>NC_081168.1:6017309-6368559 GCF_012432095.1 Onychostoma macrolepis | reverse complement strand
AATCCTTAAATGGAAGACGTTTGGGACGACCAGAACCAAGTACAGGGATATCCTGGACGAAAACCTTCTCCAGAGTGCTCAGGACCTCAGACTGGGCCGAAGGTTTACCTTCCAACAAAACAATGACCCTAAGCACACAGCTAAAATAACGAAGGAGTGGCTTCACAACAACTCCGTGACTGTTCTTGAATGGCCCAGCCAGAGCCCTGACTTAAACCCAATTGAGCATCTCTGGAGAGACCTAAAAATGGCTGTCCACCAACGTTTACCATCCAACCTGACAGAACTGGAGAGGATCTGCAAGGAGGAATGGCAGAGGATCCCCAAATCCAGGTGTGAAAAACTTGTTGCATCTTTCCCAAAAAGACTCTTGGCTGTATTAGATCAAAAGGGTGCTTCTACTAAATACTGAGCAAAGGTTTTGAATACTTAGGACCATGTGATATTTCAGTTTTTCTTTAATAAATCTGCAAAAATGTCAACAATTCTGTGTTTTTCTGTCAATATGGGATGCTGTGTGTACATTAATGAGGGGAAAAAATGAACTTAAATGATTTTAGCCAATGGCTGCAATGTAACAAAGAGTGAAAAATTTAAGGGGGTCTGAATACCCACTGAATTTCCGTACCCACTTGTGTGTGTGTATATTTATATGTATATGTATATGTATATGTGTATATATATATATATACATATACATTTTCTGCCCTCATATCTTGAATTTTGTGATCATTCTTAATGCATTTTATTAGACTGAATCATGCAGTGAAAAAACACACTCTAAATGCACACGCGCTCTAGTCTAGACTTCATGTAATGAATGCGTGCTCTCTGTAGGGGTGTTTTGTTTTTGCAAAATACTCCATTATGTCAAATTGCACATCGTTAAAACAATTACGATATTATCGGAGACGATATATATCGCACACCCCTACTCCCAGGTGTCTTTTATACAGGTAAGGAGCTGAGATTAGAAGCACTCTCTTAAAGGGAGTGTATAACCTGTATAAAAGACACCTGTCCACAGAAGCAATCAATCAATCAGATTCCAAACTCTGCACCATGGCCAAGACCAAAGAGCTGTCCAAGGATGTCAGGGACAAGATTGTAGACCTACACAAGGCTGGAATGGGCTACAAGACCATCGCCAAGCAGCTTGGTGAGAAGGAGACAACAGTTGGTGCGATTATTCTCAAATGGAAGACACACAAAATAACTGTCAATCTCTCTCGGTCTGGGGCTCCATGCAAGATCTTCAATGATCATGAGAACGGTGAGGAATCAGCCCAGAACTACATGGGAATGTACACGCGCGAACTAAAAAGCCTGTTAAACCGCGCCTGATTACTGGACTAAGTTATCTTTTGCGCTAATACGGTCAAAACACACAAGGTTTACATATAGACTCAGTTGGTCACGTCTAAAATGAAAGTAAACAGTTGAGAGAAAAACGGATGTGTGTCTGTATATTAGATGCGTGCAGGTCTTAAAGTAGAGGTCTGCGCAGGACTGTTTTTTAAGTCCCGCTCCCGCGAGATTATATCCCGCACCCACCCGCTCCCGCGATATATTAACTCTTTGCTCACCCGCTGTCTGCTTTGAATAATTTTCTTCCCGACCCAACCGTTCCCGCTAAATTTAGATCTCGTTTCGAGAATCACACATTTAAATTTCCTCTACTGAAAGAAAGACAGATAGGCTAACAAATAAAAGTGTAGTCTGCACAAAATTGTATTTGTGATTTTATTTGTCTTGTCAAGAGTCTTTTATTGACAGCCAAATGTTGTCTTAAGACACAAAATTCGTTTAACATTTTGCTGCCAACACAGTAGGAAAAAAACAGAGTGTGTCACTAAGAAAATAAAAATGTACAGAAATTGTATTCCTTATTTTTATTCGTCTTGTCACGATATAATTTGTTTAACCTTTACAACACAATTGGAACAAGTGTTGCAGAGGGGAAAAAAATGTAGGTTGTACAAAAATGGCCTATTATAATTTTGTTCGTCTTGTCAAAATACTAAATTCGTTTAACATCTTGCTGTAAACACAGTAGACTAGGAAAAGTGTTGCGGAAGAAAAATAAATAAATTCGACATCCGTCATTTAAAATTATAGGCCAAGCAAAATATAAACAAAACCGAGTAGAGCCTTCTTCAAGGACAGCGCATCCATACTTTGTTCCATCCTTATTCTACTCTCACACATCGACAACCTGCCTGTTCTGTCTGCGGGCCGTATATTCACCACCGGTAGGCTAGCCTGCTCTGAGCATCGTTATGCACATGCTGCGCACAGACACTCGCAAATAAAACGAAGCTCTGGTTCATACGTGCATAACAGTCGAGTGCAGGCAAGAAATCGGGTAGGTTACCGCGGGACAGCCGCGGGAATGCAGACCTATCTTAAACGGACAGTACTAAACATGGTGCTGACTGTAATTAAAGAGAGAGTTCACCCTAAAATTATATTTCTGTCATCATTTACTCGCATGTTGTCCCAAACCTGTATTAATTTCTTTCTTGTGCTGAACACAAAGAAGATATTTTGAAGAATGTGGGTAACCAAACAGATGCTGGTCAACATTGAATTTGATAGTAGGAAAACAATAATGTGGACCAGCAACTGTTTGGTTTCCACGTTCTTCAAAATAGCATTTGTTTTCAGCAGAAGAAAGCAGCTCATTCAGGTTTAAAACTAATTTTGTAAATGATGGTATAAAAATAAAACGCTATGCCAGAATTGACAGACAGATGACAGAATTTTTGGTCCCACTTTATATTAGGTGGCTTAAACTATTACACTCATTGCCAAAAATATCGGCACCCTTGGTAAATATGACCAAAGAAGGCTGTGAAAATTAATCTGTATTGTTGATCCTTTTGATCTTTTATTTAAAAAATTCACAAAAATCTAACCTTTCATTGGATAATAAGAATTTTAAAATTGAGGGAAATATCATAATGAAAAATGTTTTTCTCTAATACACATTGGCCACAATTAACGGCACCCTTTTATTCAATACTTTTTGAAACCTCCATTTGCCAGTTTAACAGCTCTACATTTTCTCGTATGATGCCTGATGAGGTTAGAGAACACCTGACAAGAGATCAGAGACCATTCCTTCATCCAGAATCACTCCAGACCCTTTAGATTCCCAGCTCCATGTTGGTGCTGCTTCTCTTCAGTTCACCACTCATTTTCTATATGGTTCAGGTCAGAGGACTGGAATGGCTAGCAGAAGCTTGGTTTTGTGCTCAGTGACCCATTTTTGTGTTGTTTTTGAGGTTTGTGTTTGGATTATTGTCCGGTTGGAAGATCCAAACATGGCCCATTATAAGATTTCAAACAGAATCAGTCACTTATTGATTTTTTTATGTTGGTATTTGATAGAATCCATGATGCCATGTGTCTAAACAAGATGTCCAGGACCTCCAGCAGAAATATAGGAGAACATCAAAAATACAGCAGTATATTTAATTGTACACATGGTGTACTTTTTATCCCTGTGTTCACCAAACCCATCTTGAGTGTTTGCTGCTAAAAAGCTCATTTTTTAGTTTCATCTGACCATAGAAGCCAGTCCCATTTGATGTTCCAGTCGTGTCTGATAACTGAATATGCTGGAGTTTGTTTTTGGATGAGCGAGGAGAATTTTTCTTGAAACCGTCCCAAACAACATGCCGTGCATTAGGACGATATAGACGCACGTCCTCTTCCAGGCAGTTTCGTAACATTTTATGTTGATTGGAAATTCTTAATTATTGCCCTGATGGTGGAAATGGGAATTTTCACTGCTCTAGCTCTTTTCTTAAAGCCACTTCACTAATTTGTGAAGCTCAGTTATCTTTTGCTGCACATCAGAAATATATTCTTTGGTTTTTCTCATTGTGATGGATGATTAAGGCAATTTGGACTTTGTTTTCCCTCCTATTTATATTTCTGTGAAACAGGAAGCCATGGCTGGATAATTTCATGTTCATAATCACCCTGGAGTGCTCAAAATTGTGAATATAAATGGGAATATACTTCAGAGATATTTTACTTATAAGAATTTCTAGGGGTGCCAATAATTGTGTCCAATGTGTATTTTAGAAAAACATTTATTTCATGATATTTCCCCCCATTTTAAATTCTTAGTATCCAACGAAAGGTTAGATTTTTGTGAATTTTTTTTTAAATAAAAGATCAAAAGGATCAACAATACAGATTAATTTTCACAGCCGCCTTTGATCTTATTTACCAAGGGTGCCGATATTTTTGGCAATGAGTGTATGTACTTACATCAAAAAAATAAATACAATGTACTTATTGTGTTCATATTGTATTGCAAAACACTTGAAAATGTGGGTAAGGTTAGGAACAGGTTTGGTGATATGGGTAAGCTTAAGGTGCGTTAAGGTGTAAGGGATGGGTCAACAGTGTAACTATAAATGTAATTACATGCAGGTATTTTTAATGTAAAAACATGTATGTACACAATTGCACTGTACCAAATGATTAATTTAAACGTAAGTGCATAGTAGTTAAGGCCACTTAATATAAAGTGCGACTGAATTTTTATTATTTAATGTTAAAACCACAAAATGCAAAGAGAAAAAACAATAATAATACAGTTGCTTTAATAGGAATCAATCTATAAATTGTTTTATTTTTATATTTCATTCAATTTCTTGAATGCTCCTGCTAAATACACCTATTGTACCTGAAAATAAAGCAGTTTATTTTATTTGTATATTATGTGTATTTGTAATGTGTATCTTTGTTCTTATTTTTAATAACAAAGATAAAATAATGACACATTTTTATCTTCGCCCACTTTGGCCTAAACATCCACCATTCTTTTTTTATATTTTGTTACCTTGAAAGGCTTTGTCTTTATAATAGGGAAATTATTTAGGCTGCTCTGCTCTAAAAAAAAACCGTGATATGATATTTTTGCCATATCGCCCACCCCTAGCTGGGACCATAGTCACCAAGAAAACTATTGGTAACACACTACGCCGTGAAGGACTGAAATCCTGCAGCGCCCGCAAGGTCCCCCTGCTCAAGAAACCACATGTACAGCCCGTCTGAAGTTTGCCAATGATTCAGAGGAGAACTGGGTGAAAGTGTTGTGGTCAGATGAGACCAAAATCCAGCTCTTTGGCATCAACTCAACTCGCCGTGTTTGGAGGAGGAATGACCCCAAGAACACCATCCCCACCGTCAAACATGGAGGTGGAAACATTATGCTTTGGGGGTGTTTTTCTGCTAAGGGGACAGGACAACTGCACCGCATCAAAGGGACGATGGATGGGGCCATGTACCGTCAGGGCATTGAAAACGAGTCATGAATGGGTTTCCAGCATGATAATGACCCAAAACACACGGCCAAGGCAACAAAGGAGTGGCTCAAGAAGAAGCACATTAAGGTCCTGGAGTGGCCTAGCCAGTTTCCAGACCTTAATCCCATAGAAAATCTGTGGAGGGAGCTGAAGGTTCGAGTTCCCAAACGTCAGCCTCGAAACCTTAATGACTTGGAGAGGATCTGCAAAGAGGAGTGGGACAAAATCCCTCCTGAGATGTGTGCAAACTTGGCGGCCAACTACAAGAAATGTCTGACCTCTTGTTGGCAATCAGGGTTTTACCACCAAGTACTAAGTTGTGTTTTGCAAAGGGGTGAAATAATTTCACTAATTAAAATGCAAATCAATTTATAACTTTTTTCTGGATTTCAGTCCAGACTGGATAACAGTCTCTTGCTGTTAAAATAAACCTACCATAAAAATTATAGACTGACCATTTCTTTGTCAGTGAGCAAATGTTTTATTTTTTCCCCCCCACTGTACGTGTGTGTGTGTGTGTGTGTGTGTGTGTGTGTGTATACACACATACAGTGGGTACGGAAAGTATTCAGACCCCCTTAAATTTTTCACTCTTTGTTATATTGCAGCCATTTGCTAAAATCATTTAAGTTCATTTTTTTTCCTCAATGTACACACAGTGTACAATAAATCTGCTGATTTTAATAAATCTGCAAAAATGTCAACAATTCTGTGTTTTTCTGTCAATATGGGGTGCTGTGTGTACATTAATGAGGGAAAAAATGAACTTAAATGATTTTAGCAAATGGCTGCAATATAACAAAGAGTGAAAAATCTAAGGGGGTCTGAATACTTTCCGTAACCCACTGTATATGTATGTATATATATATATATATATATATATGAGTACACCTATGTAAATTGTATGCGATTAATCGTTTAACAGCACTAATTAATAATATATTTTCCTATAGTTTTATCAAATACCATTTCTTTTCTCTTTTCAGAACAAGCAACTCAAGGCCAAATGACTTTGTTGGTGGTTACAGCTGGCACAGTGAAATTTGATGGAAACAAACAGAGATTCTTCAACCAGAATTTCTTATTAACTGCCCAAGCCTCTCCTAACAGTGACCAGCCAGTATGGAAGATTGCAAGCGACTGCTTTCGCTTTCAAGACTGGGCAAACTGAATTGTAGCTTTGAATCTTTTGTATAACTTTTTTCATTTTTGTAAACTCACTGCAATTTAAGTATGTTCTGTAAATAAAAAATAAAACATTGACCATTAAACTGTTTCTAATATGGAATACCACACAGTTTGAGTAGAAAATCGTTTTACTTGTCCTCGGCAAATAACATATACAGTGAACCACAATAAATAAGCATCATAGAACATTCTACAAGCGAATTCACAATTTCTCAATGCAAACATTTGACTGCTGTATAGTCGTGCTTGTGGTGGCTGGCTGGAACCCTGAGGGTTGTGGGGGGGGGAAAGAAACTGCTGAATTTGTTGGCTTAATGGCTATTCATTTAACAATGGCTAAAAATCCCTGACAAAAAGAATAGTGCAAATGACGAAATAATTATAAATAAAACACTTTCTAGATGAGACATTTGGTAATCCAAGAGATAAATTACAGTGCCTGTACAGATCACACTTCCTTAAAAAACGAAAATAAATTAAAATACAGAATACAACATTAACTGACTGAGAAGTGTTCCTCAATCTCAGAATTCATATTCTTGGTTTGGATTTCTAAACACACTTTGTTCCTTTTCAGCTTTATACATTAAATATTGAGGACCGTTTTAATGACATGTTACTAAATATATTAAAAGCCAGCAGAAGTGGAATTTGTGACAGACAAAAGAGCTTGTGACAATAAGACACCGTTAACAGTAAAATAAGTGGTTTGGAAAAAAATCTTACATGAAAAGATGATACAGATGCAATACAAACTTTACCTCTGGCATGAGAAGGAAAAACTATTCCTAAAAAATGTTCCCTTCATTTAAGTTTAGTCTAACCAATAGGTCAAATGAGCAATAAGCCACTTGCCAGTCATCTCAACCTGTCCTGAGTCAATCCATGAGCACTAGTAAATGTGTCAATTAGTATTCAAAACATTGTAATTCAGTGACATACATTTTCATAACCAAAAGAAAAAAAATCTCACAAGTATATAAAAAAACATGGTCTGTAACCATTATGAAGACTAACTCCTAATGCACTGCATGAATGAAGCACAGGAATCAAATTCTAATTTGCAGCCAATAGGGAGTCAACATTTAAAATAGTGACCAATCAGAAGGCACAGAAACATCACAATATATTACTTACGTCTACAAGGAGGTGGAGTTCTACAGTACAAAACTTCACCTCAGCTAGCGGTTTGTGTTCTCAAATTCTATTAAACCAAACAAGTGAACACTGTTACAAACAAAAGAATTTCACACGTTCAAGAGAAGAAAAAAAAAAAAGCGCAAGGTGAAGGCAGTATATCGCTGTTGTACGGATGAAAACCTTTTCACAAGAGAAATTAGTGGATGCTTTATGCTGGATAAGATAAATATCGTCCTTTACCCAACAGGTCTCAAGCTAATCAGCTACGACTTCAATTGTAAACTATTTCACAGCAGAGAGACTACAGAGCTCTGAATGAAAAGCCCACAAAGCTCAGGAATAAAAATACCCAGACCAACGGCTTATCAACATTGTTCGTCTTTGAAAATTTGTGCACATCACTAAGCAATGGGCAGTGGTGACAGTTGTGGCAAAAGGTGTTTAACATTTATTGATATACAGCAATGTTGCACGGCAAGGAGCTGATGAAGATGTCTTTGGCTGTGATAGTGGTCCTACTTGTGACCATACATTCTTTCGATGTCGTTGAGATAGTGGTTCTTCAGTTCTTTCCTCTTCAGTTTGAATGCGTCCGTCACCAGGCCTGTTTCAGGGGTCCAAGGCTCCGGGCTCAGATGGACCATAACTGGTATCTCAAAGCGCTGGAGTTTAACTAGAATGATGGGAAGACAATTAGAAGACATGTTCTGATTCCACATTTTATACAACACCATTTTCATGTACACTACTATGTATTTGACTAAAAATACAGTAAAAACGGTAATGAGAAATATTACAAAGTGCAAAGCTGAATTTTTAGCAGATCATCAGTCACATGATCTTCAGAAATCAATCTAATAAATTATTCAAAAAATTTGCTGCTCAGTAATAAACTTGTTTTTTAAAAATGAGTGAAAAAAAGATATAAAAATAAATAAAACAGACATTCTAAAAAATTAAAAACTATAATAGACTCTCAGTAATAGAGCTGCAAAACAAATTAATCACATTCAAAATAAAAGTTTGTTTACATACTATGTGTATGTACTGTGTATTTTTATTATGTATATATAAATCCAAACACATACATGTATATATACACTAAGGAAAAATGTGTTAGATTTATATATAACAAATGATAAACAAGTATAAATATATATACATATATTTTTAAAAAAATATATACGTGTATTTAAATACACACATAGTAAATATACACAGTATATACACACTTATTTTGAAAAAGATTAAATCGCGACCTCTACTCTGTAATATTAAAATAACACTTTGTTACATTATAAAAGTCTTTACTGCTACTTTTGATCAATTTAATGCATCCTCTATGAATATTTTTTATATATATAGATATAGATAGATAGTGAATGTTTTGATGCAGTGTCCACATTTTGAACTTTTACACCATATACCTTGCTGCTATAAATACTGTAAGTTATACTCACTT
The DNA here is from genome assembly GCF_012432095.1 of Onychostoma macrolepis. Lineage (NCBI taxonomy): Eukaryota > Metazoa > Chordata > Actinopteri > Cypriniformes > Cyprinidae > Onychostoma > Onychostoma macrolepis. The sequence goes on along the minus strand of NC_081168.1, from coordinate 6,359,442 downwards.
GAAGTTGCAACTTCTTTAATTTCTCTAAGAACTTCCCTTTCCATTACTGGGTGGTTGCAAATCTCTTCCCATGTTCCCTCAATGCCCTTCTGATTGGCAAGAGCTGTCAGCTTCTTTTGGTTAGGAACAATGAAGCTGATAACGTAGTTCTGGTCACTGGTGGGCAGAGAGAGAGAAAAGAGGTCTGTATACAGTACGTCTGCTGTTCTAAAGAGAGGACCCTTTGTTAGGGTCAGTAACATCCCATATGCGTCAAACAAAGCAGAGCATACGAACCTGTTTGCGTAAGCGCAGATGTTGTCAATGAGAGAGCAGTTCTTCAGAGCCGACTCAACTTTGCCTAAAGAGACATACTCCCCAGCTTGAAGTTTCACAAGGTCCTTCTTGCGATCTAGGCATTACATACAGTAGATGTGAATAATATAGATAACATAAATATATAATAATATAGATAACAAACATAAATATATGATTTTAACTAAAACAAGACAGTCGACTTCATTATGACGCTGAATCTAAACATACCGACAATCTGAAGACAGCCGTCAGGGTGCATCTCTCCTATATCACCAGTGCAGAACCACCGCTGGCCGTTCTCATCCACAAAGAAGTCCTCATTATTACAGCCTTCACTCCGGGAGTAGCCCATGGTCACATTAGGACCTCCGATGAGGATCTCACCGCGTGGATGAGGCTTGTCATGCTTCGTATAGCCACCTGAAGTATAAGGAGAATCACGACAGTTGTAACCATTTGAATAGTAACACCTTAAAAGGACATTTCTTACTCAACCTCATGTTGTTTCAAAATTGTATGCGGATATTTTTTCTTCCAAAGAACTGCACTAATTAGAAACTGAGTGAGAAAGAAATTTAACTGATTTCACTGATAATCTTTCCAACAGTGTTATTTTAGTATTATTTACAGTATATACTATTATAGTGTTTATTAATATTTTTAATTAGCTGTTATTTTTATATTTTCTGTTTTCATTTTAATAATGTTTTAGATTTTGTTCAGTTTTAGTAATTTTATTACTTCAGCTTGAGCATTTTATTTCAGTTATTGGCCAAGGCAACATTTCTAATTTTTCATTTAAGTTTCAAGTTTTTCCCATCCAAAATGTATTTTATTTTAGCTTAGCTTTATTTTAATGGACAAAACGATTTTTAATATTTTTTACCAACAATACCAACACTGCTTCCCTGAAGCTCACATGACACCAAACATGATGCTTTTGGTGTCATTGACGTCAACTTTTTATTATTATTATTATTTTTTTTTAAATCTAGACGCCACCAGATTACATTTACACATTTGGCAGAATCTTATATTAAATTAAGATACATTAGAAGTTCATGCATTCTCTTGGAATTGAACCTATGACCTTTGTGTTTCTGCGCCATGCTCTACTGTTTGAGCTACAGGAATGCCGATCTAAGTATTGGCAAAAGTGAAGAAAGACCGTTCCTCAAAGCAAACTTTCCTAATACTTTAGTAAGCTTGGTATATATAGTGCATGTCTTTAGTGTTTATTCTTGTCCAAGTTTAGAGACTGACAGCCATGGTGGTAAAAATATAATGCTGTTTTATGGCAAGAGCTTCAGAAATAGTTAAAAAAATAACAGCATCATAGTTTGGAAGAACATGAAAGTGAGTTTATAATGGCAGAATACAATATTTGGTGGATTACTTCTTTAAGGTATCTACAATAAGGAAAATTGGTAGTATTTACCAACCTTCTGCCCAGTCTTTGAGTTTGACCTCACAGCAGATCAGTGGAGCTCCAACTCGTCCTGTGCTATAGTCAGCAACTGCACAACATAAGATCATGTCATCATTACTGCACACTGAGATAAATATTTCCAAATAAGACTCTATAAGTAATATAAATAAACAGTGCAAGATAGGCTGGAAAAGATGTCCAGATGTAGCAGGACTCCTCACCCTCGGTTATAGTTCCCGCTCCACAGGTCTCAGTAAGACCGTAACCCTGACCAACAGGACAGCAGAAGCAGATGTTCATGAAGCGCTGAGTGGCGGGAGACAGAGGGGCTCCTCCGGACAGCATCATACGCACGTTTCCACCCAGCAGAGCTCTCACTTTCTTAAACAAACTGAACACATGAGGGAACAAAGGCGATTAAAACTCCAGACTCATTAACAAGAGCAAATGTGATTAAGCGAAGGCCTATTTTAAATTGCTTCTTACATATTGCACAGGGGCGCATCGTAACCCTTCTTGATCTGCTCAAGCTTGTAGTTGTAGGCCAGTTTGAACAGGGTTCTCTGCACGAAGCTCATCTCCTGCACTTTACTCATGACGTTCTTATTGATCCGATCCATTATTTCCTGACAGAGAAAATAGGAGTGTGAGATTTTAACATGATTGTTGCGAGTAAAACCAGGTGAAAACGTTTAGAGGAGTCAGACTTACAGGTACGGCGGCCATTAGAGTAGGTTTTAGCACGGTGCAGTCACCTTTACTTCCCTTCTTAATTTTGGTTGACTACAAAGCAAAAACAAGCCATTCAATCATCTGAGATTAACATCATTTCCTTATTTTGTAAAAACCTCATACATGTGTGTAAATGTGTGACTACATTTATCTGATAAATTGAGGTGCAGTACCTGATCAGAAAGTGTTTGTGGTGAGGAATAGCCGATCCTGCAGCCGTACGTCACACACGAGATCTCAGCCGTCATTTCCAGCACATGAGCAAGAGGAAGATAGGCAATATACGTATCCTTAGGTCTGTGGAGGCATACAGGCATATTAAAGCAAAACTAATAAGCATTTCAGTCAGGAACAGTTGCATTAATGGAAAGCAACAATCAAGTTCCAAAAGCAAAATCCCCATTTATATTTTCCACTGGTGAATTGATTTTTAGAAATAACTTTTAAACCATTAAAGACAGACCTACTGTGAGCTACAAGGTTGTTAATCAATGGTATATGCTTTTGTTGAAGACATCAGCCCATATTATTTCAACTTAATTTTCAATAATCATAATTTCCTGGTGAAAAACTACATTACTCATGACTTTGCAGAGAATCTCTTCTAATAAGGAATAGAAAATAAACAAATCAATCCAAACGAACTCTTTAAGCCCCACCCACTTCCAAGAAACACACAGTTATTTAATTATTATATATAATTAACTAACATCTTTAAATCAATGGTTTCATATTTCTCCATTGTTTTTTAATTTGCTTATATAATTGGCAATGCTTTATAGTTATTTCTCTCATTAAAGCTGTAAATACACATTCTTGTATCTTTTCGTCTGATTTTCAAATGCAGTTTTGCTTCAAATTAAGGTATAAAAAGTGCATAATATTGTGTTTCACCTCATAGCTAGTTGGTTTTGTTTTGGCTTATAACACTAAGATATTTGAAAAATCTGTATGGTTAAAGAAAATAAATGGGAAAACTATATTTAAAAAATTAAATCTGCTGAAAAACTAGGTGGCCACTGTGGCACCCTATTGATATTTATACACACCCCAATCCAGGTATCCTCTCGCACTGGCCTGCCATGCCCCCGATCAGGTTACTGTGAAAGATCATTACCCCTTTAGGTCTACCGGTGGAGCCGCTGGTGTACATAATAACAGCGAGGTCTGATGGGACGGGCTTCACTATGGGTCTGCTCACTGCAACACAAAGCGCACATTGTTTTCTCCTCTGGTGATAGAGATGAATCTATTACAGTGCAAATCTCTATTCAGATCAATATTGTATGGGTGAACTGTGGGTAAACTACAGGCAATCACTGAAGAGGTTAATTAGCATATAAATAAAATGTCAAGCGTAAAGTTGGTGCCCTTTCTTACAGTTTTCTGGCTTGGCTCCCAGCTCTTGCACAGAGTGCATGCTGTGGATCTGGATGCCTTGTGGATATCCCGCTGTGCTGATGCTCTTCCTGTCCACATAAATGATGTGCCTCAGATTGGGGATTTGTGGAAGAACACTCTGTAGGGGAATAAAAATTGTCATGGAAACAGAATATTTAATGAAAAATATAAATATTTCAAGTGGCAGGGCAAGTAAACCCAGGTGGCACCAGATGTCAAGTTAAACTTTGATTTGAAAATCTGATTGACATCAAAACCCAACATTGGATGGACGTTTAATTTTGGTTACTTAATACGATGACTTACAACCCATCTAATGATGTTATATATTAAAGCTGTGTGAAAGTTAACATTATGACATACCATCATGGCTAAATGCCGGTGTTTTGTCAATATGTTGCTGGCATGAATTTTGGTTACTTAGTACCACACCTTAAAAGCCAACAAAATATCAACATCAGCTTTTGACAGTATTCTGTCAAGTTGACATTGGCATTAGAACAGGTCGTGACATTGAATTTTGGTCACCAAAAGAGCATGGATTCAACCAAATATCAATGTCCGCTGGAAAAATTTGAACTACAGTACAGGGCCTGACTTGTTACTGTTATACCCTCTTCTTATAGAACATGACTGAATATAAAGACATGTGATTCAGTGAGTCAGATGTTATTTTGTTAACTGTTCTAACTGATTCAGTGAGTTCATTCAGTGATTCAAACTAATAACCCATGAGATCATGAGTCCTGTTTAAAAGCACTGGGAATTTGTTTGTTTGTTATAAGGACTACGCTGGTTTTATGAGTTCAGTTAGCAAAGAGAATGGAATTGAAAAACGTGCTAAATTGGCACTGATTCAATTGGACCCTGTCATTTTAACCCATTCGATTCAAAAATCAGCTTGAGTAATATACTGTTTTGCTGTGAATCTGTAATGACAGTAGTACAGGAAACACTGAAACTGTTACGTCGCTGTCTTTAGCTCACCTTCAGTGTGGTTTCCAGCAATTCCACGCTGGTGACCAAGTGTGTAGCTCCACACTCATTCAATCCGAAAGACACTGCCTCTTCTCCTAGAGTTGCATAAAATGTGACCACTACAAAAACCACATGAAACACAGATTAACAAAAGAAGATCAAGACAAACATTCACAGTACATCAATGCGTCATCACATTAAAGCATGAAGGGATAAAACCTATGACTCACTTGAAATCATTTTTCCTTAGGGGAAAAAAAGAGAAAATGAGAGCAAAAATAATTTGTTTCCTTACATGGGAAATTGCGTCTGAAGCAGGTCTGAGCCGTGATCATCCACTCTGCCCGTGTCTCACAGAAAATCGCGATGGTGCTTTTTGGCTGTTGGCCTAGTGCTGCCAGTCCACTCCCAAACTGACTGACCTGAGTGTCCATCTCCTCATAGGACAACCATTTATAATCGCCCAAAATTAACTGCCAAGACAAAACCATCAAACACCTTTATATTAAAAATTATCTCTCAACAAATGGTAATTTTGGCAATGTTCACCTTGCATTTGAATGTGACCCAAATGTTGGATGACAGTGTGAACAGCAAAATGAATACTGAATCTGACATTTTCAATTTATCTATTTTGCAATTCCCAATTATATATATATATATATATATATATATATATATATATATATATATAAAAATCAGATTTGTTTTCTGTTTTCTGATGTGACTTCACCATCGGGTAGGAATTTGTGTGATTTGTGTGTCAATATAACCCGATTTCTACAAATGATTTACTCTTGTTGTGAACCATAAATACAAGCCATGTTAAAATGTTAATTAAATTAAAGTGTAAAATATTAAAATGTTTTTTTAATATCACATAATAATAAATTGTGATATATAAATATTTATAAACTACCATTTATAACTGTATGAATATCTATAAATATAATGTTTAAATATAATGTTTAAATTATATATATATATATATAGGAAAATTCACTACGTTTGAAATGTTTTGGGGTCAGTAAAATTCATTTAGAAAGAAATGACTTTATTCAGCATGAATGCATTAAATTGATCAAACATCACAGTGAAGACAATTTTTTTTACATTATTCCAAAGGATTTCCATTTCAAATAAAGAAATAAAATGTTTCTTAAGCAGCAAATCGACATATTAGAATGATTTCTGAAAAATCATGTGACACTGAAGACTCAGTTTTGAATCACAGGAATAAAATTTATTTTAAAATATAATGAAATAGAAAACAGTTATTTCAATTTGTAATAATATTTCACTATTTTACTGTATTTTTTATTAAAGAAATGCTGATTTGGTGAGCATAAGAGACTTTTAAGAAACAAAAAAAAAAATACAACCCCAAACCTTTAAACAGTAGTGTACATTTTTAAATAAGATAGGCCAGTTTAGGAGAGTCGCTTGTTTAGACCAGCATTTGATATGAGCTAACTAAAAAGATCATGTGAACAACCTCACTAAATAAATTGATTTAGAGCAGAAAATTAAAATGAGGCACTTTGGCTTGCATTGTGACCATAGCCTAACAGAATATGTCAGAGGAGGACGTACCTTTTTGAAGACCTTCCCACTCGGCTGAGTCTCATTTTCTTTGCTCAGAACTTCTCTGGTTCCTAGGCAGTCCGCTTTACCAAAACGCTCCACCGCATTATCAAATAGCTTATCAAGGGTGTCTTTTCCAGCGAGGTCCTCCGTGACCAGGGAGTCGAAGCGATCCACGGAACGATACGGCCCATCAGCCTGACCGGTGGTTGACTTAGATTTGAGCCTCTTTGCCAGGGCTTTCTTTTTCTGAGCTCCAGTCAGGAAGTACCATGGTAGAAAACTCAAGAGCGAGTAGAGCCACACTACTACGTGTACTGGGAACAAGAGAACGGTACTCGGGTCCATGTTCAGACGCACGTCTGCTGAGAAGCTGAAGGGGACTGAAAGATGAAGGGATCAGGCCAAGCCTGATAGAGAGCAAGTTTATTGCCCTGTGTCCTACTAAGGATCCCAGATCAAAGTTCAGACAGATTAGCGAATTGTCTGATATGTAGCTCCAAAATGCGCAACCTGATGAGAATGACAGTAACAAATAAAGGAAATGCATGTTATTCAAGTGTACTCAACTGAAACACAGCCCTACCAGACATTTCTATGAGAAAATCGAGTTTTGAGGCTTCAAGCGGAACATTTTTTATTCATTCAGCTGCTTTAATGAGACAAGCGAGACTTATTAGAGGACGTGGTCACATGCGCTGCACAAAAAGACACATTCCAGGCCAGTGAACAGTGTCTCTCCGGTTCTCATTTAACGACTAGTATGAAGTCACAAAGATCCTGCGGAGGCTGCCCTAGCCTAAAGACAGGGTGGATTCACGAATGCATGACATTAAAGCACACAGTTACCAAACATCTATTAATGTTTGTACAGATGAAACTTGATACATTTGTTTTATCCAATGTTCCAGTTGCTGTTACAGCATGGCAGCAATGCCAAGGCCATGGGTTAGATTTCAAGGAAACATCCAAAACAATTCAAACAAATCTGTTTTGTTGATTTTAGCAGAAACACTTTATCTCCGTCATTAGCCACGTAAGTGAACTCTGGATTAAGATAACTTCATCTCAGGAGTCATGCAGATAAGGTCATCTCTTGATCACATGACTGGTGTCAGATTAAGGAAGTAGAAATGAGTTGCTCATATATGGAACAGAAACAACATCACCTTAATACTACTGTTACAACCTGTACACAAAATTTACATAACTTTGCATCGTCCTGTTACATTGCTGCCGAGCTGGGAATTGTCTATGAAATTAGATCCCTCGAAACACAAGTCCTTACTGACGGCGAAGACAAGCGTGACCAGCTGCAGGGGCTAGTATGAGTATGAGCTAATGGCAAAAGGTTAATGTAAGATACTCCACTGACTCAGCAAGACACTCAATAACAGCAGATAACCAAAGCTGTTTTACTATGGCAGTTAAGCGCTTTCCTGTTTGTTTAAACTGACAACATTTTGGATCAGAGATCAAGTCCTGGTGAAATGGCGTGTGATGTTGACACAATCCACAGCCTGATATACTGCTCATGGCTTGGGCAAAACAAATGTCTGCTATTCTAATATAAGGAAGACCACCTACACTGTGGAAAAAAAAAAAAAAAAAAAATGTTGAGCGAACTTAAAAAAAAACTTTTTTTACACCAGCTTCAGCAGATTTTTGAGTTTGCTCAACTTATTTTTGTGGGAGATTCTCAAATTTGTGTTGTATAAACTTAAAACGACAAGTTGAGAAAACTCAAACATCTGCTGAAGCTTGTTACCTTAAAATTTGAAGTTGGCTCAACTTTTTTTTTTTTTTTTTTTTTACAGTGTACTAGTCAACCAGTATGTATGTATTTTTATTTTATTTTTTTGTGGTCAGTCCTGATAAATGGTCAATATTTACATTGTCTAAATAAAAATACTAAAAACTACTTTTTTGCAATTTGCTAAATATTACATTTAAAAATATTTCTATATTATAAATGTAAGAAAGACCAACTTTACTGGGCAATGCTGATAACAATATAATGTATATTAGGGATGCACCAATATTAACAATCTGGCAAATAACGATAAGCCATATTTATTTTAATGTTATGGCAAATAACCAATAAGCTATCGATATTAATTTCAAACTCAGAACTTTTTTGTCTTCAAAAAAAAAAAAAAAAAAATCAACTAAAGCTTAAATACTATAAATGGATTTAAACATCACTATTATAAAACACACACACAAATGTATATATATATTCATTTGCTAAATATTTACATTTAATTTACATTTTTCAGTCATTAAAAAAAAAAAACTTTACTCTTGCCATCATCTAACGTTCACATAATAGTTCATCAATATGTAAAAACAGCAGGGAAAAAAGTTAGTGTCTACAATTAAATAGTCAATAATTAAACATTCACATACCTTCACACTGGGAGTATCGAATTAACTAAAGCTCTACCCTTGCTCAACCCAAGTTAATTACATGACCTAATAACAAATTTACTTACGAAGAAACAAATGTTGATGCTGACTGATGCAATTTTTTAATCTGCCCTAATGAGCTGAAACCTGTACAAAGGTTATACTCAATGTGAACCCTACAGCCTGGTGAGAGTGGTCAGTGAGCAGAGACAGCCAATGATATCAATCCCTCCGGCTCACCCCACTCACGGACACTGACCAGATCTTCAACAGGTGGACAGGAACAGAATGATTGGATCTTGAATCTGATCCCATTATCTTTATCATCATCATCTTTTACAAACCGACCTCTGTTTACTTGAAGGACACCTTATAACAAGTTGACCTGAATGTACACTTTCAAAGTACACATCAATACTGCCGTTGAGTGGCGGTGATTACTACGTTACAACTATACAAATATTGGCATAATACAGTGAGGATGTCATGTCAACTCCACTTTTCAAAGTGTAACTTTCTGTAAACATTTAGTTTAAAACGATTTAACGCTCGGATAAAGTAAGAAATATCATAAAACATACATAGTTTTCGATAATAAGGTTTTCCGACCTCTAAGATATGTAGAATATATCTGCTTCAATTTTGGGCGCGATCACAGGATGTTCAAAACACCGTTCTAGAATCTGAGACGCAGCTGACGTTACAAGTGTTCTGTACATCACCGTGGAAACGGCTCGTTTTAATAAATGGAACGCGACTGATTTTTGATTAATGGAATCCGCTAAAGCTCTTTTATTCCGCCTATTCTAGTCTTTTGAATGTGATGAAGAAGGTGATGATGATGATGGCGCTCTTTGTCGGATGTGAAACGTCAAACGCAGCATCATCATCATGAGGGATGCCAAGACATGCTTTTCCATCACCTAGCCTCATATTGAATCGTCATGTATTAAAACACCATTTACACACTTTAATCTTCATTCAGACCCAGTAAGGACGTGTAATATTCAGATTCGATGAAACAACCCGTCGTTAGCAAGCTAGCGTTCCCTTTCTCGCTTTCAGCCATCTGTAAAGTTGTCGCAGTAAACACGAAAAAAATGAAAAAAGAACCCCCTCGTTAAGTATTACTGAGGTGTTAAGACTATAGGAGTAGCTGGCTAGAAAATGATACCGGTTAAATCTTACCGGCGTTTAGTTGTCTTACCTTCAGAGCCGGTTTGTATGTTTCAGTCTCTCTCGCTGCCAAGCGCAATGACCGACAGTTACCTCCGGCGCGTGCTGTTGCACCCGGAAATATTGCGTCATCTGACTCCATATTTTTCAGCCAATAAGGTCTAGACAATGAGGGAAAGCGCATCATTGACTTCCTGCTGCTGCTGCTGGTGCACTTCAGGTCACGGCTATAATTGTTCTAGTGTTAATATTATTAATAATACACTTTAAAAGACACATTTCTTGTTCTGTAGTTTCACAAGCAAATAATCGTAAAATCCAAATCATATTCTAGACTTTAGGCAGTGAAGTATGAGAAAGTATTGTTAGTGTTACAAGATAATATGATGTAAGATTCAGGATGTAATATTAACATATTATTCTAGTTCTGTAGTTAAAAAAAATAAATAAATAAGACTTATGTTGCATATGGAAAGCATCGAAGGCTTTAGGCCAGTAGCGTTAACGTTCACAGTGATGAAATCACTGGAATGTATTGTGACAGAGAAGTTGAGGGAGAATGTATTGCATAAATTAGATCCTTATCAATTTGCGTATAAAGAAAACAGGAGTAGGCTACAGAAGATGCTTTGAATATTATGATGCACTTTGTTTTAAAGCACCTTGAAAATCCTGTAGCTTATCTTAGAGTGATGTTTATGGATCTGAGTTCAGCGTTTAATACTCTACTTCCAGATATTGTGTCATTTAAGTTAAAACAGATGAAAGTTAACCCTAGATAATTAAATGGTATTATGCATTTCTAACTGGATGACAACAGCAAGTGAAAATTAATTCAACTTTCTCTGATACATTGGTCATAAGGCTGTTTAAGTTCCCCCCTCCTTTTTACATTATATACGAATTATATACTTTTTGCGAAGGCTCAGGGTTTATGGGGTGGACAAAAGTATCATGTTACTGTTTTACAGATCAATTATTGAATCGATAATATGTTATGGTTTTACAAATTGGTTTGGCAATTTGACTGTTAAACTTAGGTCACAACTTCAAAATGTGGTTAGAAGAGCTGGAAAAATAATTGGTATCATGTCCCCATTTTCTCTTCAGGACATTTTTGAGAGGTCTGTTAGGAAGCAGAGTCTTAAAATTATTGGTGACCCAAGCCATATTCTCTATAAGGAGTATGAGCTTTTGCCATTGGGCAGGAGATATACAGGTGCATCTCAAATTAGAATGTCGTGGAAAAGTTAATTTATTTCAGTAATTCAACTCAAATTGTGAAACTCGTGTATTAAATAAATTCAATGCGCACAGACTGAAGTAGTTTAAGTCTTTGGTTCTTTTAATTGTGATGATTTTGGCTCACATTTAACAAAAACCCACCAATTCACTATCTCAACAAATTAGAATATGGTGACATGCCAATCAGCTAATCAACTCAAAACACCTGCAAAGGTTTCCTGAGCCTTCAAAATGGTCTCTCAGTTTGGTTCACTAGGCTACACAATCATGGGGAAGACTGCTGATCTGACAGTTGTCCAGAAGACAATCATTGACACCCTTCACAAGGAGGGTAAGCCACAAACATCCATTGCCAAAGAAGCTGGCTGTTCACAGAGTGCTGTATCCAAGCATGTTAACAGAAAGTTGAGTGGAAGGAAAAAGTGTGGAAGAAAAAGATGCACAACCAACCGAGAGAACCTTATGAGGATTGTCAAGCAAAATCGATTCAAGAATTTGGGTGAACTTCACAAGGAATGGACTGAGGCTGGGGTCAAGGCATCAAGAGCCACCACTCCTGAACCACAGACAACGTCAGAGGTGTCTTACCTGGGCTAAGGAGAAGAAGAACTGGACTGTTGCCCAGTGGTCCAAAGTCCTCTTTTCAGATGAGAGCAAGTTTTGTATTTCATTTGGAAACCAAGGTCCTAGAGTCTGGAGGAAGGGTGGAGAAGCTCATAGCCCAAGTTGCTTGAAGTCCAGTGTTAAGTTTCCACAGTCTGATGATTTGGGGTGCAATGTCATCTGCTGGTGTTGGTCCATTGTGTTTTTTGAAAACCAAAGTCACTGCACCCGTTTACCAAGAAATTTTGGAGAACTTAATGCTTCCTTCTGCTGACCAGCTTTTTAAAGATGCTGATTTCATTTTCCAGCAGGATTTGGCACCTGCCCACACTGCCAAAAGCACCAAAAGTTGGTTAAATGACCATGGTGTTGGTGTGCTTGACTGGCCAGCAAACTCACCAGACCTGAACCCCAAAGAGAATCTATGGAGTATTGTCAAGAGGAAAATGAGAGACACCAGACCCAACAATGCAGATGAGCTGAAGGCCACTGTCAAAGAAACCTGGGCTTCCATACCACCTCAGCAGTGCCACAAACTGATCACCTCCATGCCACGCCGTATTGAGGCAGTAATTAAAGCAAAAGGAGCCCCTACCAAGTATTGAGTACATATACAGTAAATGAACATACTTTCCAGAAGGCCAACAATTCACTAAAAATTTTTTTTTTTTATTGGTCTCATGAAGTATTCTAATTTGTTGAGATAGTGAATTGGTGGGTTTTTGTTAAATGTGAGCCAAAATCATCACAATTAAAAGAACCAAAGACTTAAACTACTTCAGTCTGTGTGCACTGAATTTATTTAATACACGAGTTTCACAATTTGAGTTGAATTACTGAAATAAATGAACTTTTCCACGACATTCTAATTTATTGAGATGCAACTGTAGGGTTCCAATCTGTAAGCTGAATAGATACAAATTTTCTCTAATTCCATTATTTGTCAAGTTATTGAATAAGTGATCGAAATTGTTGTGTGGATGAGGGTAATGTGATGAGTAACATGTAATGTTGGTGAATTATTAGGAGCGATGTTTTTTTTTTTTGTGGGGGTTATTGAATAATTGTATTGTTGCATGTTTGATCTGCTCTCCCGATTGCCCAAGACAAATTTCTCCTAATGGAGACAATAAAAAGAAGAACTTGAAGGCTTACTAGAAGTATGATGTTACAACTAAATTTATGAAAAACCACACCCAACACTGAGACAAATTCATCAAAACAGTTTGCTCATTAAGATCAGTTTTTATTGGCTGCTATTTACATGGTGATATTAAAAAAACAAAACAATCTTTCATGACTGCAAAAAGTTGCTATGTTGTAAATGCTGTGTTGTAGATTAACCAAAATTAATTTTACCATAACATGAAGCTGTTCAGTCCATTTATTTTTTGCCTTCAACCATGATGATGTGATAACCAAACTTTGTTTTCACAGGAGGATCAGTGTATACAGGTTTGTCCATAGTGCTGATGGCTAGTGCAAACGCTGCATCCTGAAATGGTCCCACCATTGATCCTCTTGTCATCCAGCCAAGGTCACCCTGTATGCAAATCACAACTTTAAAACTACACAAGCCAATGTTAAGGTTGTCTTGATACTTTAAAAAAAAAAGCATAATTTGAATAACAAATTACTGAATGAGTAGTACTAAAACATACTTTAATCAAAACTGTTAAAGTAAAAGTATATGCAGCTCTAAAGGCACTAGGCAACAGCTTTTCCCAGGTGAATTAGATTTCTACCTCAGTGCACAATTCAAATGATAATGTACTGATAAACACTTCTTATAATTTATTTATTATTATTACAAACATATATTCTTTTATATAACTTATTTTAAACCAAAATGTTACAGAAAGGCTATAGGTTAGTGTTATTGAAATTCCCTAGAATAATATGGGTTCAGTATTCTATGCAAAGTAGACTCTGAGGGATTTTCCAGCATGGATAGTGCATTGAATGCCATCTGCTGGTAAAAAACAAATAGTACCTATAGGAATATGGGATTTTTTTAAAACTCAACATCATGCAAGTCACATTACTGCTACTAATCCACTGTTTTTATACATGAAAAATGTCTTACTCCTTGTCTGGCTTTGTCCTCACTGTATTGTGCTGCCACCTCACTGAAGCGCATGCCAGACTTGAGCTTCTCCATCGCTTCCATACACTTACCATGCTTTTCACACAGAATATGCCGAACCTATCGGAAAATAGGCCAAAAAAGGAGTGATACGTAATCAGCAAAAATGTTTAACATGGTGGTTTGAAAGTGACAATGTGACTTCACATCATTAATTTAAAAGTGCTTGAGATTTCTTTGAACAGTACAATCATTTGCATATTGTACTATATGAAAAATTACGCAACAAGATGATCAATTTAAAGCAAAAATAGAAAGTGCCAATCAGAGGTGGAAAGAGTATGAAAATATTTTAGTACCATTACATTAATTAAATTTTACTTAAGTACAAGTAAAAGTACCAGTCTAAAAATCTACTCAAGTAAAAGTAAAAAGTAGCTAATTTAAAAATAACTCAGAGTAAAAATTACTTGTTAACAGTGGGTGTCAAACTCAGTTCCTGGAGGGCCACAGCCCTACACAGTATAGATATAACCCTAATTAAATACATCTGATCCAGCTAATCTAATCTATATGTAATCATGCTAATTTTTGCAGAAAAACGGCACTCTTCGTGTGATATTGATTTACTATATGAAATAATATAAATATTCCGTGATCATTTTAAATGCATTTTAACACACTGAATCACGCAGTGAAAGAACGCACTCTAAATGCGCGCGCACTGGTCTACTAGACTTCAAGGCACTCTGTAGGAGTGTTTTGTTTGGTTTTTGGCTAAATGTCAATGCACATCGTTAGAACAACAATTACGATATTATCGCAGACGATATATCGTATACCCTTGCACCACTGTCTTTTTGGCTAATTTGTGCAAAACCTTTTGCTAAACTGCCAAAGCTTCATTTTAACCACCAATGCAATGATGCAAGTATTTATACTTACCTCTACATGCTTGCGAAGGGCTGATGTCGATATTTATAAGCTGCTAGTTTGGTCTCCCTAGGCAAACAGCTTACACTGCATAATAGTGCATAAACATGGCCAGGGGTTCACTTCATTTCCTTCGAGTTCAACTTCAGCAGAATACGACGGGGTTTGGTTTTCAGCTGGGTTTGCACCATTAACGCCTGTCTTGTCCGTCTTTGTCTTTTTCTGATTTTAGCGCCAGTTTGTTCTCCTGCCCTTTATTTACTGCATTAGTTTCAGGAGCGATTTTTTATTTATTTTTATTTTTACTCAGTAATTAATGTGTTTTAAAATGTAGCAGTACAATACTTCAAACAAAATATACTTAAGTAAAAGTAAAATTACAGATTTTAAAAATTACTTTAAAAAGTAGAAGTACACAAAAAAGCTACTCAATTACAGTAACGCGAGTAAATGTAATTCGTTACTTTCCACCTCTGGTGCCAATACAGGCTGTTAAAATGTAAAAATGTTAGTCTAATTTCATGTATCAATATGATGCATATTATATAAACCTTCATAAATGAACATTTAAACATCTCTAAACAGTTATATGAATAAATTTGTCAAGGTAGTTCATAAGTAATTTAATATTCATATTATCACAAAAATGTATATTCATGAACTTAGAATCAATGAAGTTAATGTTATTCAAAGAATTTTAAATGCCGTAACAGTATACAATATATAACAGTACATAACCGTATACCAGTGGGTTTTTTCCCAATCATTCCGTCACTACTATAATTTAATTACAATTTTGAATTAGTTTTTATTTTCATGCTTTCATTTTTGGTTTTAGTCATTTTGATTATTTGATATTTTTTTAATAGGTTTGATATAGTTTTTATTTATTATTTTTATTTTGTGTTTTAGTTATTTTAATACATCAAGCAAAACATATATATACACATTCAGTTAAAATTTACAGTATTTGTAAGTAACATTTTTTATGCAGATACAGAATACAGTATAGAGATGTTTACCTTTACAGCTGTACCTCCTTTCTGAGCCTTCTCCTTCTTATCACTGTCTCCACTGCCTGAAGCAGCTGCCCCTGTCCAAATACAAATGTATGTTAGCATCTTAAAAGTACAACGATGCAACTAAGATAATACCTATCCATTTGTATGTAGCTACACTTGATATATTAAGCATTTTGGAATAACCATATTAAGCGAATCACACATTTGGCCACATTTCTCAAGCATTTAACAATTTAACACATTTAGTTAAGATACAATAGCCCGAAATATTTCATTAACACTAGCTGGTCTTGTGAAAAACGAAACAAAATCGACAGAAGTACAGCCGAGTGTAACAATGTTTACAATCCGTTAGCCACACACACTGCAAGCTAGCTAGCATATCAGCATAAATATTAATGCAACAATCAAATTATATGCTATAAATTTAAGATATGGAGTCATTTGTTAGATTTTGTTCATGCACCATCACATATGTGTTGTTTACCTTTAGCACCTTTGCCACCCTTTCCTTTTGGTGGCATGTTTTATCTCCTCGTGTCGGATGTGTGTTTCCTTTTAAACCTTAGCTAGCACACACGAGCTAGTAGTAACTCACAGATTCCCACGCGTTTAGACTGAAAATTTCACGGCAGCTTCTTTCAGCCAACAGTTTTACTGTGTACGTTATTTCAGTCTGTGTCGAGTGGTAAACGACACATGCAAATACAACAATTGGGCCAATGCAAAGAAATTATACTATAGTTTAAATGTATAACTTTGCGCATATGTGAGTGGAAAGGACGCGATTGAGTACACTGAAGAGACACGAACAGTTTTCGGTATTTTCACTCCAGTGACAATCGATTTTTTTATGCCGATGACCAACAGATGGGTTAATATTTTTTTATTTATTATTATTATTATTGAATTTTAAATAAAACAGATTATGATAGTTCTGCGCAAATGTGCCCAGCGAGGATGCTCGTGAACAACCCCACACCACAGACCCTCATGATGACCGTCCCTCTTATGTAGCCTACTTTTTTTTTGTGTGGAAAATATCTATTTAATTGCAAAAAAGAGAAAGAAATCATTCAAATGTTCGATATTAAGCACGTAATTCGTCTTTAGGCAGCTATTGTTGGGAACGAATCAGATTCCCGTTTGTTGAGAAGCAGCTGTTGCCATAGTAACATAAAGACAACACAGCCGCCGCCTTCTCTTGACACAACGGCTGGCAACGACGCGTTATCTTAAAAAAATACATAAATTACACTAGTTTTTGTCAATAAGACAAGATGACTCACAGGTAATAAAGATTTTAAAGATGTTTGTTTTCCAAAACGTTTGTTTCACCTTTCAGTTTACAAGTAGATTTACTGAAGGCTCATATAATAACTCTTTGCCTACATATCTGGTGTTTTCTTTAGACAGACCATTTCTTATCCAGAAGATAAGTGGCCATAGTCATATCCAGCTCTCAACGGGACAAATGAAATGTTCCTGCGACCAGCAAATGAATAAAGAAGATGTTTAGTGAGTTGATAGTGTCATGGAGAAATATGATAAAGTCCTGACTCTTGGCAGAGGAGGAGCAGGTGTTGTGATGTTAATGAAACATGTCGATACAAAGAAATTATGTGCAGTCAAGAGAATACATGTGGACAGTTCCCGAAAAACAAAGACCAAAGATGTTGTGTTGCAAGAGGCTGATATTCTCAGGAGCTTGAAGCATCCTCATATTATAACATGGATTGACACTTTCTTTGACACGACTAATGAGCATATTTATATTGTTATGGATTATTGTGATGGTGGAACACTGGACGACCACATTAAAGAGCAGAAGAGTGGCGAATACTTTGCAGAATGCAAAATTATGGACTGGTTTGTGCAAGTAGTCATGGCCGTCAGTTATATCCACTCAGAAAAGATCCTTCACAGAGATATCAAGCCTTCCAACGTGCTGTTAACCAAGAGAGGTGTGATAAAGCTTGGAGATTTTGGAATATCAAAGATTATGAACCACACACTCGATATGGCCTCCACTTGTGTGGGAACCCCTAGCTATCTGAGTCCTGAACTCTGTCAGGATGTCCCATACAGCACCAAATCTGACATATGGGCTGTTGGCTGCCTGCTATATGAGCTTTGTGCCCTCAAACCAGCTTTTGAAGCTAAAAATCTCCTGAGTCTGTTTTACAAGATAATAAAAGGAGAGTACATCAAGATCCCCCAGAGATATTCAGAAGACCTTCACACATTAATCGAGAAAATGCTGTCCTTGGTTCCTGAGAATAGGCCGAGTGCGAGCAGCATACTTAGCGTGACCTATATGCAAGAACATCTGGGAAACTTCATCTCGCATCAGGAGAAGGAACTTACAAAGGTGAATGCTGAATCCAGACCTCAAACAAAAGACGATTTTAATGGAGAAATGGCATTTGTGGAAATCAGAACAGATAGTGCCTCAGCCGTCTCTGACAAGACGCTCCAAACAGAGACATCACGCAGTGCTGAGGAGGAAGTGGCCCATGAAGGAACAGAGTCTGATTATTCAGAGGACTTTGACGAACATGATAGCTATCCCTCCTCAGAGGATGTTTCGAGGGAAGATGTGTCCTCCAGCCTTGCCAATGTGGCTGAAGAGGCTTTTGAGGAATCTAGTGGTAGGAGTGTGCTGTAATCATATTAATATTTTCCATTGTTTTATTATTATTTTGAGTTATATCTCCAAGGCAACAGGCGTAGGCTGATGGTGATCTAAGAATGATTTCATATTTTTCCTGGCTTTTCCAACACCTTTGAGGACTCTCTACATGTATGTTTTTCTCTTTTGACAGTTGTGTCTGAAGATGAAGACATCTCTGACTATCCAGATGACTTTGAAGAAGCTGAGGATGATGACCTGGCTGAAGTGGTCAGCTACGCCAGAGATGCCATTAACTGTGTTTCAGAGAATGACGCGTTTGATGTGGAACTGGAGCTCAAAGATGCAGGCGGTTTCTCTGTCACAATGAAAGTGTTAAAAGGGAAATACATGGGTAAACATGCACATTTTTACATTTTAAGTAGATTATTTTTCTTTATTCACTTGATTGTGTTGTTTTTTCCTCCTTGTCTCTTAATTGTATTTTACTTCAATGATGAATTTAACATATTTAGTTTTAAGTCAAATGAGATCGTTACATAATTATATCAAGGTTGCAGTGGTACATGTAATGATTATCATTGGTTCAGAGCATTTAAAATAACTCAAATAATTGAAAAATGTCACATAGACTTTGTCTTGCGTCATATGAATCTTAGTACATCTGCAGATATCAGAATAATTCTGGGTACTGTTTGCAACACATCTGGTTCTCAGAGTGTCTCTGCATACTCAAGTAAATGCTTTTCTGCTTTCTGGATTTATAGAAGATGTTGGCGTCTCGGTCTATGAGGAAATCAGCGGGCACTTTCTAAATGGCCTCACGCCAGAGGACCTGGAGCCACAATTCCAGCACATGATCGGGACAGACCATCTGGAGACCTGCTACCTCATTTTCAACCTTGACCAAGAGACCACATGCTGAATCATGTCTGTTCAATTTAGAGAAAGTAGTTTCTAATGATTCTCTAATGGTGAACCTCAGCAAGTGCTGGAATTAGAGTATATTAAATACAGCGTTTTGTAATATATGTAATCATACATTAATTATAATTAATATTTTGAAATAGTGAGGTCTTGTAGATATTTAACATCAAGAAAATGGAACGCTTGCACTAACAATTCAGTACTTCTTTGAAAATGTTACCTTGTTTAAACAGTAGGTGGCACTCTACAGTAAGAAATTGTGTAGTCTTGCTTTAACATACCAATCCAAAAAATGAGGATATCATAGTCTCCCATCTTGACACTATTAGTCACATTCACAGGGACTGAAGTATAAAACTGCTGGATTTTAAATTTACTATATAGTGAAACCAGAAATTCATTATATCAGTGGCGCCCAGTCAACTATTTTTTCAAGTGATTTAACCTATTTTTTCTGCCCAGGCTGAGAAATGATCTCTTAACATATCCGTTAAACAATGCTTGTAAATGAAAAAGTAGTGGAGAATATCATGTGAACATTTCCTGCTGTGATTTCACTGCACTATTGCAATGTAAAACAGAAGACATTTGCTGAATTTGTAAATTTATGGGCCACAGCTGCAGTTGTTTTCCACTTAAGGCGTTTTCCCTTAAACTTGTCCAAATTATTCCAATAGGGAATTAGTCAGTGTGATCGAGAAACTGCCATGTGTAACTGTCTGAATGACCCTGTATTGTATTTCTTTTAAGAATGTTCACAATCTGCCTTTAGAGGAAAGTGTGTTATCAAGCCAGCGTTAGCATGGGAAAGCTGCATCAATTTTTTTTGCCAGTATAAGATGACATAGA
Source organism: Onychostoma macrolepis (assembly GCF_012432095.1). Lineage (NCBI taxonomy): Eukaryota > Metazoa > Chordata > Actinopteri > Cypriniformes > Cyprinidae > Onychostoma > Onychostoma macrolepis. Next base: position 6,339,139 of record NC_081168.1, on the reverse strand, counting down.
TGTCCTCACATAATGAGGTTTTGGCTGTAGATGATCTTCGCATTTTGTTTTAATATCTCTATAAATGAAAAAACTAAATTGTATTCATTACACTTAGAGACAGACTCTCAAAATTGGATCAGTCCCAGGTAGGGTCTGTTTTCTGTTTACAAACTTAAAAAACTTAGGTTAACTGCTGTAAAGAAAAACAACTCAGAACATTAAAAATGTAAAGTCATTCCCACAAAATACATTTATTTTTCATGTTATGTCCTGGAAAGAGTAAAACACGGCCTGAGGAGTCATTCAGGATAGAGCTTTAAAAATTTTTCCATAAGCCCGATGGATTGCAGTGTGTTTCTTTATTTATCTGTCTATGCATTTGTATGAGTGGATGAAAGACCAGAATAGATGCAGACAGGCCTGAGACCGCTTTGAGTAGCAATCACCTCTGTGCCTTGTCACTTTAAAACCTGTCAATATTTCATCCATAGTAAAACTAGGGACTGGAAGAGCTTGTCACTTGTGTCTTCAGGGCTTTGTACTAAGTTTGATGCATTATTGATTGATTGCTGCATGAGTGCTCCACCCTTCAGCTCAAATGCGCTTTCTTCTTGCTTTTTTTGTTTGCATATTATTCAAAAATGAGGCTAGGGTCCTAATTAAGAGTCTTTCTTTGTTTTCGAGTTGGAGTTTGTGACACGCATCATTAGAAAGAAAATAAAAAAGTTTCTGAAAAATGACAAGTTGATATTTTCTTTATTCACTCGTTGTGTTGTTGTTTTCCTTGGTGTGTCCTAATTATATTTTTTTACTTGATGAATTTAGCAACCTTGTTGAATTCAAATGTAGTGTTAATAGTCAAATAAGATTGGTACATGTTGCTATCAAGGTTGCAGTGCATATTACTAAATTAATATTTGGAGAGCATGTAAACACTCCAGTTTTTATTGTATTAAAGCATTCAAAAGAATTAGAATAAAAGTTCAATAGGAATAATTGCTTTTTTCCCTGAATTTGATTAACTGTGTTAATATATATATATATAGATAGATAGATAGATAGATAGATAGATAGATAGAATATCTTAGAAATTTACATTTTTTTAAATTATGTAATATCAGTATCAAGATATTATATACATAATTTAAAAAAGAAATATTCTACATATATATTTTAGAAATGAAATCTTTTAACTTTAAAATTGTATATAATATCTTGATACTGTACATTTTTGTGAATATATATATTCAAGAAAACATCAAGAAGTTTTAACATACAGTGAGCTTTGTCTATTGATGCTGTTCTGCAAAAAATCTGTCATTTTTTTCTTATAGGCCATGTTTTGTTTTTTTTTGTCTGGCAAACAGCCACTTTGCGAAACATATTCAGGAAAATCATCTTTAACACTCATGATATTCCAAAGAGAAAGGAAGCTCCAGAGAGAATGGGAGGAAACTCAGGCAAACATGTTTCCCCTGACCTTTAATAGACAGCACATGTCTGGCCTACATCAGTGTGAGATTTCTCTGCTAGATAGACTAGATTAGCATACGGCTCCTCACACATGTGTTCCATTGAAAGCTGGATGTTTAAATCCCTAATTGTTTTATCAGAAAATATTTTTATGGAAAATATTAGTTCCAGCAGTACCGTAAATCTAACCCACTTGGTTAGATTCATTCAAGACCATAGGAAGGAAGTAAAGAAAAAACATGCATAAGAGTGAGGCTCACAGCATAAAAGTTTTGTTCCTCTTCCAAGCAGCAGAATACTACAAACAATAATAACCTCCAGGCTGACTGTTTTTGTAAGAGCTCTGAAATATTGATGTGCCATTGTTTCCGGTGAAACAGGCTCACTGGAGACCAGTGAGTATTAGAGAAGTGAGGTGGAAGATGGTGACAGTAGCCTGCACTCTAACCTGCTCCAGATGCGTCTCCAGGGACGGCACAGACCACAAACCCCATCTCCCTGTGAAAAGCAGCCCTATTCTCACTCAAGACCAGAGGGACTAAAAGCATCACTGAAAATTACATATAACTCATCAACTAAGCCTGTGTATGAAAGCAAATTGCTTTATCCAGCGGAAGAGTAAAAGCCACATGTACAGGAAAGGTTGATGGCACTTTACCTGATCTCACCATCTTGAGCTGACGCTAGGATAAAAATAACTATGACAACAGCTGTCTGAATGGCTTATGTCAGGATTGTACAACATGAATCTAACCATGAAACTGTGCAGCAGAGATTTACACTACAGTTCAGCTGTTAAATATAGTCTTATAGGTGTTACTACTTTGAATAACCGTATGCTCCAATTAAATGTCGCTCAGTTTTTAGATAATGTCAGCTGATTGCTAGAAGCCTGTTTAGGCCTTAGAATACAAGAAAAGAAAAATGCAATTGTGTCAGTTATTTAATAACTTATTTTACATGTTGCAATATTACTTTTTTTTCTCCACAATGTGATTTTAAATATCAAACATATCATAATTGCGACTTCACTCACAAAAGGAATTTATATCTAATTGTGGTTTTATCTTACACTGTGACCTGTGCAATGTTTATTCTCATAATTGTGATTTTTACAACGTGACTTTACATGTCGCAATATGATTTTATTTCTCCACAATGTGACTGTAATTCTTACAGATGTGACAGTTTCTCATAAATGAGATTTTTATACCTCATAATGTGACTTTATATCTCTCAATTTTGATTTCATCTTAAATCTTGCAGTTGCAATGGTTTTTTTTCCTCTCAAAATTGCAATTTTGTAACTCACATAGTGACAATGTAATGCAAAATGACTTTATATCACCACAGTGTGACCTGACATCTCACAGCTGCGACAGTTTCTCCTAACTGCGATTTTATAACACACAATGTAATTTTATATCTCTCAATTGTGCTTTTATCTCACAACTTGACTTTAAATTTTAATTCAAAGTCTCAAAGTTTCTTTCTCATAACTGAGTTTTTATAACTCATAATGTGACTTTACATGTTGCAATATGACGTTATATCTCCACAATGTGACACACAAACAGGCTTTCATACACTGTAAAAAATGACCGTGATTTTAACGGTAAAAACTGTGAAAAAGCTACGGTAAAAACCTATTAAATGGTTAACGGGATGTTCCCCTAATATATACGGTGAAAAACTGTAATAGACATTTCAGACAATTTTACGGTGAAATACCGCTTTTGGAAGTGAAAAAGAATGTAAAATTTACAGGGGAAAACCGTAAACTGATGTTCACAGAATTCCCTGCATTGCATTTCAAATTTTGTTTGAATTTGATGTTTTTTCTATGAAATAACTAGGTTTCTTCTTAGTTTTTTCTTATCAGTTATGTTTGTTAGAGTTGTATGTTACATCTAATGTAGTTAAATTAATGTTTATTTCATATTTCAGTCTCACCATGATGGTGTTTAGTGTTTGTGTGAATGACACTGTGTATCTTCTTTATATGTTATTATTTCAAATCTGCTTGTGATGGGTTTTGGTTCATCATGTGACTTTTTCATCACTATCTGCATTTGGTGGTTATCAGTGTAATACAAAGGTACAAAACAGATTTCAGTACTTCAATAGGTTGGTATATTAACATTATATCAGTTAATGAAATTACGGTATTTAACTGTAAATTTAAGTGAAAACCTAAAACGTTGCTACCGTATATTTTACGGTAGAATTCCGGCAACCACAGCTGCCGGTTTTTTACCGTAAATTTTACAGAATTTTTTTTACAGTGTAGAAAGCGCCACATATGTGACTCCTTAACACACACTGTTTCACATTAACAGAGGGACTGTAAAGTGGGAAGTTGACTAAGTACTGTAAAGAGTGACTAGAGAACATTGCTCACGTTTCCCCTCACCCTGCATGACACGTTAATCACAAATGATGAGACCAGGTCGAAAGCAATTACATGTTAGAAAGCGGTGTCATGGCACATAATTTCACTTTATTACCTGACATGAAGGAGACCTTGAGGTGAGAGTCTCGGTTCGATCTCCGCCCAGTCTTAGGGTTGCGGTGGGGCACTTTAATAAGAGCTATTGTAAATGTCCTTGTAAATGATCAGTGTCAACAGAGTGCACTTTATGGAGTTTGTAGTGTGCTCCTGAGCGGATTATCCAATGACGAGAGGTGAACGGGTCTTTACGCCCTTCAGACGTAAGATGAAACTGGCAGAATGTAATTTCCAACTTTATAAAATTGATTTCAGAGTGCAAAGCTCTGAGAGTGACACCCTTGCCACATGAGGGATTCTGTGGATATTATCACTGAAATTTGGTATTTTAAGTCATGCATGGACATACGTTCTCTGGTGTCAAGGATAGTATTTTGTCCTTCAGTGACAGTTATCTCACGGAGAAAGTCTTTAAAGGTCCCCTAGGTTAGATTACGGGATGCAAGATCAATTTTTCCCCTCAGATCCTTTAATTCAGTTTATTGGAGGTCCAGTAACACTCAGCACAATATTGTGATATTACAGGGTATTGGTCCCAGTCTGCTATTGTGGTTGTTGGTCCATAATCTTCCTGTGAAGGTATCTCATGGGAGCTGGATCCATATCTCACAATAAATGGTGCAGAACAATTTGGACCACTCAAAAGTGGAGTGTTTGATGTACTGGAACAGTAATAGGTCTAATGCGGTTTTGTGATCCCTCAGGCATCTCTTCAACATTAGGATCTCCTTGGTGTTTGTTTTTGATTCACTCGTAATTCACAGTGAAGCTCTCTGATTTTGAAAGCTTAGAAGCTTGTTCCCGTAGAGGAACATGGTAGCACTTTTCTACTTCAGATGGCATTTGTGTACGATTAGACCTATGGCTGAAAAAAAAACTTTGTAAAACCACTAGGTGGCGGTTTTTTATTCATACACACATTCATACCAGACAGAACATACATATACTGTCTTTATGAGTGAGTCATTGAATCATTCACTGAAATTATTTATTATTATTTAAAAACACCACTACTTCCCAGCAGGCACCAGACGTCTATATAACGTCAGGTTGACGTTAGACATGGCATTTTAGTTGAAAATAAAAATCGGGTTGACGTCAATTTGACGTTGACTTAACGTTGGATTTTGGTTGCACAACCTAAAAACAACTAAATCTCAACATCGGTATTGGACATCAATTTAACATTGATATTAGATGTTGAATTTACATTGAATTTTGGTCACCCCGACATCGCAACCGAAATTTAACCAAATATCAACGTCTTATGACGTTGTGTGCCTGTTTTGTGCCTGCTGGGTTTGTATTGCTTGAAGATACAACAGTGCTGTTTGAAACTATGTTCATCAGCAGCGCAAAAAAGTAACTGTCAATGTTGTGTCTAAAATGCACATTTCTCAGCAATAACTGTGTAAAAGCAACATCAGTCTTGAAATCGCAAACTCCATCGTAAGGCCATGAGAGCTCACAATGACAACAACCTCTATAAATCAATAAGATTAAAAGTTGGGAGAATGCAGGAGCTTTGTTTCAACTGAAGCTTAAATTTAAGTGCTTTTCACATTTAATATTGGACAAAGACAAGCAGATCTGACCTCCACAGTGACCAAAGACAGCTTTCGTCCTTCCAGTGGTTATTCCCCTAGTCCTAAACCATATTCTCCACAGGCCACTTCATATTTCATTTTACAGCAGTATGAAAACCCGCTTTTTTCTCAGTGGGTGGTAGAGGTTTTGTAAGGGCTTTGGAAGCGTTCTCACTGGGGGAATCCCAGTCGTGTGGAAACAGCAGAGATTTTGAAGATAAGTCTTGTCTAAATGGAAGATCTGTAGAGGGAACTTGATGGACAACTGCGCTTTTCGTTCCAAGATTTCTATCTAGGAATATGCTTTGCTTTCACCCACCACTGCAACGTGAGCAGAAACCAGCAATATATTAACACTTTCTTTTAAATTACAGGAAAATATCATAAATATAGTTCCTTTTTCAAATAAGTAACAGCAGTTACTTTGTTTTCCCATTTATTGTTTGACAGCTCTCCTGTCCCCATGTTGAGAGAAATGCAAAGTGCAAAGGCGCTGTGTGAATATGACACTTAGAATGTTGCCTGTTAGCTGGGCTTTATGGGACATAACAACATTTCAGTATAGTGAAAAACAAAATAAATGTCTAGAAGGCAAATAAAGTTCATTACTTCAACTTGAATTTGCCATTATCGAAAATAAGAGAGTGATGAAGGCAGGCATCTTCAATGTGTCAGAGAATGCTCATAACCTTTTCAGCCCTCTTTTGCATAATTATGCCCGAGGAGAAAGCAGACATACACTTTTAACAAATAACCTGTCACCCATGTCAGCATCTTTATACTTTTTAATCTCAACATCCTTAATCTAAACTCCTTTAAAATCTATTTCAGCTGAAGCAAAAGATGCTTCAGATGCTCTCTCAGTATGACTGTCTGTGATTTACCCAGCCTGCAACAGTGTGACGCGATCTGTGGTGCAAATGATCTAATTAGTCAAATATCTTGACTACTCGAGAAGTATGCATGTCTTGCTCCTTATGGTGGAAGCTTGTCAATTAGAGAGTTGTTTGCTTCGGCTAATTGTGAATGCGTGAAGGGTTCTTGTCCTTTTCAGGAGTGCAGAGGCCGACAGCAGGAGGCTGGGAAATAAGCCGCCCTCGTTTGGTAGAAAGAACAAGTCACCTCCAGGGCTTGAGGTCAGGTCAACCTCTTTTTCGCCACTCTTTCTCCTTCAAATGCTCTTTTATCTTTTTATTGCCACAGGAAGAAGATGAATCACAGTGAGTGAGGATATTTCAAATGGGGTTAAGGAAGAATGATGGCTTGGTAACCACCTGCCACTAATGGAGGTGCAGTATTGAGATTGAAAATATGGTATATACAGGTGCATCTCAATAAATTAGAATGTCGTGGAAAAGTTCATTTATTTCAGTAATTCAACTCAAATTGTGAAACTCGTGTATTAAATAAATTCAGTGCACACAGACTGAAGTAGTTTAAGTCTTTGGTTCATTTAATTGTGATGATTTAGGCTCACATTTAACAAAAACCCACCAATTAACTATCTCAACAAATTAGAATACTTCATGAGACCAATAAAAAAAAACATTTTTAGTGAATTGTTGGCCTAATTTACTGTATATGTACTCAGTACTTGGTAGGGGCTCCTTTTGCTTTAATTACTGCCTCAATTCGGCGTGGCATGGAGGTGATCAGTTTGTGGCACTGTTGAGGTGGTATGGAAGCCCAGGTTTCTTTGACAGTGGCCTTCAGCTCATCTGCATTTTTGGGTCTGGTGTCTCTCATCTTCCTCTTGACAATACTCCATAGATTCTCTATGGGGTTCAGGTCTGGTGAGTTTGCTTTTGAAATGTTTTACTTTACATGCAATGAATCTAAAATATATGAAAGTTTCACTTTTTGAAATAACTTATAAGAAAAAAACTTTTTCACGACATTGTAATTTATTGAGATGCACCTGTACATTACAGAATTAACTGATATGAAATTGATTAAACTGATACAATCAAATTGCAATGAATCAGAGATTAGAGCCGATTTAAGATCGATGTGCAGATATTTTAATGAAGTACAGAGATAATCCAGAGTGAAAACCAAAGGCAAGAGATCAGAAACATACAGCAGGTGTTAAGTAGTTTTTAAAGGAACATGTAGAAACATACTATTTTATGAATAAATAAAATGCATAAATTCATGTTAATTAGTTAAAATTCCTGTGGTGCAAAGCTGAATATTCAGCAGCCATTACTCCATTCTTCAGTGTCACATGATTCTTTAGAAAATTATTCTAATATGCTGACTTGGTGCTCAAGAAACATTTCTTATTATCAATGTTGAAAACAGTTGTGCTGCTTAACAGTTTTGTTGAAACTGTGCTAAATAAAATTCTTCAAGGAATGTAAAGTTAAAACAGCCGATTATTTGAAATATATATATATATTTTTTCCTGGTAATGAAATAATAATAATAGTAAATAAAGTCTTTACTGTCAGTTTTGATCTTTTTAGTACATACTTCCAAATTTATTTTACTGACCACAAACATTTGAACATTAGTGCATTGTTAGAAATTAAATTAATAATAAAACCATGTTCAATCTACATAACCATCTCTATGGGTTTGAAACATGATGTTCATACTACACAGGAACCTAAGGTGCACTGAGAAGAATAAAATGAGTTTAGACATGCGTAATGTATCATATGTGGATTATTCCCAGGTCACTAGGCATTTCTAGTCTCAGCCCTATTTCATATAGATACAAACAATGGTACATTCAACATGACATATTTCTTCAGGAGTACTTGCAAGGAACCAAAGGAAGACTTCATGAGCTATTTGCCTCAAGAAAAAAAAAATTCTCTTACATCTAAAAGGAAAAATAAAATAAATGCATTTATCATAGAGGATAAATCAGAAAAATAGTTTCAAGAGTTGCTCAAAATTGGTATCTGTCTCTCAAAGCATCTGAGTCGTGATCTCCTTTATGAGCAGTGGTGTATCTTCACAACACAAATTTGATACATTTCAGACCAAAGTATATGAAAGCTCAGCTTGAGTCAGACACACGGTACATCAGAGAGTTCTGAACCACGCATACGCCTGAGCCAATTTATATCTTTGTTTCTGAATTGCTCTCTTTGTCTGCGGTTGCCTACATTGTTTTCAATATTTTTCAGAAATCCAACTGAAAATGTAACAATACAGCAGGGGTCTTCAACAGGGGGTCCACAGCAGTACTGCAGGGGGCCTAGTAATTATTGTTTGAGCTCAATCTTTTTAAAATCTGTTTTAAGCAAAAATACAATATTGAGTAAACTTTAACTAAATCTAAGTTAAGAAGATACACCAAGTAAAATTTAAATTACACAAGAATAAGGTTCTGCATCAATAATGATTATTTTAATGGATTTGCAATGTAAGCATATAACACGTAAACACATTACTATGGAAAGCAAAAGCCTTACACATAAAAAAAAAAAAAGATCGTCGTCAGTACCTTTTTGTGTTTCATCTGGCTCAGGAAAAATGGCCCATCACTCAATGTAATGTGCCATTCTAAGAGCCGTCAGTCATAAAAACTGCAGAAATAAATGCAATGTAATACTGATCCACAGGACAAGTGTTAGTTACAAAGGGCTGTTAGGTGCAAACTGTTGAGGCATGTACACGATTACACTTGCAATGCTAACTTTGTCTGAGGATGGTGTGATGCAGTTTGACTCATGCAGCAAATGAGCATGACACAGAGGCCTAGTAAGACAGTAAAACATACAGGCAGACAATGAAGTTTTAGCCTTTAGCCAATGACTTCACAGTGGTGCAACATTGTGAAGTAGACTTGCCCCATATCAAAAAAAGTACCGTGATATTAATGCCCTCGAGGAGCTTGCTTTTCCTCCCAAAAGCTGCATATGTAATATGACACGTGCATTAAAGGAATAGTTCATCCAAAAAAATAAATAAATAAATTGCTTAAATTTACCCACCTTCAGGCCATCCAAGATGTAGATGAGTTTGTTTCTTCACCAGAACAGATTTGGAAAAAATGTAGCACTTGCTTATCATTGGATCATCTGCAGTGAATGGGTGCCATTAGGATGAAAGTATAAACAGCTGTTGCCCTCTCACATCAAGTCAAGTCACCTTTATTTATATAGTGCTTTTAACAATACAGATTGTGTCAAAGCACTTAACAGTATCAAATTGGAGGATAGAGTGTCAGTAATGTATAATGATAAGATTAAACACTCAATTTTCAGTTAAAGGCATTTCATTATGGAATTCAGAGATGTCATTGTTTAGCTCAGTTTAATTTAAATAGTATCTGTGAAATCAAATTGATGATAATCGCTAGAAATTAAGTGTCCCCAACTGAGCAAGCCAGAGGCGACAGCGATTCTGAACCAAAACTCCCTCTGTGACAGAATGGAGAAAAAAACCCTGGGAGAAACCAGGCTCAGTCGGGGAGCCATTTCTCCTCTGGCCAGATGAAATCTGCAGTTCAATTCAACCCCAGCCATGTCAGATTGTGCAAACGGCTTATCTGAACATCAAAATCCACCAATATATTATTTTAGAACTGTTTTTGCTTGTAAATCATGCCTGATCTGTACATGTCTTTTCCGATTCACACAAGATTACTTTTTCACTGGAGAAAGCAGTATTATGGTTGTTGGACTTGTATTTTAGCTGCAAGCAAAAAATGGAAGTTAAAAATGTTTGAATTATGGATTTGTTTCTTACAAACACACAGCTTTTCACTTCACAAAATGTTAATTGATGGACTGGAGTCGTGTGGATTACTGCAATGTTTTTATCAGCTGTTTGGACTCTCATTCTGACGGCACCCATTCACTGCAAAGGATCCATTGGTCAGCAAGTGATGTGATGCTACATTTCTCCAAATCTTATCTGATGAAGAAACAAACACAACTAAATGGCAAAACAGCAGATTTTGAACTATGCCTTCAACAAAAGACTTCAAGTATAAGATAGATAGATATGCATTTAAAAGCCACAGTTTTGAATGCTTACACAAAAATTATTACAAATTTCCAATACCATCACTTTATCATAGCACCACCTCAATATTTGTGTAAATGTATTTATGCATCTATAAACTACTTGTTTTGGTTCAAATTTGAAATGATCTCCACATGAAAGAATGAAATTTCTAGATGAATCCCACTGAGGTGTGGCATTTCATGTGCAGTACTTGAGAAGAAATGGCAAGCTCACTGAAGGGCATCAAAATACCACAAAAGTTCCCCCTCTTGAGTCTTTTGTAAACTCTTACCCAGAATGATGTAAAGCTCCTTTGAGACAATGGTCACGGTTGGCTCCAGAGAGAACGATGGCGCAGCACATCGACACAACAGACTGGTGCAGAGCCACTGAAGCCTGAGGAAGACAACAACATCCTGCTCATCTGTGTCCTTTGAGGAGGAGACACGTGCACTGGAGTCTCACAGGAAGGACAGCAGCAGCCTCCAGCTGTGTGTGGGCATTAGCACACCCGCGAGTACCTACGCTTTATCAATGACTCAATGTTACACAACTCTTCTATAGTACACAGGGATAATGTGGCTAGACAAGCACAAAGGGCTGACACAGAGGACAAACACACCTGCCAGAATTCAACACTGCTGATTGCTGCTGTAGTAAATTGTGTTTACAGAGTACTCAACAGAAGCACATTTACACATTTAGAAGAAGGCTGTCTACTTTTTGAGCACACAATCAATATTTTGTTCTCTTAATTAGCTTTATGATGTCAGCTGAAAAGAAAGTTGCTTCAGAGAGTCATTAAATTTTATATATGGAAATCAATTTTCTTTATGTATATATATATATATATTGTAGGGTTTGATACATAAATATAATTTAATTTAGCTGAAAGGGAATCATTTGTGATTTTATAGGGAATTTGAACAGAATCACTGTTCTGCGGCTGATCACTGAGTCACTGAACGAGCCGTATAACATTAATTCTGCACTGGATATTAAAATCCAAACTATAGTGAAAACACTATTAATAAGCACAGTAACAAGATCGGTAGATTAAGACATTAACTTGTAAGCACAAAACACAAGATACTTCTCTTTCAATATAAATAAGACTTTATTTATATAAACCTAAGACATAAACTAATCTAACACATGAACACAAGCAGTCACACATTCACACGTTGCAGAAAGAGAGAAAGGATGAGTTTAGAGAATAAGAATGTGAAATCCCAAGTTTATAGCAATATGTGCTATTGCATAGACCTGAACAGCCATCAATCACTTAATTAACCCTCGCATTGAGTTTCTCAATGAGGCTAAAATTTATATTAAATGCACCAGCTCAGTTAGACCTGAAGGTTACTTGCTTGCGTTGCCTTTGTGTTACAGGGATTCCCTTTTTTCGTCCTTATCTTTGCAGGAAAAGGGGTTTCCCAAGTGCTGATTGGCTGGAAGTTCAGTAGTCGTTGAAGTGATGTCTTGGGTGTTGGCTGAGGATGCAGAGTTGGTCTGGTTGAAGTTTTGAGGCGGTCACAGGCTCGAGTTGAACTCGGAGACAAGGCGTGGCGGCAAAACTTAAACTGAGAACACGAAACTCGCAACGGAAAAGAAACTAAAATAAAAGAAAGAAGGAATGTAACGAGACTAGGTGGTTTTTCTTCTCATCGTGGTGTTAAGTAGCAACTGGCCTGTAGGCCAGAGCATGTTCAAAGAGCGCTAAAAAGCAGCGTCAAAACGTAGTGGCAAAAAGACAGAAGAGAGAAGGGAGAGAAGGGGAGGTTTGATGGTGTCCTGAGTTTTTAAACTCGGCTTTTGAACACATCTCGTCTGGTGTCTTGACCAATTAGATAGGCTATTATCTTAGCTAGGTTGTTCCTTCCATCATAAATCAGCATGTTATCAGTCACATGGTTCGAATTTTACACACTCTTGCAAAGTATACTTTTGGATGTGATTTCTATAACCAGAATATGATACATTTGACAAAGAATTAGTTGGAAGAAACGTTTCAAGCTAGAATTGTCAAACTCATACATACCAAACACGAATAACCCTTAAAATCGTTCAATAGTTATTAAAAAGACATACATAATATGTGCTTAAAACATGATAGTCTAATGTGTGGGTTTCATACATATAGTGTTATGCCTAGAAATGTCCTTTTAGGATGATTTTATATGCATATGAAAAAGAAAGTCTCTGTGTAGTTCTGTGGAGACCAAAAGACATGTTCTTTGGACAGAGGAATTTCAGTCTGGTTCTTTGTCTTCTATGTGTGGGGGAAAAGTCAATCTAAAGAAGCTTGTGATTTCTCTCGTGGAACACATGTGATGGCCATCTCTTTGACCATTAATCTTGATTATTTACCCCAAATTTGACGATCTCCTTCCTGCGTTGGACTTATCAATAAGTGTTCTTTTGTCTTAATGTTGCAAACTGTTCTGTGAAAGAGGCTTGTTGGTAAGGCTTGCTCCAGACTCATGGCGCTAGGAATCTGATTTATGATGTCCTGTTTTCTTGGGCCTCTCTGGAATTTCGGCTTCTCATGTTTCGATGTTCTGATCGAATCTTAAATTTGTCTGACTCGTTCTGATCCTACAATATATATATATATATATATATATATATATATATATATATATATATATATATACACACACACACACACACACACACACACACACACCAGTTCATTCTAGTTCTCGAATCTGATCAGTCTTTCCAATGAGGTATTCCGCAATAATAAAAAAAAAAAAAAATATATATATATATAGGTTTTTTTTAGGCAAGATTGTAGTTGTTTAAGCCTTGTGCGTCATATTACAAAAGTTAATCTGAGGAAATGAGGGTAAAATATTAAAATTCTAATAAAAATGCACACTTGTGCCAAAAATTATGATATTGGCATCAACACAGGCAAAAGTATAAAAAAAAAACTAAACTGAAAAATACAAAACATTTCCATAAGGAAAACTTTAAATATTAAGTTTTCAAGCAACGCTGTCATTTTTCAATTAAAACAATACTTGGAACACCTTCGCAACAGCATAGCAAAGACACCTGCATGGGCGAGCACAAAAAAAAAAAAAAAGGTTCAATACAAATTTAATTAAGATTTTTTTTCCTGTCAGAAGCTCGGCCGCATTCAGGATGGTCTTACTCAAACAAAGCACTAACTCAAATGAAACAGGCACTAATCATCAGTGAACAACTGTAAACACTCATGTCTAAATGGCCTGGAAAATGGGGCATAGTAATAAGCTTCAAGCCTTTCAAGCTGCTTTCTCCAGAATCCTGTGACAGCTTTCAAAAGCGGAAGTCTAGAAGCATATGAGTCAAGGTTGTTCATCCCGTTTATTATGAGCGCCTGAACTAATTAGGTAAACACTGTGCCCTGAATAAATCTGTAGTTAATCTTTCTTTATCCACATGAAAGACTGATTCGATTAAATATCAAAGAGTTAGACAAAACTAGAGAGGACACAGGAAAATCATTCCCAGAAGGACGAAGAGGTATTTTTGGAGAGGTGTTTACGCAGAACATGTGCTACTAGATCAAAGAGCTCAGGTGCTCCATTTCATTCATTAATCGACTGACATTCAAATTACCATCGCTCTTACCCAGGAGATCTTACCCTATCTGCATCCATCTCTACTGCATGTACTTTCTCCCACCACTTTCGAGAATTGTTTTTTGGATAATTCAGTTAAATAGAGATGCCTGCAGTAACATTATAATCATAATGACTGATATTATTACAGAAGGATATAGCACACTTTCTTTCGTTTACAATTATCGTTATGTCTGGTTCTGGACTAACTAGATAGAAAACAAACAAAAAGAAATTCAGTTTGAAACTTAAGACTTGCACCATTTTCCAGTCAAAAAAAAAAAAAAAATCTAATACTGTAACTTACTTCTGCCAGACTGCTTTTCCTGAAGGGTGATTTTATTTATGCACTGCTGTGCAATAAACCTCGACTGTCAGTCATTCTGTTTAAAAATCAGTCTGGTGCCTTTACAGTGCCATCATGTCAATGTCTAAGCTGAAGAACTGACAATTCCTCTTGTCAGGAAAGCAAGAGGAAACAGGATCTAAATGCGGGAGTTTAATCAACAAAAATAAAGCAGGAACAGAATCCAGGGAAGCACAGGGAAACCAGGGTTTAAATACACAAGGGTTATCAAGGAAAAAAGACACACATGGGGAAACAATCAAAGGAACCATTGATCAATAAAACTACTATGGACTACACATACAAACTACAACATAAAAGTCCAAACACAAGACAAAACTGGACACAATCTATATACTGTATATGAAGTTGTACACATTTAGTAGTAAGAGTTTACTGTGTGTCTTTTAAACTGTATTTTGTTTGAATATATATATATATATATATCTTTCTCTTTACTTATTCCTTCCTTTGGTAGTTTGTACTTATTTGAACAATGCCTGAGACTTGGTGTTGCAAGCACTTCGTCTGTCTGATTGCCTCTTCAAGATGAATCGCTTTATGTATTCCCCAATTGTAAGTTGCTTTGGATAAAAGCGTCTGCAAAATGACTAAATGTAAATATATATATATATATATATATATACACACACACACACACACACACACACACACACACACCAGTTCATTCTAGTTCTCGAATCTGATCAGTCTTTCCAATGAGGTATTCATAATAAAAAAAAAAAAAAATATATATATATATAGGTTTTTAGGCAAGATTGTAGTTGTTTAAGCCTTGTGCGTCATATTACAAAAGTTAATCTGAGGAAATGAGGGTAAAATATTAAAATTCTAATAAAATGCACACTTGTGCCAAAAATTATGCTGTTGGCATCAACACAGGCAAAAGTATAAAAAAAAAACTAAACTGAAAAATACAAAACATTTCCATAAGGAAAACTTTAAATATTAAGTTTTCAAGCAACGCTGTCATTTTTCAATTAAAACAATACTTGGAACACCTTCGCAACAGCATAGCAAAGACACCTGCATGGGCGAGCACAAAAAAAAAAAAAAAGGTTCAATACAAATTTAATTAAGATTTTTTCCTGTCAGAAGCTCGGCCGCATTCAGGATGGTCTTACTCAAACAAAGCACTAACTCAAATGAAACAGGCACTAATCATCAGTGAACAACTGTAAACACTCATGTCTAAATGGCCTGGAAAATGGGGCATAGTAATAAGCTTCAAGCCTTTCAAGCTGCTTTCTCCAGAATCCTGTGACAGCTTTCAAAAGCGGAAGTCTAGAAGCATATGAGTCAAGGTTGTTCATCCCGTTTATTATGAGCGCCTGAACTAATTAGGTAAACACTGTGCCCTGAATAAATCTGTAGTTAATCTTTCTTTATCCACATGAAAGACTGATTCGATTAAATATCAAAGAGTTAGACAAAACTAGAGAGGACACAGGAAAATCATTCCCAGAAGGACGAAGAGGTATTTTTGGAGAGGTGTTTACGCAGAACATGTGCTACTAGATCAAAGAGCTCAGGTGCTCCATTTCATTCATTAATCGACTGACATTCAAATTACCATCGCTCTTACCCAGGAGATCTTACCCTATCTGCATCCATCTCTACTGCATGTACTTTCTCCCACCACTTTCGAGAATTGTTTTTTGGATAATTCAGTTAAATAGAGATGCCTGCAGTAACATTATAATCATAATGACTGATATTATTACAGAAGGATATAGCACACTTTCTTTCGTTTACAATTATCGTTATGTCTGGTTCTGGACTAACTAGATAGAAAACAAACAAAAAGAAATTCAGTTTGAAACTTAAGACTTGCACCATTTTCCAGTCAAAAAAAAAAAAAAAAAAAATCTAATACTGTAACTTACTTCTGCCAGACTGCTTTTCCTGAAGGGTGATTTTATTTATGCACTGCTGTGCAATAAACCTCGACTGTCAGTCATTCTGTTTAAAAATCAGTCTGGTGCCTTTACAGTGCCATCATGTCAATGTCTAAGCTGAAGAACTGACAATTCCTCTTGTCAGGAAAGCAAGAGGAAACAGGATCTAAATGCGGGAGTTTAATCAACAAAAATAAAGCAGGAACAGAATCCAGGGAAGCACAGGGAAACCAGGGTTTAAATACACAAGGGTTATCAAGGAAAAAAGACACACATGGGGAAACAATCAAAGGAACCATTGATCAATAAAACTACTATGGACTACACATACAAACTACAACATAAAAGTCCAAACACAAGACAAAACTGGACACAATCTATATACTGTATATGAAGTTGTACACATTTAGTAGTAAGAGTTTACTGTGTGTCTTTTAAACTGTATTTTGTTTGAATATATATATATATATATATATATATCTTTCTCTTTACTTATTCCTTCCTTTGGTAGTTTGTACTTATTTGAACAATGCCTGAGACTTGGTGTTGCAAGCACTTCGTCTGTCTGATTGCCTCTTCAAGATGAATCGCTTTATGTATTCCCCAATTGTAAGTTGCTTTGGATAAAAGCGTCTGCAAAATGACTAAATGTAAATATATATATATATATATGTATACAGTATATATATAGACACTGTATATATATTAGACACTGAACAAAACTTGAGGATTAAGAAAAAAAAAAAATATATATATATATTAAGCCTAGCCAGAATATTTAGTATATTGCCTTAATGCATGCCTTAATATACTTTTTTTTTTTTCCTCAATCCTCAAGTTTTGTTCAGTCTCTAAGAATCCCCAAGGCCATTTTAATAACTAAAAAACCTACATAACATTGAAGAATCAAGTTAATCAAGTTAAAGACTTTTCTTTGTCTTATGAGGAATGAATATCTAAATTTTAACTTGATATCATGTTTCAAATGTTCTTCATGCGAAATGTTACATTACGTTAAATTATGTTTGGTGTCTCAGAGTCTCCAGATATAAAACATGAATAGTATATATATTGTTGTACTACTGCATTTTTCTACAATATGTTTTAGCCGGGGTCAAACAATGCTGCATTAATAAAATTTCCAAAAAGTGCATACCTAGTTTATGATATGACATGGTTAAAGCTTCAATAATATATGCTTACCTGGTTTTGTAACCATTTTATTTTTCATTTTAGTTAAACTTTTAATTTAGTAATTTTTATAGTGTTTTAAAAATATTTCTATTTAGCTTTAATTTTTATTTTAGTAATTTTAGTGCTTCAACTTCGACTTATTTTCAGTTAGTTGTTTTTTCAGATTGTATCTTTATTTCTTTGAATACTTAAAAAAAAGCTTTTAGGTTTGATTTAATTTTTAAGTGAATGAAAATGTTTTAGCTAGCAATTAGAGTATATTTAGAATAGAATAATAGAATGTGAATGTTAGAATATATGAACAATTTGATAATAACCCAAAAGTGAAAATGATCTCAACATTTACTCGCCCTCAAGTCATTCCAAATTTGTATGACCTTCTTTCTTCTGTGGAGCATAAATGAAGGTATTTTGAGATTCGTTGGAATAAATGTTTTGTACGTTTTGTTTCCCACTGACTTCCGATGTATTTTTTTTTTTTTTGTCCAAACAACGGATTACATTCGATTTCGATTAAATTATATTCCACAGAAAAAAAGAAAGTCACACAAATTTGTTATGACATAAGGGTGAGTAAATCATGACAGAATTGAGATTTTTGGGTGGACTATACTGTACCTTAAAGTGAGCTTCTGTCGCTACACCTAGATTGACATCCTGCAGTTAGAAGACAGAAGACCTCAGAATTACTTCAAACACAGATCCCAGAATAACAGAATGCACAGAATCTCCACAGGACTAGAATTTAGAACATGACTGTTACAATCTCTTTTTGTTTAGAGTGAAAGTCAATGTCTTGGGTCTGAATAACAACACAGGATGCAACGTTTCTTCTCAGCTGGATCTAACTGATCGATACAAGCAGAGGAAAAAGTCACATATTAGTACAGTCGAGGCTGCCTAAACCGAATGGTCACCGAGGGTCTCTCATTGAGAGAGGGCCAGAGAAAGCAATCACTCACCCTTGGCTGATATCAACAGTAATCCAATTCCAGCATCAATCAGCTGGAGATCTATGACCACACTCTTGAGCCGGTGACCAGTTCCTTGTGCCTGTCAGAGGTCCTTTACCTCCAAAGGTGTGCTGAGATCTTGCAGAAATGCTGGGCCATCACTCTCTGTCAGATGCTACCATAAAGCCCTGAGCCTCAGGGATACATGGACAGCGTTGTGATTGATGGCTTCTTGTGAGATTAATCTCGATTGAGTCCAGGAAAGTAATGATCTACTGCCTGTTAGATTCTCATTGGGCAGGACTTAGAACGCCGCTTCATCAGTCAGTTGGCTGGACGCCATGCCTCCGGCCCAGTGTGCTATTTCTAAAAGACAGGAGGTACTCCTCCGCTGCTCTTCCTCACCTCCAAGTATGATACATTTTCTTGTGCAGGCCGATTGGGAAAATATAGCATTAATATATTGTGAAGAAGTGTGATCAATAATGTATGAATTGAAAAAATAGGCCATCCGGAAACTGTATTAAATAAGGCTGTCTATTTCTTACATTCACTGCAGTGAAGCTTGAATGCGCAAGCAAGAAATGGCTTTGTCTTGATTTAATGTGAACAGTGATGCATGCTGATGCTAATGACTATTTAATAGGGTGACCAGTTGTCCCTGTTTTCCAGAGACGTTCCCCATTTTCAGTGGTCTGTCCCTGGCTGGAGCTGTTCTTGGAAATGTCTTGGAGTTTTTTACTGTGCATTCAAAACATCCGGCCGTATGCTATTGCTAAAACGAACATTATATCATTGCATACATTGTGTAATTTCACAAATTTTTGAAAAAAAAAGAAAAGAATGAAAAAACAATCAACTTTACCTCCATGCATCCAATATTATTATTAAGTATATACTCAGCAATAGATGGATGGATAAATATCTTTATTTAAGTATATAGGCATCAATAGATGACACATGGATGGATGGATGGATAGATAGATAGATAAATAAATCTTTATTTAAGTATATACTCAGCGATAGATAGATAGATAGATATATAGATAGACTGATGTCTTTATTTAAGTATATACTCAGCGATAGATGGATGGATAGATAGATAAATTTCTTCATTCAAGTATATACTCAGTGATAGATAGATAGATAGATAGATAGATAGATAGATAGATAGATAGATAGATAGATAGATAGATAGATAGATAGGTAGATAGAGTTTTTACCAATTTGGATTCTACTTTATTGCATTAGATCTATACAATAAAAAATTAATTACATTCATTATAAAAATGTCAATGACAGATCATAATGCAAAACGAGTTTAATCTAGAATTACATTATTGTCTGGATTTTTAATTTGGTTATTAATGTTGCCATGAAGGATAATAATGGTGTTGCTGTATTATTCTGCTGTTTTATCTTTCATCATATTGAAATTAATAAATGATGACACAAGTTTGATTCTTAGGTGAACTGTTCCTTTAAGCCCACTTTTTTGCCTCATCTATTTGAATTCTTTCCATAAATTTCTCTCATATTGAGCAGCAGCTGGTAATATGGAGGGTGGGGGAGCTGTTGAAGGTGGTGCTGTTATCAGTGGAGCAGATGGGACTAAAGTGGGCTGTTTTGGGGATGTTATGAAGGTGTCAGAGAGTCATCAGGTAGATGCAGCTGCCGCAGGTGCTCAGGAGCCATCAGCCAGAGCCTGATGGGTTTTACTGCTCATTACATTCAGCCTGTAAAGTCCACTACACCTCTGAATAACGCTACCAGTAAAACACCTTTATGTAACGAATAATGCTGCCGGATTTCAATAGGATTTAGTGAATTAAGAGATTTTAGAGATTGCAAGGCCAGGTGTGCTGCATTGTGGAACGTGCTATCGCTACTGGAGTGCGTTTCTTTATCTGCAGCATTTAAATGTCATTTCAGGGTCACCGAGAAACCTTTTGACCCTGTTTGCGTAATTAGAACGCTTCAGTCTGATATTCATTTATCCTGACAAAGTGTCACAGTGACATATAAGAGCGATGCTAAAACACATTTTCAGGCAGATCTAATTAATTTGTTGTTTTACATCACATTAAGAGACAAGGTGATAAATGATATAACAAGTCGTTCTGGATCCTCTAATTACTTGTGTAATTAAGATGGTAATTAGAGGGTGTTTAACTGCAGACTAGGTGATGAAGCTAAGTGGGAATTAATGTTATATTTAGCTATTAGGCAATCTGGTACATATAGGACTCACTGAAGAGCTTGATTGACAAGAATCGCTGAGACTTTGATGTAAGAGAAACCTCAGAGTTACAATGCTCATGAAATTCTTATCCAGTTCAAAGTGCTTACTGCAGTTTCCGTCAGTTCATATCTGCTTCTACATGTCGATATACAAAGTCTGAGCCTGTCAGAACATAGGCCTACGCTTAGGGGTTTTCAAAAAAGACCCAAAAATATGATGTTCACTTTACAAGGGATACACTAAAATATAGGAAGATTTATATTTTCGTGGATAAAGGTGTGAGAGAAATACTAAGAAATTGCCTTTTATATTTTGCTCTTGTATATTGTACTACAGCCCATCATGCCAAATCTTCCTTTATCGTACTAATCAATCAAATTAGCCTCCAAGCTGAACTTTTCTAATCAATAGCATCCATTTCCAGAGTAAACTGCATTTGGACACGACAATGGTCATTTGTCCTTTTGAAGAGACGTCTCATCGGTCAACACAAAAAAGCAATGCATTTTATTCGTAGCCATTCGTGAAGATCAATTCTCAGCACTTTTTACACCTCTGCATACTGAATTCTGCAAGGCTTAGCCAGGCTTTGCATTTCTCAGAAAACATCATTTTACTTGCAGACTAAACAGGACATCTCTGAGTATTCAAGGAAAAGGAATAAAGCCTACGCAAAAAATAATGCCTCACTGAACACAGTGCAAGATTAACCTGAGATCTATTCCTCGATCAATCTGAAGCTAAGCCTGCGCTTCTTACAGCCAGCTTAACAAATCACACGTTCAGCACAACAATCTGGCAAATGCCACAAGCTTTCATTCCCACATTTGAATCTTTTCTGCTGACATACTGACGCACTCACTGTCACTGATACTGAATATTTCAATCTGGAGTCTTAGCAGCCGAAGTGGCAAAGCAATTTAAGGTCTTGTGCTGTGGTGAAGAGCAGGCAGTGGGGTGAGCTCTTCAAGTTGGGCCTGATTTCCATGCTCACACATGGAGTCTGTGATAAGAGTCATTACCGCGGAGAGCCGTAATCACTGCCTCTGCTGTGCAGGACTAAACCGAGAGCAGTGATGAGATACTGAGGCACTGTCGCATGAACTCTGTGTTCAATTACAGACAGAGGCAGCAGCTTTAGTTAAAAGGTAAATTCCACTTCTCTGAAACCTTTGGAGTAACATTCATAATCACGATACTAGAATAAGCCAATTCAAAGTACTCTATTCTGAATATAAAATCATTCATATAAACATACTGCCTGATGTTGTTCTGCTTTAACGGCCACATCCTATGACCTTATAGTGGCTCCAAAAAAGTATTTGTGTACACTGAAGTCACACTTACTGCATGGATTAAATTGCATTAGATTACAATGCATCAAAAAGCGCAAACAAATGATGCTAGAAATTCTCTCACACCTAACATTTTTAGCTTGGTATCTAGCATTGTTTCAAGATGATTTTCAGGCTATGTCTACACTTTAACATATACACTTGAAAATGCATCATGCAAATCCATATTTTGGCCTTCTCTTTTTGAAGACACTCTTACAAGTGGATACATTTGAAAACTGTTTTCATGTTGTAGCATCAAAATTGTAGCTCATTACATTAACTATGAACAAAATCCACTAAAGTTTAGTGTCTGTGTCAGTCTATGATTATGCTAAATTACTTTAGATAGTACGGTAAATATGGGCAACAATATGATTTCACACATTTAAGCTTTTGTTTTTAATAAATGTAACAATTAACAACACAATAATACTTTTAAAATGTTAAAATACACTTATTAATCCCCTTTCCAACAACACTGAAAAGCGTACAGATAGTTATGTGTATTCTTATCAAAAACATAAGTAGCTATATCAAGTGCAAAATCTACCTTTTGTGTAACTGCACTTCGCTTGCCAATAAAAACGTGTCCAAATACTTTGGGCCTGTCCCAGTACCCACACTGGATGTCTTTTCACTTGACCACTTGTCTGCTTAAATCAGGTCTGGGCAACTTCGGTCCTGGAGGGCCTCTGCCCTGCAGAGTTTAGCACCAAACCTAATTAAACACACCTGAACAAGCTAATCAAAGTCTTCAAGATCACTAGAAAGCTACAGCTTGTTGGTGCTAAACTCTGCAGGACAGCTGCCTTGCCCAGCCCTGACTTACATGATGTATTTCCTGTATCTCAGTGGTTTTCAATCCTGGTCCTGGGGTACCACTGCTCTGCACATCTGCAAAAAGCAGTGGCTTTTGGAGCACACGACTTCTTTAACATGGTTAATGATGGGGTATACTTAGCCTCGAATGCTGCTCCTAAGCAGTAGAGATAGTAGCCTATAGGTTTGTGTGTTAAAAGAGTTTTAACTTTTTTTTTTTGGACATGAAACAGTCTTACACTACTTCCTGTTCCATGCACGCACTCTCAAGTCTACAAGACTGAAAAAAAAATGTGGGTATTGAGACAGACCCTCAATCTTAAAAGTGCACTTAGGATTTGTGGTCTCACTATTGCCTTCTGTGGTTAAAACATAAGACTGCAATTTAATTTACTTGCGCAGATAAATCTGATGTTTTGAGGAATTTCCATGGTTACCAGTCATCACCATATCAAAGCAGATCTGACTTGCTAAACCAAAAAGCTGCTGACAGTAGAACGAAAGTCCATAGTCAGTAAAAGGCATATTCGAAAAAATATATTTTCTGAGCAAGTAGCCAGAACCTTTTCACTCCGTTTACAGACAAGACTTAAACATGCAAAGATGAATGGTGTAAATCTGCAAATTCCTGCCATATCTGTCCCCTATATGGCTCTCTCAAAATATAAATCATTATTGCAGGCTTATCATTCTTATCTAGAGTAAGGCAAGAACAGTTTATTTAACAACTGCTTAATTTTTCTTATGATGGGATTTTTTTAAAATCTTTTTTTCTTATATATTTATTTTTTTCTTATACATATATACATACAGTCATGGCCAAAAGTATTGGCACCCTTGGTAAATATGACCAAAGAAGGCTGTGAAACCTGCATTGTTAGTCCTTTTAATCTTTTATTTAAAGAATTTATTTAAAGAATCCGACGATATAGACACACGTCCTCTTCCAGGCAGTTTCGTAACATTTTATGTGGATTGGAAATTCTTAATAATTGCCCTGATGGTGGAAATGGGAATTTTCACTGCTCTAGCTCTTTTCTTAAAGCCACTTCACTAATTTGTGAAGCTCAATTATCTTTTGCTGCACATCAGAAATATATTCTTTGGTTTTTCTCATTGTGATGGATGATTAAGGGAATTTGGGCTTTGAAACAGAATATCTCTGAAGTATTACTGGGGTGCCAGTAATTGTGTCCAACGTGTATTAGAGAAAAACATTTATTTCATAATGAGATTTTCCCCCATTTTCAATTGTTTTAGTTCAATGAAAGGTTAGATTTGTGTGATTAAAAAAAATAAATAATAAAAGATCAAAAGGATTAATAATGAAGGTTTATTTTCAGAGCCTTCTTTGATCATATTCACCAAGGGTGCCAATATTTTTGGCCATGACTGTATATATATATATATATATATATATATATATATACACACACACACACACACATACAATTTAGAAACTTGAAATATGGAATACCTATGAAATACCTATTGCAATGGTATTTAAACAACCTTATTATATGACTGCATATGATTAAGGCTTATAACTGCAAAAGCTTGTTACGGTGACCTTTGTGTCAGGCATCCTAAGTGTGGAACCCTCCCTTGTGCCAGATATAGCAGCTGAGGAACATAAGCATTGCCCTATTACATGACTGTGGGCACTGAGTGCCCTGCCAGTGCAGCAGGGCTCCTCCTATGCACTTTTGCTCATAACCTTATGGGCATATTCATTTGGCATTACTAACCTCCATAACACAATGTTCTGGAAAACAGGACAATAATGGAACAAAACACATTTGGGATCAGACTTTTATTTGGACTCACATAAATAACAATAGTTCATATATATATATATATATATATATACTTTTTTTTGTATATTATACAATTTTTATATAATATATATTTCCTCCTATGATTTACATTCTTTTTTTGCTAAGTTATATCTATTGAAACAGGAGCATTATGTTGATGAACACACAGCTGCTTGAGCACATAATAAAGATGGAAATATCAAAGAAGAGGAATCGGTTCTCTCATTTTTTTTTTTTGTTCAGAAATGTAAAAACAATCGCTTGAAAACAGAAATGTAATTAGTTCATAAGTCCTAAATGCAAAGAAAAGCACAGCTAACTGAAAACCTGATATGCCATAACAATATCTTTCCTGGACATTTCTCATAAAAAATGTTTATATAAAACAGCAGAGAATATCACAGGAAATGCTTCGAGTCGGGTCAGATCGTCATGCAGTGACCCAGTGAATCGCACTTGAACAAATAGATCAAACTAGATCAGAGATCGACTCGTGTGAGTTCTGCTTTCAAGCTCCTCACGTTTACCTTTCAGCCTCAGAAAAGCCTGAAAATGAGTTTTCACATGAACAGTGACCAAAAAATAAGCAAATCTCAAACAATTCCTCAAGATTTGCCTATGGATATCACTAATGATCAATGGAAATGCTGAAGACTTTCTGCAGTACATGTCATCTTGCGCTTTTTAGCATGCAGGGTTGCACTCAAGATTGTCAGAATGTGAGACCAAGACACATGACAGCGGCTGCTGCATTGACAGCGACAACAGAACTGACAACAGTGTGACTGAATGAACTGAGACGGAGGGACAGTGCAGTAGTGGGACATCTCAGGGTTACGTTCATACAGGAAACACACTGACAATGATTTGACGTTGCTGTGTCACACGTCACCCATACTTGCACTTTCAGCAGTGTAGAACTCACTAAATAAGTTCCATCAATCTAAGAAGTGTCTCATTATGGCATTCAGATACACATTTATTGCCTGAGACCAGGACAAATTTGGCCAATGATGAAGTGGAAATAGTTTTGAGACTCAAGAACTTCATGCAATTGGCCAGAAATCATTATAAATGCTAAGAAATTAAGTTCATTATTGCTCTACTACACTATTAATGTATCATTCAGTCACAGATTAAACTTTTAAACAACTCATGAGTTCACGTTCATGGAGGAAAATGAGTCTATATGGACCGATGCTGAGATGAAGGATGCCGGAAAAACTGTCAGAAGTGAGGTAAACACAACCTGATCTCATGAGAAAACGTTAACTATTTTACGCGGTGCTGATTCTGTAAGAGTAAAGGTCCTAAGCTAACTGCCAATGGGGAGTAAGCAGATCGCATGAAAACATACATAAGAGATTGTACAAATTCATACGAATTAGCCACCAATTTGCCAAAACGTAAAATAGCTAAGAATTGCCACAAAACTGTGTTGGATAAATGTCATTTCACCTCCTTATCCAACGCAAATAACAATGCTATCAGTGCACACAACTTGTTCTTAGTGCTCTCAAGATGTAACAGGAGGATTCACATACTTCCTGTGCTTGCAAAGAGGATGTAATGGTAAAATGCGCTGTGCTTTCAATCAGAAAGATATAAAAAGAACCAAAGCAATCATGTACATTCAGCAGAGCAAAGAACAAACCCCACTGACACAAAGCAAAACCTGCAGAAGGACAGTGGCGTCAGTAGTACGAATACTTCCCAATCTGGATATTTACATTGAACTAAAAGGATACAAACCACTTTCTTGGGGAAGTATCTCAAGTTCAGCATGCTATTGCAAAGATCTCTTGCTACACACTTGATTTTTTTTTGCCTGCATTAGCACAAGTGATTGTCTTTATCCTTATTACAGCCCTGAACATCACACTGCGGAAGATCGTGTAAGATTCATAACAGCCATTGAGAAAATATAACTACTAGACTGCATTTGCTTTGGATGCACGTTTGAATGTTAAACGTATGAATCAACATGTCTTTTTGCCAATCTTTCAAATATTTTTGAATGGATGGATCTGATAAATATTCAGTTCTTGATGGCGTTTGAATGCGTGTCAATGGACGAACACCTCCACAGATGGGATTTTGCGACACATCGTATATCAATTATTAAAGATACATGTTAAAAACACCTGGGGAACTTGTGCCTCATGCTGTTCACAAAAACAAAACCAGAAACTGAGATAGTGAGAACAAATCACAGAGGAAATACATATCATGCCATCATCTTCAGACATATTTTAAACCAAAGCATCATCTTTTCTCCCTGAATATGAAAAAGTGTGTTATAGACCCATCAGATAATAAATGTAACCCTTATTAGAAACACCAAATTGTCATCCTAACATAATCCACTATATTCGGTCCAAAAGTAAGTCCAACCCTGTCTCAAGTTAGCAAGACTTTTTTTTACACACAGGGGCAACAAATTCAACTCTAAAAAGTGCTTTTAGGAATACATTAAAACTGACAAAAAAGCAAACCGATGTTTAGTCATAAATAATTTACAATTTCCCCCATTTCAGCTGGTTAAATCTGAGCGCTCATAACTCAATCGCTTAACGCTCATTAATGTGACCAGAACTATCAGGAACAACAAAAGATCCAACTTCAACCTAGTTATGAAAACCAGGACAAGAAGAAGGGCGAGGGAACCTTCTGGAATAACTCCTATGATGCCTCAGTGGCAGCTCTTCACTCCGGACACATAGGGCGAATCCTGTTGGCGGCAGATGCCTTCTTGCTGCTCGCTGCAGTCCACGAAGTCAGGCACAGGCAGCCCTGACATGATCATCAACGACTTGTTCCAGATCATGAAGGTGGGAGCCACTGGAAGCAGGAAGGAAACGTCAAAAGTGTATATGTGCTGGGAGTTCATGGCGTCGTAGAAGGACAGGGCGTTGTTGTCGTAGTCTAGCAGCACCCCGACCCTGCGCAGTTGTAGCGACGCTTCCACGATCGACTCCTTGTTGTTGTGCCGCACCAGGAAGTTGTTGTTGCAGCGTGAGAAAACCCAAGACGATGAGTTTTTGCCGCTCCATTCGTTTTTGGGTGCTGACTTGTAAGCCACACCAAGAGCGTACCTGAAAGGGAAACAGATTTGAAATGCAGGTGAGATAAAAACTGATTTTAACAACTTGTTAGTTCATTATATAAGATGTTTAAGTTTAGTGCTGTTTTTTTTATTTAGCGTCTACAATCTGGGTTCCCAAATCTTGAAATCTTAACATTTTAATGCACCAAGTAAAAAGTGATCAGTAGGAATGTTCTAAAGCCTAATGCCTTTTTCAGAAAGCACAAATAATGACAAGTCATTAATATTACCAAATAACAGAAAAACTTTTTACAAAATTGTAACAATGTAAAAATTACACACAATGGCCACAATGTACTCTTTTAACTGTGCATGTTTCAGAAGTCCCTACTTGTCAAGAGTAACATTACATTAAGATCATACACATTTTACACTTCTTGAAATGTCTGTTAAATTTTTAATGCATACTGCGTTCATAAGTGAACTAACAGACCAGTGAGATTGGTTTCTTTCAAAAACAAAACAAAACAAAACAAAAAAAGCACCTAATATTGTGCAGTTAAGAAGTCATGCTGTATATATTTCTGACTGAAGCCCTATTTAGACACTCTGTTTTTTTTTACAGTATATATATATATATATATATATATATATATATATATATATATATATATATATATATATATATATATATATATATATATATATATATATATATATTTGTTACAAGACATATTTGCTAAATGAAAGAGTTATAGACCATAACTATAACTACAAAATGTTAAAAATACAATAATGATAACAACAGAGGAATTCCATCTTTTTTTTCAGCTGATGAATGCTAAAAATACAGCAGGCAAATAAGAATCCATCTGATTTTAAAGAGCATTTAAAGCATCAGACGGCATAACTGCAGCGTGTTAATAATAAACTAAATATTATTGTACATTGGTGCGGGCGCTAATATAGTTATCATTACATTCTGCAGTGTGGAAAAGAGCAGCTTTGACATTTTGTTTTTATTTTACAGGAACAAATTTCAAGCAATACAAGGGTTGGCAGGTAATGACATCATATTCTGTTTTAAGCAAATGATCTATGGAGAGTGTGACTCGACTGCCTATTATAAACTCTTGACAATTGCCTATTAACATAACAGTTCCAAGCCTGAAAATCTGAAATGACTTACCATGTGGAGGCGCCCAGTAAAACCTCCCAATAATGGCAGCCACTGTCGATGAAGACGTTGCCAGCGGCACCATAGGATCCGGTTCCGCTGAAGCGCTCCGGAGTGTGACTCTTCTTCAGGGAGCTTTCATCCTTCTCCATGGTCAGACAGTCATTGGAGAGGCGCAGCTTCTTATGGGCTGTTTTGGGGTCCAGTTTGAAAGGCTGACCTGAGGAGCGGAGAGGACAGAGATGGGTGAGATACATCAGGAACAGTGGGGAATGAGTTTGGTGACCTGAGAAGAAACTCTCACTGGTCTGCTGGAATTCGTGCAATTTGTTAAATGTCAGATTGAGCTCTTCTGGTTAATTAGGAGATGAGCGGTTGTGATAAAAGGCACAGTGTGTGTGTGTGTGTGTGTGCAAGAGTTAAAGACAGAGAGAACCAAATGCTAAATGAAGTCTGCTACATATATGATTTGAGTTTTATATTTCTTGAAAAGCAGAGGTGACCTCGCAGACCCGACATTTAGCTCTGGCACGTCTAAATCTTCCCATCCCCGGCGTAATGACAGACAATGCAGGAAAACAATCAGCTGCGCTCCGTCCCTGCCCACAAACCAATCATCTCAACCCAGAGTGAGGTTTACTGCACCCAGATATGAAAGGTTCTGGCAATGTGCTGCTGGAAGCCAATTACATTAACACGCTCTTGTCTTTGAACTGCTTATCGCTGCGAGCGCAGCCATTCTCAACACTCGTGCAGTCATGCCATTTTACAGCATGTGTTTGAGGGCACTGGGAAAAACGATGCAGATGCATGCATACACACACACACACACAAACACACACACACACTAGGCTACAAGCGAGAATCCCATGAAATGCTTATCGCCCGCTACTATAAAACTGATGAACTTTTCAAGACAAAAAGGAGTAAAATGGCATAATTGTGCAGTGCAGGTGTCAGGTGCAAGGTCTTTATTGTGCCATTTTTATTTAAAAATGGGAAATTAAAAAACAAACAAACATACTTTTATACACTTAACTACAAGCAATTATGTTGAATATTATGATTGTTTTATTTATGTTAATCATAGCATGTAGTATGTAGTTAGAAATATAAAAACGTAGCGGTTCAAATAATAAGGTACATCAAAGTTAAAAATTAAAAGACCAGAGAAATATATCAGTCTATTGTGGAGAAATACTTTACATATTGGAGTTGAGTGAGCAAAAATGAGCAGTTTTGAGTGAGAGAAAAACTAGATTTATGACAGCTGCTGTAGACGCTGATGCCTGTGTCACATATACTCAAAGGTTTATTTGTAATGCACTAAAATGTGCATTTCACTGTGACAAGAACATAATGTGTAGTGCCAGCTGTGACCATGACATAAAAACAGCACTGCAGTGTCTTTCAGAACAGCAAATAAGATCATTTTCATTTCAGAATGGAATTTGCTACTACTACCAGGGGCGACTGACTGACTTTATATTTAATGTGAATTTAACATCGAAAGTTAATATGAATAAAAACATTGTAAGTTAGGCTACTTATCATAACACTTTCATTGTACAGAAAGAGATCAAAGAACATTTACATTAAAGAACATTTTTACTGACAGTCTAGAGTTCAAGCACTCTCAAACACTCCCATTAAAATCACTGGAGCTGTTTACACTATGAAATTAATATCTTATGGATTCGTACACACATTTGCACTTTGTTGTTTCTGACAAGAGAATTCGCCAGAAAGAGGTATTCAGTCAGCGAGAAAGTGAAGAAAACACCGGCATTTTAGTGATGACTCATCTGAACGCCTCTGATTGGTCATTGCATTCATAAGCTCAACAGAATCGTGTGTGATTGGTTATAATGCAGCACTGTACAAACACGTCTGTATCTGGCTCAGCGCCAGCCAGCGAACGCAGATTTGAATTAAGCAGATGATGTTATGACACACTGAACGTTCTAATCACGCCGGTGTGATTGTATTAAATATAGAAAATATTAATCTTTTTGTCTTTTCGAAGCTGCATTCAAAATCCACTTGGCTCAAAAATCTGAGGGGGCACGTGCCCCTTCACTTTGAATGGGCATGACGCCTCTGACTACTACTAATAAAAAACACACAATAATGTATATTGTATATATATATATATATATATATATATATATATGTTTTATTAGTAGTATTAGTACTAGTATTATTAGGATTATAAGTTGTCTAATATTATATATTTTATAAAACTTTATTTACTGCATTGAATTAATATTATTGGTTACATTTTTTTATTATATTAGCATAATGTTAATATACATACTTATATTTACATATTTCTAATACACACACACACGGTTTATGGGGACTCTATCTCCTACCCCTCACAGAAAACTTTCTGCATTTTTAGACTTTCAAAAAACACAGATTAGTATGTTTTTAAGTCATTTAGTTTATGGGGACACAGGAAGTGTCCTTATACAGCATATTTATGTTGTAATACCCATGCCATTATACACATTTGTCCTCATAAATTATATATATCATAACACACACACACACAAATCAAGTGTATGTTTTTCTTTAAGACGTGTAGTGAGGTCACATGGTTGGCATGGCTCCTGTTCTTGGGCTGGGCTGTTATGGTGTGTTTTCTGCAGGGAAGGGCCGACCGCTGACAGCTTGAGCGATGTCTATGCTGTTCAGGATGAGTAAATATTATTCTGAGATCTTTTAACAACAAGTAAACATGGCTGCCCTTGGGGCTGCTTGTCATGTGATATTTCTCATATTGGCTTTATGTACGGTCACCAGCCATGGCAGTGCTGATTAAACAGGAGAGACCTCCTATAGGAACACAGTGTGACTCTACACACACACACACAAACAGACAGGCTTATTTAGTGCAGCTGTCATTCAAAATTCTACCTTCACAGGGCAGAGTAAACATGACATTAAAGCTAGTCACCCAGAAAAAGAAAACTTGAGCTGTCACTTGTTATTTCTCATAATGAAGACGGCAATTACCAAAATGTTATATTTTGCTTAAAATATCCAGCATTTCTCAAAGGTCATATGAAAGTGTTTTACTTGTTATGAGTCTTTACTGGATAATACAGTAGAGAAGAACAGGCAGAAGAACGGAAGGATTTTAGGAGGTCTAGGGAATGTCACAGATGAAGCTCAAACTTGCATCACATTACTGCAGCGAAAACCTTTACTTTTTAAGTTTATAAGACATATTGGAGCTCTAGGGTGGACCTGAGGTCACATTAGCAAAATTCTGGTCAAATTTACAGGCAAAAAAAGTCTATTGTCAGTAGTATAGCGATGTTTGAAGCACAGCTCATAAAGAAATCATTTTCAAACCAAGCAGCTTTCTGTTGGTTACAACTTGAACCGTTGCGAAATCTGTTTGGGGAAATATTTTGCCCTTACACAGAATTCCCATTTGCATGGATTCCTACTGAAAAGACCGCATTTTCTCCACAAAATTTACGAAAAAACACTAAATATCGCCACATCTAACATCTCAATTTTTTATGGTTCATATGGACATTTCAATAGCACAAATGGAAGAATGGCACTGAATTCATACATTTACATTGATTTTTTTTGTGGCTGAAGTCAGTTCTCCTCAAGTTTACACAGGTTGTTCTATCTGAGTAACCAGCTGCAGTTCATCACATTAACTGTAAACATATTGCACTAAAGTTTGACAAGCGGGAAAGTGTTGCAATACTCTGTCTTCATTTTGAAAACTGTATCTATTTATGTTGTAGAATCTAATAAAATGTGCTTTGCTATCCATCTTATTTAAAACAAACGATGAAACTGTAGCTGAAGTGTCCAAATACTTTTTGGGGCTACTTTATAATCAATAAACACATTTATTCTGCTACAGCTGGATGATACCATATCAAAAGACAAAAACATCATTAAAAATCTTCAAAATGCATTGAGACCAAAGGAGGGGCTTGCTCAAATAAACAACAATCAGTCTGGATTAATGATATATATTATGATTAACAATGCAACCAAAGCTGAAGAGAGAAAACAAGAAGAAAGAGGATCCATTTGAGGAATAAAAGATAGATCAGTGGGAATGAAAGGCAGTGATTTGGCTTGATGTGTCTAGACTTCAGTTTGTGCTCAGACCCCTGCTGCTGCCTGTATTATGGATCTCAGCAATGCCTTTTGAACATATCATCTCATCCAAAGTTCAGCTGGAGAAACCAAACTTTGATTTCAGCACAACCTGCAAAGAGCCATTCGATGTCTTCCTGTTGTTGCTCTGTTAGCCTGGCTGCGCTTCAGGCACACAGTCACTTAGAGCCTGGCGATGGACTGGGGGATGGAGAAGCAGGAGCAGGGATGGTAAATAAAGAGGAAGGGTGGCCACAGTGGACAGACCGCGCGCACACACACACACACACACACACACACACACGTTTGTTTTTGTGAAAAGTGGGACATCCCATTATAGGCTTAATGGTTTTTATACTGTACAAACTGTATGTGCTATTGCCCTACACCTAAACCTACCCCTTACAGGAAACTTTGTGCTATTTCAGATTTTCAGTACACTCCATTCGGTGTGATTTATAAACGTTTTGAAAAGTGGGGACATGGGGTAATGTCCTGAAAAGTCACCTTCTCCTTGTAATACCTGTCATACCCGTGTCATTATACAAATCTATGTCCTGATTTGTCACAAAAACACGCACACACACACACACACACACACACATTCTTTTCTATTGTATTCGCTTCAGTGGGTTTTCCAGGTTTTCTTTTGGTGTACATCAATAAAATTCCAAAATATTTAAGTGAATAAAATGATAATTCTAAAAAAAGAATTGGTAACACTATGTTAAGGTGTCCTTGTTACACATGTTAAATGTACTTACTATCATAACAATAAATTATGCATAATTACATGCAAGTAACCATAAGCCAAATCCTAACCATATATTAAGTACAAATCTATCTACCTAAACATAGATCTTAACAAAGATCTTAATGCTTGATTGTTTGTATTGTCGCATAATATAAACTATATCATAAGCCAGCTTAAATCTTCTAAATGTTACTTTTAAATATGAAGATATTATAAAAATTAACATCATGATTTTCTGTAAAGGTGCTTTGAAGTAATGTGTATTGTCATATAAAGTTAACTTTACTTTAATATAAATTTAATTTAACTTGACTTGATTTATTTTTTTATGTGTGTCATACCGCACACCACACAGCTCATTTGCTTCATTAATATACAATTAGTTAAATAAAACATTACGAATGTGGCATTTGAGGCTAAAGGGATCCTGCTCTTTGGCTCCTGTGCATTTCATATTGAGTGACCCTGAGATACGATCGCTTCTACATCTTCTCTGCCTTTGCAAATTGCAGTCACCACTCAAAGGCTGCTGAGAAATTAATTGTAGATGATGAAGCATGAGCTCTAGGATTTGACTGGGGGTTGAGCAAGCTCTCACTCTGGATTCCTGAATCAAACAGGAAGTGATTATGTAAATGTCTTTAAATAGTATTTCTCTTGAGACGGGGGGGAAGTGTCTGGACTTTCACGATTGAGTAGGCATGGCGAGTACGTGTGTGCTGGAGAAGACGTAAATCAGAGAACTGGCCCAAAATCAGTTTCCTGTTTTATATGGTCACATGGGCAGAAGCCACAGCTGTGGCAAATGACAGTGGATTCTTTGACTATGCAAGGGTTAAAATGTCTTCTCTGGTGAATACTATATACGGCAGCTTTAAACGTCCTACTTTGAAAGCTAATGTTACCGTAGTTCAAAGAGAGAAATTTATACCTTGGATAATTTTCCCAAAGCACTAAGAATAACGGTAGTGCTTAATCTCTATAGCATTTTTCCCAATAGCAGCATTATCTAAGCAGCACATATTCTAGTGTTCAAAAGTTTGGGACAGTATGATTTTTTTTTACTTTTACTTTTATTCAGCAAGGGCACATTAAATTAATCAGAAGTGACATTAAAATACATTTATAAATGTCACAAAAGATTTTTGAATAGACATTTCTATTCAAAGCAAACAGTTTTCAACACCGATAATAATAATAAATGTTTCTTTAGCAGCAAATCAGCATATTAGAATGATTTATTAAAGATCATGTGACACTGAAGACTGGAGTAATGATAATTCGGCTTTAACATCACAGGAATAAATACAGTTTAATAGAAAACAAAAAACGGTTATTTTAAATTGTAATAATATTTCACAATATTAGATGTTTAAATAATATTACGATCTTATACGCAACATTACAGATAATTACTAGTTCTTCTAGTTATATGTATATTTACTAGTATATTTTGTGTCCCAAAAACAACACAAAAACATTTTAAAGGGCTTGCATTTTGAGTCTAAATATCAGTAAACTTACAGCAACATACCGTATATACGCTCCCCTACATTTTTGTAGGACAGGCTTTCACAGCACAACACAGATAAAACACCGCAGCTCTGTGTGTGTCTAGGAGAAAATGGCATTTAATGGCACTGCTGTCTAAAAACGGCATTATTACAGTAACAAAAAAGACAGGTGGGGGTGAATGATGGAAAGCGAGAGAGATACTCTTGCCGCATTCTCACAGAAGCTCGAGGAACCATGAGAAAGCACAGGACTGAGAGGAAGAAACAGACAATGAAAATGAGCGCTTGCCGTTTCCTCCAGACATTCTTGTATTTCTCTCTCAAACTCCTCCACAAGGCCACGGAGAGACTCTGATGCAATAACCCATTTGAATGCTGTCAGCTGGTGCGCTTCATCTTGATTGAGTTCTTTGCTGTGAGAAAGCTGGGTAACGTCTGACAGCTTAGGTGAGGGACCCGGGCTTTCCCAGACCTCTCTCTCTCTCTCTCACGCACACACACACATACACACACACCAAACCAACTGATGGTTCTCATTATTTGCATGCTCGGGTGCCTGTGACAGATGGAATGCTGATAAAAGGTATTGAGCGGTAGAGTATGACAGAGCTGCTGCATTTACACTGATGTACAACCACCATATATACTAGGACTCAGGGTATAAGACCTAAGAGGAGTAGACTGGTGCGTTTGGCCAGATTTATCATTCAGATAATCTTCTGATAATTTGAGATTATTCACATCAGTCCCTAACCTTCCCTACCAATATCCTGTAACAGTTGGGGTTCAGGGTATATTTTCCATTTACAAATATTTCTGAGTGAATTTGTAAAACAAATCATCATTTTGGTAGTATATAGAGTGCTGCAGCCAGAAATAAGTCCTTAAACCTGGAAACAGTTAGCATTTTTGTACTTTAAATTCCATTGTCCTAAAGTCACTTTTTTTTTTTTTTTTTTTTGAAAGGGTTTTTGGTTAAATGCCTAAAACAAGGTCTGTGGTTAAAACAAGCTCAAGATGTTTTCATGTTTTATTCTACAACATAAAATACATGAATAATACTACATTAGTGATTTTTTGAAGCTTTTACATGTCTTGAAAAACAAACAAGCATATAAATATAGGAAAACTCAATGTGCGTATGTGCATGCAAAATTTTTAATTATGTTTATGATGGTCACAAGTAAATTTGACCCAGAATTTCATGGTCAGCAGCAACAGCACTGACCCAAAATATTAAAAAATACTTATGCGTTTTGTTATGCCACTACCCTCTGAGGGTATTTACATTTACACATTTGGCATTTAAAAAATAATTGCTACAATACTGCTTATAATATTATTCATATTTAAAAAAAAAAAAAAAAAAAAACTTACATTGAAAATTACATGTTCTAGTATTTGTTTTTATTGTAATGTGTGAGAAGCATTAAGGTTTACTATTTTTGTTCATTTTCATGATTTTTGGTAAATTGTATTGAATCAAATTAGTGTCAATTTGAGGTGCAATATAAAAGTCTTACCCATTATTAAAACTTAATACAAGGGCTCATTCTGGTGATTTTGATTTTAGGCTTCAAAATTCCTAACAGCTGTGTTCATTTGTGAAGATTATCTTGATGAACAAAACGTGCAGGAAAAAAATTCAAAGGCTTTTACTTGAGGGAGCCAGGGTGACTTCTGAGCTGAACTACAAAAATATGTCATCCCTGCACCACTCTATATTTTTGAAGTGAATGCTGAGTAAATATTGTGTAAAATAAACATTCGTTTTGGGAATATACTGCATACTGCTATCAAGATACTGGTATCAGCTATTGAAAAGCCATATCGATTGACGACTACCATGAGGTTTATAGATCCTTAGCACATCTCATGAGGCCTGGACTTACTGTTAGTTTTGAGTCGAGCAGGCTCGCTGTTTCTGCTGCCTGCCTGGTTGATAGCCTTGACGAAAAAGATGTAACGAGTGCCGCTCTGCAGGCCGTGGACAGTGTAGTGATTCTGCTTGATATTGGGCACAATCATCCAGCTATCTACAGAGTTATACAGACCTGCAAGGTAAGAGAGACAGAGCATAACATCAATCACAGATTCAGCATTTTTTTTTTTTTACAATCACTCTTAGTCAGGACTGTGCAAGCATTCATTATTAACATAGAAGAACAGTGTAATAATAACCACCAACCAATATATTTTTGAAAAGTGTGATGATTCTAAAAAGGGAATGGTACATATGAAGTTCATTATTCAAGGCATGCCTATTTCTGTTTGATGTGAAAACACATATAGCACACGTTCATAGAGAGACTCGGGATGTTTGCCTCAGGCAAACAGATGCCCCTCAATCCAGTTTCTCATGATGAACCATTTGCCCAGAATGTCCTCAGGAAACATCAGCAATGCCATTACAACCATTGGCATTGCCACTCAAGGTCTGTCAAATGTGTGCCATACAAATGGCAAAAGCAATTAATAAGTACTTAAAAATGTAATGTAATAATTTTAAGTGCATTTTATCTATATCAATTACAATAATATATCAACAACAGTCCATCCTGCTCTCCACATATAAATGTAATGCAATTAGAATTACAACTTCCAAATGATATGATGTAGTAAAATAATAAATAATGATGACGATGATGACAATAATGCAAAACTGACTAAAAATGAATATTGAATATTTACATTATTCATTTTTTTTTATATTAGTTATATTAATGTTTATATTTACATTTAGTCATTTAGAAGACGCTTTTATCCAAAGCGACTTTTAAATGAGGATAATGGAAGCAATCAAAATCAACAAAAGAGCAATGATATGCAAGTGCTATAACAAGTCTCAATTAGATTAACGCAGTACACATAGCAAGTTTCTTTTAAATTATATAATAAATAAAAAGAAAACAGATAGAATAGAAAAAGAACAGAGCAAGCTAATGTTAGAGGCCTTTTTTGTTTTTGTTAATTGTATAATAAATAAAAAGAAAACAAATAGATAAAATACATAATATATTAACATTGTCTAACCTACGGTTAAACAAAACAAAACCAAAACAAAACAAAACAAAACAAAACAAAACAAAACAAAACAAAAAAAACACATTCTCCAAATTGTTTATTCTTCTATGCATGGTTGTAAGGATGCTGGAGCCTATAATAACAATGTGTGCAAAAAAAAAAAAAAAAAATCAATTTTGAGCAAATACTGTTTATAACAATTATATTAATACCAACATTATATTAGCCACTTGCTATCTTGCTTTCTAGATCAGTATCAGCTATTTCTTAAAAATCCCTCGTTCAACCACTTGCAGTCTGCACAAAATGTCCTTTTCACAAGGACATCTACTACTGCATCACTCAGCCAAGCAGAAACCACATGTCTAAGGAATAAAGATGCCTTCTTATAAATGTAATTACATATAACTTTAAGTATTCAAGTAAATAAAAATGTATAACATCTGAAGACTGGATGAAAAAGAAAGTAAAGCTTATAAAGTATTAACCATTCGCATCCACCAACTGCATGTTTGTAATATTTTTTCATGAGCAAAAAAATCATTTGATCCATGTCCATATCAAAAAGGCGTTTGATGTTGTTGTTTGATGAATGGAATTAGCATAGCAGACTACAATATGCTGCTTACATTGTAAATTCTCTGCTGTTGCTTGACATTCAGAGGGAGAGAGACTTCAAAGAGGGCCAGATGAAGGTATGTGTCATTGGCTAAAAAGAAGGCAGGGTGAATAGGGATCCTAGACTGTGCATAAGTGTGTGTGTGTGTGTGTGTTGGCAGATGAAAGGGAGCTAAAACACAAAACTGGAACGGGGTGCTCCCACTACTGTCTGCAAATCCAAACTAGCCTTTGATGCTTCTATTGTGTGTGTGTGTGTGTGTGTCTGTGTTTCCATGACTGTGCATGTGTTTAGATGTCATCAGTGCCAATAGGACATGTACTGTCATAAGAAGAATTAATGTAAGAGTATGGACAGTATGTCCATGTGTTACGATCCCACATGAACATATTTTCTTAGAGACGCAAAAACATACGGTCACATTCACAGCAAAAATAATGTCTCACTCCTGATCGGTGGCCACTGTGGACTGTGTCTTCATTTCACATTCACATTCTTGGGCAGCTCTCCAAAGCCCAGCTTATGAATATCTTAAGGTACAGAGACCTTGGCTTTGGCAGGAACCACTAAAAAGGAATAGAAACCTAGCATCATGATGCACTGTCTTATGACGACCAACGCCATCATGCAAAAATAATATGACACTTAATCAATGTCTGGCTAACCAGTCTTGTGATTATCTGTTCAATGATGGTGCTTTGAGATTCACTTCAGACATAGGATGAGAAATATCCACCATCAAAGCTGAGGATAAATCATGGAAGCGGGATGGGAATATTGACCCGGTAAGCATGTCGCAGATGTCTGTGAAAGTGTGCATCAAGCAGAAAGATGTGTTCACTTTTAAGCATGTTATTTAAGCAACATGATATGAGAGGCTATGCAATACTGTATACTGTATAAACTATTGTTCAAAAGTTAAGGGTCTGTAAGATTTTTTAAATGCTTTTGAAAGAATATCTGGTAACACTTTAGTATAGGGACCAATTCTCACTAGTTGCTTACTAGCATGTCTATTATTAACATATTGGCTGTTTATTAGTACTTATAATGCACATATTCTGCATGACCATATTCTACATCCCTAATTCTTCCCAATGATTAAACTTAACAACTACGTTACTAACTAATAAGCAGCAGATTAGAAGTTTGAGGCAAAAATCAATAAATGTCTTTATAAATGTTTTTACCTTTGATCAATTTAATGCAACCTTGCCATATAAAAATATTAATTTCTTAAAAAAAATACATTAAACTTTTGAATGGTAGTGTATTAAAAAGGTTTTTAGAGGGCAAAGAAGAATTGGTAGTGTCTACAACCCCTTCAGCCATAACTACTGTTTTTTTCCTAAATGGTTACAAGATAATAAAAATATTAATACAATATTAGTATAAAAAAAAGATGTTTAATTTCATTTTTATTACTGTTACTAGGGCTGGGTATTGTTAAAAAAATTTCGATACCGATACCTTGACTTCGATACCGGTTCCTGAATGATGCTTTTTTCTATCAATTTTAACAAGATTACACTTTGGTTTTATTTTTCAGCTTGCTGATGTTTATACAGACTGCATAAAGGAACAAAATGTAACCAACACAATAATTAGTGCAAATAGTTTTACTAAAGCTCAAATAGTCTTCAGTTTACACATCTGTTAGGCTACACTTATACTAGTGCGTGTTTTAAAAAAAAAAAAACATAGCTCAGACAGAATCATAATTTCTATTAATTTTCCACTGATTTACTGATGAGCATTAGCAGCTTCCAGTGCTGTCTGCCTGTGTTCTCTCTTCCATGATCGCTGTTCTGATTCAGAGGTAATAACATATTTCAGCAACATTACATGGCCAAAACACACATCAGAAGTTATTACAAACACTCGATGGTGGTTTAAAGAAAGTTTTGAATAAAAGCGGAATATAAATCTTATTTATTGTCTTATGTAGCATGATGCTACAGTGTGCATGAATGGTCATGTAACAAGCACATTCAGTCGTGTAGTATGAACGGACATCTGCACATGATCAGAACTCCACGCAGCTCCCGCACTACTCTCTCCATTGGAAATGAATGACTTCCAGTCTGTCGTTTGTCGGAGATAGTGGAAAGCCGGGTTGAAACGCAGTGGAAACGCCAGTATGACGAGGATCGTTTTCATTTTAAAACAACAATGCACCAGTGTAAATGTAGCCTTACATCAAGGTGGATGGGACGCATTCACACTACAGCCTTGCATGTGAGCCACATCTCTGAGTGTAACCAGTGTATTGGACTTGAAGCGGACCGACTGTGCAGACCGATCAGTGTATTACAGAACCACGAGAGCTATAGAGAGCAGACTGCTCCGTACGCTTTCGAATTGTTCTCGGGAATGTCAAACACTGCTTCGCTTCTAGTCGAAAACACCTACGCCCCATTCACACGGGGCATCAGCGTCAACGCTTGAAGGAGGGCGTGACTGAAGCTTGGTGCTGACGTGACCGTCATAGTGACAACAGCCAATCACATATTTTTCTGGTGTTGCATGAACGGGATTGGCTAGCGTCTGCGCTAGGGTATTTCCATAAGGTGATCTGACTGGCTGACGCCTACGTTGGCGCTTGAAAAGTTCTGCCACGAGCAACGTCAGTGAAGCGACACAACGCGACGTGATGGACCCACAATTCAGTTAAATTTTCGATACTCGATGGGATCGAGGCAATTCGGTCAGTGCCTAAAAAGTATCGAACTCGATACCCAGCCCTAACCGTTACTATATCATGCTTTTCAGGACAGCTAAAACTCATCCAGAACTGGAACAATTTGTTTAATATCTGGATGAAATCATCTGATAAACATCCTCAAGAGTAGATTTACACCCATTATAAATCATAAACATTGCGAAAACATCTGAATGTCATTCCAACATCTGACAGGGAAAATTTAATGTGTAACAGTTGCGCAAACAGTCTAAAACTTCTTAAAGGCGCAGCACTGAACCAACAAACTGTGAAGAAGCTAAAACCAGATTCTGTCTACCTTCTTAACACAGTAGTTGAGCTCAAATAAGCAATCAATCCATCATTTTGAGAGAATTATTATCAGGGTCAAAAATATATATATATTTAAATTAACCTTTGTGCTTAGAATAGATTTTTAGAGGCCTTTTTACTGCAGTTTCTTCATTAAAAAAACAATCAATATGAGCTTTAAAATCAACA
Organism: Onychostoma macrolepis; assembly: GCF_012432095.1. Classification (NCBI taxonomy): domain Eukaryota; kingdom Metazoa; phylum Chordata; class Actinopteri; order Cypriniformes; family Cyprinidae; genus Onychostoma; species Onychostoma macrolepis. The sequence goes on along the minus strand of NC_081168.1, from coordinate 6,296,904 downwards.
ATACTTATCTTTGAGAAAAACTGTATGTAGAAAAAAAACACACTACATCTCAAAACATCTTTTGTGTTCCACAGAGAAAAGAAAACATCCCTTCAATTTCTGACTTACTGATATTACATACAATAGCTGACTAACAGCTCTGTCAACACACTCTCACTGTTCTCTGCGTGGGTTTGTCTATATATAAGATTTCCTGGTGTTTTCAAGGTTGCACAGCACATCGAGCTAGTGTTTCGTGGGGACACACATTATCAAATGAACAAGAGTTTTGTTGGAAAACAGACACACAGAGTCAGATGACCATAATAGGGTCTTTTGTTAGACTGGTTTGACCTCATTCATGTTTGCGCACAACTGTCAGCTTTACAGTTGTGTTTGACCACGTGTTTGCTGGCCCTCGTAACATCCACGTCTCTCTTGTTTTCCATAAACGGCGCATGAGTCATGGCACACATCCCTGAGCAAGAGGTGCGCATGTCAGATTAGGTGATGTGGCCCGTTTCCTCTGCAAGGTCAGAGACATTTGCATACTGTTTGCTGCAGGTTAGCATGCCAGTCCGGCGGCTTGTATCACTATCAATCAATGTCACAATGAGAGCGGAGCAAAGAGCATTAGCTCGTGTCAGATCTAATCAGGGATGATGCCAGGCCAGTGCCCTCACTTTCACAGAGCTGACAATAAAGTCCGTAGACAAACCGGAGCTGCTCTTTCAACAGAACCTCCAATGACTCTGTCCGCGAATGATGCTTTCTTGTTTTAAAGTCCATTTTACAGCTAATTTATTCTATTAGCTTGAGTTTCGGCTGATGCACATGCATTTTGTGCACGTTTAATTGATCACAAAAGGTTGGTTTTCAAGTCATGGCAGCTGTGCAATTACACATTGGACTTGAGTGCACTGGAGGGGGAATGTATAGATTTTTGCATAGCACATGACTCTTATTTTATGTCTAAGGCATGGTATTGGCATAAAAACTGACGGATCACAATTAATGAAAAAGATCCTGCATGTTATCCTGCCCGAGCCCTTGAATATTACGCTTTTACTATGAGAGGCTTGCAAAATGTAATACACTTTTGCTAAAGGGAACATAAAACAAGCCATCAATTTCACCAGCCTGTAAATATGATAAACGATAAAATGCAAGATAAAAAAAAAAACACAATATACAGACATTATTCCATTAAAAATGCCTTGAAACTAAATGTGATTGAACTTCTTCATAGAAGGAAATCCATCTAAAGCTGATAGATCCTGACTGGAGGCCGGAGTATTTTTTGGAGCCACTTTGCCTGACTTGGCCAACGGCTGAGAAAATGCACCAGCAAAGACTCACATTTCATCTCAAGGGAGCGAAGCATACGCATCTAAGAATTGCTGCGTTTAGGCACCCGCATTCAAAGAGCAATGCTGTAAAAAGGTCTGGGAAGAAAGCATTGCTCTCCATTTCTGTGTCTGTTTGTTTGTATCCTCTAAGGAGCCTGCGGTAGCTCTGTAGATGTTTCGGGGCTTCTAAACTATCAGCGGTTGAAATGAATATACCGTGTTTGTTACCGGAGCGGGCTGAATGGACACTGAGGAGCAGGTCTGTGAGTGAGAGAGTGCTGTCTCTGTACTGTCCAAGCCCAGACAAGTTATGCATGTCCTGGCCTTTAAGCAATTAAGCCTTAACAGCTCTTTCACTCCACAGATTCATAAAAGCTAGACCTAGGGCTTTTATTTGCAAGTAGGTGTGGGGGGACAGGCAGGTGTTCAAAAATGCTATGAATCTTTTGGAAATTTTTATGGGTATGCAGCAGTAATTCTGGTGCTTCAAAGTAATGCTAAAATGATTAAACAAAATGCTAAATGTTAATAATAAAATGAAAATAAAATGATATACACTACTGTTTGTGGTCAGTAAAATTTTTCTTTAAATAGAAATTAATACTTTTATTTGGCTAGAATGCATTAAATTGATTAAATGTGACAGTAAAGACAATGTAAATAAATCCATGATTTTTCACAAAAATATTAAGCAGGACAGCTGTTTTCAACATTGCTAATAGTAATGGCTGCTAAAAATTCAGCTTTGTCATCACAGGAAAAAAATACATTACATAATATATTTAAATAGAAAAAAATATTATATTTCACAATATTACCGTTTTTATTGTATTTCTGATGAAATAAATGCAGCCTTGGTGAACATAAGAGATCATAAAAAATTTGTATATTATATTATACAAAATATGAATAAAACATTATTAATTAAAAATAATTAAAGTAGAAAATGAAATAAAAGATGAATAAATAAATAAAAATTAAAATGAAATGAAAAAAGTCAGTCAAATCCATGAGTCCTATTTGTTATATTCCAATATAAAGCCTATAATGATTTTTTTTTTAAATTGATGGGCTTGTGCAGTCCTTGATCATATTAATACTATAATAATTCTTTGTTTACATTTCTATGGCAAAAAGTTAATGGAAATTGTTTGTGAACAGAAGCAAAACCAGTTGAGAAATATTTGTGTATAAGATATAAATGTTGGTTTGATGGTAAAAGAGTGAGACGGCAAGCTGTGTAAGGTGTGTATTAAGACTCACTGATGAAGTTGGTCTGGCCAGTGTAGATGGTGTACTGAAGCTCATAGGAGGTGACGCTGAATTCATCTTCAGAGGTCCAGTGCACTGTAATGGTGTCATGTGAGGCCGTGCAGAGCTCTTCACGTATAGACGGAGGGTTGGGTGCTGGAAGAAAAGGCAATCGTCAAGACGGGATGTACTGATTCACTTCTGCTGATGTAATTCTGGCAATATCCCAGATACAGCATGTATTCATTAGTTTTGCAGTACATACACAGAAAGCACTTGTGGAAGGTGGTTTCAGTTTTCTCACTGGTTTTACCTGTCAAGTAATCCAGTCCTTCCAGAATTTTCTTTTCTCTGGAGAAATCAAGGGCAAAATTGTCAAAAGCTTGGTTCAGATTGACGTCTGGGATGAGGACCTGGGAGGAGGCGGTGGCCATGGCAACTCTGGGAGGAAAGAGAAGCGCTGGCAATTAATTTATAAATGTTTCTATTTACAACAGTCTATTTACAGGCTATAAGGCTGTATGTGATTTCACCCACAGTGACAGAAATTATAAACAGCATCTGGCAACGCTCACAAAATTCAAATAATACAGAAGACTGTACAGTCAGTAGGATGCCATGAGACCAGAATTTGAGCAGTTTCTACCAAAACCACTGAAATGTTTACAGTTCTTGATAACAATTCTGATGCCACAACATCATTATATATATATAATTTACTTTTTAAAATTATGATATTGTAAAATAATGCCATGTAGCCTTCAATTATAGCTACATTGTTAGATATTATATTTATTAAAATATATAAAATATTTATACATATAATACTATAAATAATATAATTATTTTCAATTTTTATTTTATTAAGGATTGTTTCTAGGTTCAGGTTTTTAAGTAAATGATCAGTAAGAAGAAAAAACCCCATTAAGGACTCAATGAGCAGTTTTCTCTTTTCTACAAAAAAGAAAATATTTATACATATAATATTACTTTTTTTGGTCCCACTTTATATTAGGTGGCCTTAACTACTATGTACTTACATTTAAATTAATCATTTGGTACAATGCACTTATTGTGTACATACATGTTTTTACATTGTACTTATATTTTTAAAAATACTTAATTTCTGTAATTACATTTATAATTACACCGTTGACCCATCACTTATACCTTAAACCTACCCTTAAACCTACCCATACCACCAAACCTGTCTCTAACCTCACCCATATCCCACCTCAATAGCAGCAAAAGTGTTTTGCAATACAATATGAACACAATAAGTACATTGTACTTATTTTTTTGATGTAAGTACATAGTAGTTAAAGCCACCTAATATAAAGTGTGACCCTTTTTTTTTATTAAGGAAACATTGTTTTTAGGTACATGATTTTAAGTAAATAGTCAAAAGGAAACTTATTAAGAACGGTGAACAGTTTTTTTTGTTTTTCTTTTAATTCATACACATAATTATTAAATTTTTATTTCATTAAGTACCACTGTTTTATGTGGAAGTTTTTAAGTAAACTGTCAGTAATAAAGTACAAAAAATAGAAATTAGGTACGGTGAGTTTCTCATCAAAATTGTTGTATGATTAATATTATTGCACAATATTATTTAGCCAGCAGCAGGTCTATTAGACTGCATTTACACTGCCTAATGCACAGATCTGATATTGCAACACAGATCCCTCCTGTTTTTGTACCTGTTTACATCCACGCAAAACAAACCGCCTGGGTTTAATTGCTTGTCAAAAACGCATGACTCTCTCCACACCCAAAGCTGCACAAATACTGTTAAATATTGAGTCCTGAAGGCATATTTTGTATTAATTTGAATATAAGCCACAAGCAACAGAACTGAAAGGAGGAGGCGGCACCAGGAAATGTGCAGAGTAGCTGAAAGTTGAATTCACGCTGGCAGCGGCGATGACGGTGTGTGTGTGTGTGTGTGTGTGTGTGTGCGGTCTCACCTCTCTGCCACATTCCTGGCCGTCTGGAGGAAGCGGGCGTGGTCGTTCTCCTTCAGGCTGTGCTCAGCCTGTGTGATGAGGGCACTCGAGCGCTCCAGACACTGTCTGCAGTTCGCAATCTGCTGGGCCAACTTCCTCAACTTCATCACCTAAACCCACACACCAGCCTTTTACAATATATCCACATTCTCATATGAGAGATAACGCATGGAGCTGTTATAACAACTTTCTGAGCTATTAATATTATAAATGTTTACGTTCCTCAAGATGTTATGAAAAATAATGGACCCTAATGGAGCATTTTATCAAAAACTCATTATCACCCCTTGGCTCATCATCACAGCCAAATGCGCCTTTGCCTTTGTTTGCTTTTTGTGTAATTACAGCTGAGAAACAATAAAGTGACGGATTCTGATTTTCAGTTAAGTTAAAAAACACTTTTAAGGACGATATAAATGACGAATTAGCATGAACTGTTAAAGACTTTGCCTGAATGGAAAAACAAATGCATATTTCATTCTGTTTTAGATGTCTGTAAAAAAACAAAACACAAACTGTGAGCCAAATCAATTACACAAAGTCTCAGAGATTTTAACAAGAAAAGAGTGTGGCCCAAACCAGACTGCTGTGCAAAGAATCTCATTTAATGCTGGAATAGCTGTAAATGTTTCATATTTCTCATGTTTCTTGTCTCTGGCTGGATAGCTTTTCAGAGTTCCTCCTTGCATAAAAATCAACTTTCTGTGTTAATATAGAATTCAACGTGTGATCACAGGTGAGCTTTGTTTCAGCTACGTTACAATGTCCAAAAATATGACTTATCCAGTCAGAATTTACTAGTTTAACTGCGTTGATCAAGTCTTTTGATTTCAACTCAAGTGTTTTGAAGTGCTGTGTTTGCATTGATCCAGTCTTATACTTTTATAATAAAGTTCAAAAGTTGGGGTCAGATTTTTTTTTTTAGGTTTCTTTGATGAATAGAAAGTTCAAAAGAACAGCATTTATTAGATTTTTGTTCTAGTAACATTCTATTAATATTAAATATTAATTAATATTGAAGTAATACTTTCTTGCTAAATAAAAATATTAATTTCTTGAAAAAAAAACAAAAAACAAAAACCTGAGGCCAAACTTTTTAGTGGCAGTGTATATGAATAGTATCTTTTGGTTTGAGTCCATCAAGATTCATTACAAAAATAAATTATTCAAATGAGATGACATGCATTATATATATAAGTATATTATAATTCTATAGATTATACAAAAATAGGCATTACTACATTCCACGCTTAAATATAAAACATATTGGTCTGAATTTACATAAAAATAAAAGAATTTCCAGCAATATCCAGCAATCTTATATATACCGTTACCATAATATAATGCACTCAGAGGATGAAATAAGATTTTGCTCATACCGCCCACAATCCCTGACCACAGATTTACTATGAATTGAGCTTTCCTTCAAATAACCCCATGTTTCATGTGCGCATACATTATTTTTCTTTCACAAGGGAATGAGAGACATTAGCTATGCTTCCTAAATAAGCCAGTAAGTCGGTTAAGCAGGATCTAGCCTATGCCACAGTGTAATTCAATAGAGGAATGGGACGTCTGACAGGAAGGAATGATTGGAAGCATTCAGATAAATCAAGAAACAAGGAGAGAAAAATGTTGCTCGGTGCCGTAGTGGATTGCATTAGATCAAATCCCAATCTGACCCCATTTCTTAAAGACAGCTTCAAATGATTTGCTTTGATCAGATGGTGCACAGCCAAAAAGTTTCGGAATTTCAGGACGGCATTAAAGAAATTGGACTGCATCAGAAAAATGAATAAAAAATCATTCAAAACAATCCAGTAACAAACCAGCCTGAACAGCCAAAGCCTCAGATCAAATCTTACAGACACTTTGCATCTGGGTTTATGATTCCAAAAGCCTCCTTAATGCTAGAGATACAGGCACTTTGTGCTGGAGCTGCATTACTGATGTTTGCAAAAGGCCAGACATAATCTCATGTTGCAGGCTGTGCATGTCGACTCGGGGCTGCCGTATGAGAGCACATTATTGAAGGCCTTACGTAGACACTTCTGATGGAGATTACTGCATTTGTCCGGGCCTCTCACATCACATTACCCAAAAACAGAGAAGCACAGGCCTGTCTCGCGGCTCAAATCCCCACTTGATAAGAGTGTGAGTTCAGGCTGTCAAGTTAAAGTGCCTGTGCGCTGCACACTCACTGTCAAACACAAAACGCTATACACGCACTGCGCACAGATGAACTGGGGCAGAAGTATGACTCTTCAATCCTGGTAATGTTTAAAGAGTGTCAAAATATAAAATATGGAACAATATATGATCTTTCCGTGTATAATTGACAGCTCTAATTCTACAGTCTGATCGGATTATCAGAGTTCAAAACTAATGCAAAAAGCTGCCTTGCTTGGCAACAGTAAGTTAAAGTTGCATGGAAAATTGTTACATTAATTACTCATTCATAAAAAATTAACCACAGTTAATAATTTAGAAAAACATGCTGCCATTCAAAAGTTGTCCTATGCTCACTCAGGTCAGACTACATTGATTTGAATAAAAGTACAGTAATAATGTAAAAATATAGTATTTTCTATTTTAATTTATTTAATATATTTTATGTAAAGAAATCTATTTCTGTGATGCAAAGCTGAATTTTCAACATCATTACTCCAGTCTTCAGTGTCACATGATCCTTCAGAAATCCTTCTAATATGCTGATTTTCTACTCAAGAAACATTGATTATTGTACGTTAAAAACAGTTGTGCCTCTTCATATTTTTGTGGAAAATGTAATACAGTGTTCAGGATTCTTTGATGAAAATTTAAAGTTCAGCATTTATTTCAAATAACTACCCAGTTTTAAAATGTTGTAAATGTCTTTAATATTAATTTTTCTTTAATATTTCTTTAAAAAATATCAACCGTACTTTTGAACATTGCATTAGTATAATAAAAATGAATAAAATAATTAAAAGTAATTATGTATGAAATATTGGTTTATTTTATTATTATTGGCAATACAGTACGTTTCTTAAGAGCTTTGAATTTTGGCTAAAACATCCCTTATTCACAATAAAATCACTATTACACACTTCTCTAGTTGTTTAGTTTTGCTTTAAATTACAAATGCAACACAAAAATAAAAAGCTCCCTTTTCTTTATAATGCAAATGAGTATCTCAACATTTCCATTTATTTTTATTTTGCACTCAAAGTAATTTTTAGCATTAATCATATTTGTGAGTGTCTATTCTTTATATCCTATCCCAGAGGAGAAGAGTGCTGTTCATCGTGCCGTGTTTGTGCTGCTGAAGATTATCAAGGCCTTGTTACTGTTCCACAAGGGAAGCTTGTTAAGTGAAGCCACATGGCCAAGTTCGCTTCAACCAGCCAAGCTTCCTGTCATACATTCAACAATCTCGTTCAAGCAATATCTCTACACTTCACTGCACCTTCACCCGACGGCCACCATACTTCGGCTTGTGGACTATCTAACAAGATTTCCAAAGCCCCATTTGACGTCCACACAGCCACATTATTACTCACCAGAGTTTGCTCAGAAGAGATTAAATAGGGGAGTTTCTAATTTACAAAGGGAAAATATGCTGCGATTTTCCAAGCCTTTTCTCCATCTTGTCATCAAGCAACACATCACCTATCTCTCCGCACAGCGTAGTGTCCAACAGTCCCTGACAGTCTCTCTCATGCTGTAACAGGGGAGGTGACATGATCTAAAAGATGTGTTAGAAATGCCAGCTCCGTATTTGTGCGCCATGTGACATACTGTCAAGAATCAAATTCAAATAGCTTTCTCTAAGTGAGTGAAGGACTGAGTTTCTCTGCCATATGTGCCTCTTAAAGGAACAGTTCACCAAAAATGAAAGTCATTATTATGTTGTTCCAAACCTGTATAGCTTTTGTTCTTCTGTAGAGCACAAAATAAGATGTTTGGACAATTGTTTCAACTGTTTCTGCCTCTATAATCAAAGTCGATGGGGTCCAAACCAAAACAACCCTGAGCCCCATTGATATTCATTGTATGGACAAAACACATACACATTTTCTTGGATGACATGAGGGTGAGTAAATGATGAAATTTGAAATGGTGAAAATGAAAGAAGCTAAAAAGTTTTAACTCCCACCTAGATATTATACTCGTAACTTTAAAGAGTTTAGAAATTGAAAAGCAAATCGAAAGCCTTCCTAAATGTGTCTCAAGTGCTTGATACGAATCTGACTTAAAATTACAATTCGGGCCGCCCTAATCTGTCTCGGTGGTGCAAATAGAGAGAAACTGTACCTTGGACTCTTTGATCTTGACAGCAATGACCTGTTTCCTCTGGCGAATTATCTCCACCAATTCATCACACTCCTCCACCAGCTTGGCTTCATGCATGGCTGTGTTCACCTGCAGATAAGAGCAAAGAGTTTCATAAAGAAATACAATGGCACTTAATCAGTCCGCTGGGATAACTAAGCTACTCCAGCCTCTCTGCTTCAGTTCATGCAAAAACCATGAGAGAATATCAACATCACGTCCTGTCTGGAGTGATGTGGACCGTATCATTACAGAAAGGAGAGACATTTTAGACTCTACTTCAATTCCTTCCTCAGATCATCCCTGTAATTAGACAAAATTGTGATATCCCATCAAAGATTCCCGCGCCACTCTCTTTGGATCCTGCTTTATCACTGTACTATCCGATCTTTGCATAAAGCTTATTATTCAAGACAGATCCACTTAAGCTGTTAATCAAGCACACACACACTCATGCATTTAAATAAACAGACAATTAATGCTCACCCCGTTTTAATACTGTCAAGGGTTCAATCTCATTAAGAAAGCACAGAAGCCAAGGACAGCACAAACCCAACATTTTATTGGATTTCGGCTGGATAACTTTTGTTGTCAAGTGGTATCCACTCACACGGAAGAAACCCGCTCAATACCAGACAAACCCTAAGGATTAATCTTTTTGTGGGAATGTCTATAAAATAAACAGTGAATGCAGATGTCTTTAGAATGGTCTATGATTGCTTTCAACGCAAAGTCAATAAAAGTTTCATATGGACACTGTAAAAAATAATCTGTGAAATGTATGATAAAAAATTGGTAGCTGTGGTTGCCATAACTTTACTGTAAAAATACGACAGCAAAATTGTAAGTTTTAGAGATTGAACTTAAATTTACAGTAAAAAACAAACAAAGAAAAAAATCGTTTTTTACCTGTATAATATATTGACAACCACCTTAAAGGAGCAGTTCATCCCAAAATGAGAATTTACTGAAAATTTCTTGTGAATTTTCATGATATTTTTATCAGCTGTTATGGCACCCAAATCTGTTCTTAAGTAATGAAAAACTGTCAAATGTCAGATGTCACACACCTGAATGCCAATTTTCAGTGTTTGACTAAATGAGGAGATGACTTGTTCTGTTTCACATTCAAAAAACTGTATATTTAATAGTATTTTACTGTAAAATAACATGAAATTACATCTTTTTTCATTCCATTTAGAATAAGATAACTTGCTGTTAACCAATTAACTGGTTTTTAAAGTAACATTTTCACAGTCTTTTACAGTTAAAACTACAACCATTTTTATGGTTTAGGCATCATTATATTAAGAAAAAAATGCAAAAATACAAAAATTCCTACCACTCAGCTACCCTAGAGAGTGGAATAAAAATGACACATTAGTCTGAAGCAAAGCAAACTTCTCTCTCTATCCGCCACCATCTCAGAGCGCTCTGGCTCAGTGGACGAGTGCAGTGATGGACGACTCCTGCTGTTGATATGTTCTTTATCAGACCTCTTAACACATCATCCTTCCACCAGGGATTAAATACATTCCTGTAGCTTTTCTTGGGACTATAAAGGACTCTTCTGAGGTTGGTATGAATGTGATGTGTGACCCCACTTTACTGCGGCGCCCGCACCCTACCGGCCAGCCGTAAGTCAGCAAAGACCCTGAAGGCTGACTCGCCTGGCAGATTCATGCTGACACCTTTAAAGTGTGCTGCTGCGCACAGACGTTTTGTCTACGTATTTAGACTGTCTTGGATTGGATTAATGTTTATTGGACACTCAGAAAAGGTCTACAACAATCGTGCGTCATTGTGGATTGGGATTCTGTACTGAAATAGAAAAAAATGAACAGGTGATTTAGTCTGCACTCCCTTAGAATCTTGCTGATGCTGAATCTTTAAGTGAGTTTAACATGGATTTTATTTAAAAACTTTATATAGTTAAAGCATGGAACCGGAAATGTTAAGTAGTTGTTAAGTGGCAAAATGTAAGGTTGTAAAATAGTCTCAAAGGAGAAAGTCAGGGAATTCAAAACTGCATTTGCAATGCATAAAAGTAAAGCAATGGAGATGCAGTTTCTAGCTTGCTCCATGGGGACAATTTTGCAATGTAACTTAGAGCCTTTGCGACGTTGTGCACTGTAGGCCACATAATAAACTAGACTTGTATTTCCTAAAGGAAAACCAGAGCTTGAAATGCAGCAAAAGCACTGAAGTATTATGATGGTTCAAAAAGTTATATATCCAAATATGGATAAAGAAAGCTAAAGATGATACAATGGATTGTAATCCAACATACTGAGGGATAAATAGATGTAAGAAAGAAAACCAATGACAAGTTTAATATGCAAATATTACATCATGTCATCAGTTTGATAAATTCTAAAAATAGGTGCACATATATATATATATATATACTGTATATATATATATATATATATATATATATATATACTGTGTATATATATATATACTGTGTATATATATATATATATATATACTGTATATATATATATATATATATATATATATATATATATATTAGGTGGCACGGTACACAGATGTCACGGTTCGGCACGCACCTCGGTTCGATACAATTTCGAACAACAGGGAAAGAAAAAAAATCTCCTATGCTCAGTTTCTTTTCATTTATTTTGAACAGACAGTAGTGCAAATTACAATTTTTTCCATCTAGATGTGAAAATACTAAATATTATTACATGTTATATATATAAAATCTGTTTTGTTTTCCTTGTGAGTGTACACAAATAAAAGCAGACCTTTATACAGTGATTATTAATAAGACAATAAGTGTTTAAAGTTGATTCTGCTGGTATAAGGAAACAGTTGAAGTGATCGTGCCGGAGAGCACACACACACACACACACACACACAAGACATCAGTTCCAGCATTGCTAACTTGACAGCGCAGTTGGTACTTGGTACAGTTGGAACGCGACTGAAGTACAAAGCCTATCATTTACATAATAAATAATAGTTTAGCATTCAGATACGTTACATCACAAATATGGAAATATTATGGAATATTTGGATTTGTGCCGAATGAGAGAGGTAGGATACACGGGCACAAAGCTCCATTTCGCAAACAGTTGAGTGCGCAATAGTGATGGGTCATTCTTGAACGATTCGTTCTTTTTGAACGAATCTTTAATATGACTCGGGAAGAACGAGTCGTCTCGGAGAGTTATTCTTTCAGTCGCGAATGCTCAACATCCTATAGGTTCTGCACTGAATTAGTTCACCTGTTTCGAGTCTTCGAGTTTGAGTCGTTCCTTCATCACGTGACAGCCCCATACGCATAACCTATGCAGTCAGAGCCGGAAAGAGAATTGATTAGTTTGTCTCCCGAGTCTTCGGGTTTGAGTCATTCGTTCATCACGTGACAGCCTCATAAGCTAAACCTATTCAGTCTGAGGGAAAAATACTTAAAAATAATAATAATAATAATAATAATAACCAACTCTTTAGTTTATTACCTTTGTTACCACATTCAGTGTTATGGAAAAGAACCATCATGACAGAAATTCACATTTATAAACTGTAATTAAAAAGCTACAATTTGAGACCAGAAACGCATCACGTAACTGTAAGAGTAAATAATAATAATAATACTAACTATGCACACGTTTGTAAGGAAGCTTGTAAATTAACTAATTTATCTGTACAATGCTGTCACGTCACATGACAAAAGAACGAACGACTCGAAAGACTCGGGAGACGAACTAATCAATTCTCTTTCCGCTTCTGACTGCATAGGTTTAGCTTATGAGGCTGTCACATGATGAACGAACGACTCAAACCCGAAGACTTGTCAGATAAGAGGTGAGGTGAGCTAATAATAGACAGACCCAGGTAAACAATTAATTAATCATTTCTGTTTCTTATAGCATTAGTTTTGTATTGTTTGTAGTGTGATCAACGTTTGCATAAGTAGTAGATGTGTTAGGGAAGTAGCACGTAACATTTTAATTATATTTTGCTAAAATGAACGAAATGAACGAAATGACTCGAAAAAAAGATTCGTTCATTTTGCTGAACGAGACTCAAAGGTCCGAGTCAGTAAAATGATCCGAACTTCCCATCACTAGTGCGCAAGCCTTTAAAGTATACTCCCTTGTCTATGTGAGAGACGCGTTCACAATCAGCACATGGTCACTGTCTAGGGGGCTTTGTTTTCAAGTGCGCAACTCATGGCATTCGCTGTTCTTCCGCTGGCGGTTATCAAACAGCGCTGCATTACTGCGGGCGCCCCCTTCTGGATTGGGGGTAAATTGCCTGTATTCGTCGTAAGGCCTCATGCACCGAACCGAGACGCCCGTGCATCGTGACGGTTCGGTATGAATACATGTACCGTGCCACCCCTAATATATATATATATATATATATATATATATATATATATATATATATATTATATGCATGCACCTGAGTAAACAAAACAAAATAAAAAATTTTAAGTTATAAAAATAAATAAATAAATAAATAAAAACTAATTGAAAAGATAAAAAGTAATTGCAATACATTTAATTACTTGGGGGAAAAGAACCTAACCAAAATATAAAAAATAATAATAAAAAATCCAGAAGTGAAAATCAACACTACTTTTTGTTTTTTTCTTCCTGTAAAAATATCTCAAGATCCTTACACCAAGATACATTTACTTAAGAAGCAAAACTGTGTTAGAAACTAAGCAAACAAGTCAAAATAATGATGTTTTTGCCATATCTAATTCCACCAGCATAGGTTCTGAGGGTACTTTTTTGCACATTTAATAAAAAAAAAAGACTCAAAAATGTCTGCACACACTTCAGCAATTTATTTTTCGGATTAAGCCCAGATGCTCGTGTGCACTGCATGTAATGACTGTGACAAGACTCATTATTGACAAGGCTCATCAGTTCCTGACCTTTATCTCTTCATATTGCCACATCTTTAATCTGCTAATCCACAGGGCGGGAAAGACACTGGCCGCCATAAAAAGGCCGTTAATGAGCTCCAGCGGTTCACTTTGGGTACATAAACAATCTACGTGCTGTTGAACAGATGCCACAGAGCAGAGGTCTGTTTTTGTGGCAGCTCTGATTACTGTGTATCTTGCCCGTATGCTGACAGATGGGGCAGGTCTGAGTGCTCTAAGTGCACGGCTGTACAAGGCGCTCCTCTGGGGCCTGCCTCGTCGCCGGAGAGTCCAAGTGGCCCTGTTAAAAATGGATGAGGAATAGGCATATGCATCACAGCGTGGCGGCCCTCACCACATTGCTGCACACATGTCCACTCGGTGGAACAGCAACACAACAAAGCGGTCCTTTGCACCGCAGGGCTAATAACCAACAGCGGCCCAGAGAGGGAACCTGGAATGTCAAAGAAGGCAGTGATGGAATCCAGGCTTCAAATCACCAAAGGTAAAAATGGAAATTCCCAACTGAAAGTGCAAAGTTCCCCAGACACCTTCGGTCCCTTGACAGCATCACTCATGAGTTATTTATACACGGACTCTCTCAGGGCATTTCCTTCACTGTTCACTGTTAGCAGTGACACTTTTGTCTAATGGAATCCATCGAAAACCTTGCCATGGACACTATTTTTCACATAACGCTTACAAAGACCCCTGTAAACATCTCTGCAGATGTTCCTCTGATGCTTCACGAATGCCGATGGGTCTATCTGATGTGTGTTTTCAAGAGTTTGCATCTGCAATACATTGCATTAATTCATTGTTGAATGCTAGAATGATATTCAAGCAGATGTTTCACAACAGAGTGTGTGAATCTGCTTTGAGACGTCTATCAGATATTTGCAGATGTGACCCTTAAAATAGAAAGTGATGCGTTCCAGATGATGCACTCGCTGACTGACATCTTAATGGGTCATACCCATATATAGTATGGAGGAAAGAGAATATCAATGACATCAGTATACACGTTTTAATGTCTCAGTGTTCTCAATGTGTCTGCATGACACACTAACATCTGACAACCGTTGATAAAGCTGAATATGCTGCTTAACTTGATTGATCCACATCAAAAACCAGACTAATCCAGCCTAACTCCCATTTATGGGCTGTTCTGAAAAATGATTGACAGGCTGAAAGCACCTCAAAGGCTTCTGATTGGCTAAACTGGGCAAGTTACAGAACATTCATGTTCTAGCGACAACATCGGATGCATGATGTTAAGTACTATAGAAGATCATTTTGATTCTCTCTCTTTCTGGGGTCTCAATTTGGCCACAAAAAAAGCACTTACAATGGAGACACACCATGCCAGCAAAACAGAGGGTTTAAAGAGAGCCATAAACAAAATTTTGCCTCACTTTGCCTCATCGTGGAACATTAAAGAATGTTTCAAATGTTTCTTCTTTTTTTTTTTCCATTTAGCAAGGCAAGCAAGGCAAACCAAGTGTATTTTTATAGAGCACATTTCATACACAATGATAATTCAAAGTGCTTCACATAAAAGGAATTAAAATAATCATAAAATAATCACAACAATAAAAGCAAGGAATAAAAATTGTAATCATTTAATAAAGTGGGGAAAACAGAACAGAACAAACAAACAAACAAACAAACAAACAAACAAATAAATAAATAAATAAATAAATCAAATAAAATAAAATAAAATAAAACATTAGACTGAAGGTTTGGAGGTCTGGAATGACCTTAATAAATAACATTTTTAATGTTTGTTAAAACTCCTAATTTTTGGCTCTAATCTCCTAATCAGAGATGTGAAATCTGTATTTTTGTTTCATTTACTTAAACAATTCTATTAAAAAATGTTCACAAGTTGAGCTGTAAAGTTGTTTAAATCACCCTTTTTACAGGGATGACAGATCTGAACTTATACTGAACCTGCAGCCTTGCTTCAAGCACATAAATGCACTTTATCATGATTGCAAGTATGAAAAGCAAAATACTATAATTTAACTGGCTGCTTGAGGATCAAAACTGATGCACATTTCCTGTTCTTGCCAGCTTTATATGCACAGTGGAGGACCAAAGTTCACAGCTGAGGGATTTTGGGTCAAACATTCAGCATTTCATCTCCAAGACATTTCATTTGCAGTGTCCCTGAAATCTGGCTGACTTATCATCACACCTTATTCATTTGGTCCTGAATAATTAACTGTGGCTTTCAAATAAACATGACACAGAGGGCCTGTTCATAAAGACACGTTCTTCTAATGACTGACAAGCTGTTCGGTGAACATGCTTACAACAGTCAGTTTTGAATAATTGATCTAGATTTTAATAATGAAGGAGAAAACATCATGGAATGCAGTTAATGCTTTATTTATTTATTTTGGATAGGTTTAAACATTTTAAATCACCATGATGGTATTCAACTCAATATAATATACGTAGCTGGGGATTTACTGTGGAAAGCTGTTTTTAAATGCTTTAAAATGTATGGCCTCCACCACACTAACTCTCTCAGCTGAGGGGTGAGCTACATTCTTCAAGTGCTCAAAGCAGCCGGTTGTATGCAGAAGTTTTTTATGTGTGGTTCAGCTGAGGTTAGAGACGTGCTACACATGCAGTCCCCTCGGGGTTCAACATGACTGATTCAGCTAATGAAGTAACAATGCCTTGTCACCTGCTTTCTTTTCTCAAACAGCAAGGACAACCATCCTGACAGAGTCATTAAAAGGACGCTCGCATTTGAATTTCCCTTGTGCCCGATGTCTTAGTGCTGATCTTGAGTCATATTTGGAGTAACAACAACTCGCTCAGCCGATGTTCAAGGTGACATCAAGTAAAGGCCTAAATATATCCCTGGTGCCTTGTTTGTCGTGCCTTTAATAAGCTCTGATTTAAAAATAAAGGGTACTAATTGACTTTCAAAAGGACTGTTTATCATGAGTGCATAAATATGTCACATCACTACCAAGCTGCGACTGCAAATATATGAACATGTAACATCATGGTGGTAACAATAATTAAAATACTCACAAAGGCTGTATTTTTTTTGCCCAATAATATAGTAAATTCAGTAATACTGTAATATATTATTACAAATTAAAATAAGTGTTTTCCAGTTTTAATATATTTTCAAATGAAATCAATTCCTGTGATGCCAAAGCTGAATTTTCAGCATCGTTAGAGTCTTCTGTATCATATCTTTCAGAAATTATTGTAATATGCTGATTTGCTGCTCAAGAAACATAATTATTTTTTCATATTATAATAATATAATATGATATAATCATTTCATTATTATTAATGCTGAAAACAGTCGTGCTGTTTAATTTTTTCTTTCATTTTTTGATGAATAGAAAGTTTCAAAGAATGAATATATACATATATATATATTAGTGCTGTCAAATGATTAATCGTGATTAATCGCATCCAAAATAAAAGTTTTTGTTTACATAGTATATATGTGTACTGTTTATTTATTATGTATATATAAATACACAAACATTCAGTATATATTTTGAAAATATTTACATGTATATACATTTTATATTTATATTATTATATTTATATTATATATAAATATATTTAATATATAAACATAAAATTTTTCTTAAAGGCATACATTCATGTGTTTGTATATATATATATTCATAATAAATATACACAGTACACACTCATATATTATGTAAACAAAACTTTTATTTTGGATGTGATTAATCATTTGACAGCACTAATATATATATATATATATATATATATATATATATATATATTCATTCAACAACGGAAAAACACTTTACTTTAATAACAAACGATGTGTTTATGTCATTATTGTGGAAAACATGTAAACTTTCACAGAATTCTAGGGAAAAAGCATGTAATTTAATAACAACCCTGAATGTTATGTACAGAATGTCAGCACATTCCAGTGTTCCAGTTTTAAGTTGACACTCTATGACTCTTCTTGACATCACTGAGCATTCACTGCTGAACTTTCTCCATTTATAGACAATTTGTCTTACTGTGCACTGAAGACTAACGTGTAGAGATATTTCTGCTTTAAGTAAGTCAACAATTCTTAATCTTCAGCATTCAGACATCTCTTTTGTTCGAGGTATGGCTCACATCAGGCAACACGTCTAGTGAATAGCTATCTCAATTTTTTTTGTACCCTGATCAGCACTTCCAATCTTGCCTCATTATTTAGATTCTACATTAGCTTTAGCTAAGATATTACCTCAGGGACTCACATACATTTTCCACTTTTCATGTAAATGTATCATTGTGTGTATAATACTTGCTTAAGCAGATTGTGTGTTTCTGTTGTGATTTGGTTAAAGACTAGATCAAATATATACAGGAATCCAGTTAATACTTTTTCCTGCAACTGCATAAAAGTTACATTTAATGATAAACCACAGTGGAATATTAATAAATAGGAGAAAACCCCCAGGAAATAGTATACAATACAGCTAAATAATTTTCTGCTTGTACAAGCAACTATATTAAACTGCGTAGTGGGACAACTTTATGATTCAGACACCTACTATGGTGCCTATTTGAAGTTCTTTCTCTTATACTGACCATGAGTGCATTTTACTGAACGAGTGTATCTATAGTGCTAGTCTCTTTTATTCACAAGAAAAGCATTTACCAATATACATTCATACTGATACACTCTTGGGGGCTTTTCTAGCCTTTGGCTCAGCAGAAAATGAACTTCAATGCAGAACTCAAGTCAATATAAGCCACTCAAAAGCTGCCTATACAGATACACTGGACTGTGAAAAAACATTCATTGGCACTTGAGGAAAACAGACACACAATTACATAAAACATTCATACATACATCCATATAACTGCAACAATCATATACAAATTAGAAATCTCATATATACATCATTCTTTACATTTTGTAATTGCATCCCTGCAGTAGCCTTGAACCTCTGACAAGCATTTGTAGCTGAAAAGGGCAACAACACTTTTGTCACTAAAAATAAAATTTAGGGAAAATAATATGTGAGGGAGTATGATGATGAAGGTGATGTGAAGGATGAAGAATATAATGGACTCACCTCCACCTGTTGACAAATCTGGATGAGTTTGGCCATCTGGTTCTCCAGCTCACTGTTCCTCTTCACCAGATTGGTTAAGTTATTCTCCAAGGTTTGCTGTTGGAATGGCAGATACATGGCATTTAGACAGAATGAAATGAATCACTCTTTCTGTCTGAAACAGACAAGCTTTTTCATTTATTCCATCAAGATATATATATATATATTAAATAAATTAATACTTTTACTCAGCAAGGAGGCATTAAATTGATCAAAAGTAACAATATAGAATTTTTGGGGCACTAAATCAGCATATTGAATTCTGAAGTATCATGTGACACTGAAGACTGGAGTAATAGCATTGCAATTACATTAAAAAATATATTGAAATACAAAACAACTGTTTTCAATTGTAATAATATATTTGATCAAATACATGCATCCTTAGTGAGTATAATCTTACCAACCATAAACATTTGAACGGTAGTGTACAATTCAATTAGAATGTATGAATTTTATGCCATTAAAATGATTTTAAAAAACAACAACAACAACAGCGTACAGGTTTGGAACAACGTGAAGATGAATAAATGACAAATTAAATTTTTGGATGAACCATCCCTTTAATATAAATACACATCCACTTCCAAAATGCAGTGCTTGAAAACAGGCTTCTACATTTGGAATTGAAAACTGTATCTCGTAATACATCTGCTTTCAAGGGATTAAAATTGTGTTTTTCGAGGGCAGCAGATTCTTTTCCCCAGTGCTCCCGATCTGTCTTTTTCACGAATTAAGGAAAAACACTGTGTGGATGGTAATGTTAGTGTAGGTGCACATGGATAAATGATACAGAGTCCACAGAGATCCCACAAAGACGGATTAGATTCAAAACAAGCAACTAACAGCAAATTAGTTCCACATCACAACCACTAATCGTCACTAACGAGAAACTGTGTGCGCTGGGCTGAGACTTTCACACCGGGGGGAGGGTGTCCTAATTCATGAGCTCTAGTGTACATTTTGTAGAAACAGGTTTGTAGCAATTAAAGTTTAATAAGAGGTTTGAGGTCAGAACTGGTGAGTTTGGGTCACTGTGAGACCGCTTGCTTTTGTTTAGCTCATGAAAAAGGGGAGATGAGGTACTGTCCTATATTGTAGAGTAATGGAGTTTAACACTACATACAAAAGATTTATGAGAGTGTTGAATTTCATTGGTGTTGAATCACAATGGTGAGAGGCGGAGAACTGTGTAATTAGTTAAAAGAGTCGCACATGCTTCACTACAACACAAGTTGGAAAGATAAAGGGGGAAATCGCAGCGACAACTCAAAGAGAGCCACCCCACCATGCTACATGAGCAGCTGTACGAAGTGATGACCCGCACAGCGGGAGAAAAGAGAGAAAGACATGAACACGGCGCTGAGATGAACAGCTGATGTTAATGACATGAGAGGAAACAAAAAAGAAGCCAGAGTGGACTGAAAAGCAGGAACGATGGGAACAACAACATCAACAACATCGGCATACAAAAGCGAGAACAGAGCCTTTATGTTCTCTTGTTCTGTGTTGTTGGCTATTCATGCATATGTGATGCAGCCCGACCCTGTCCACCTGCACGTCCCGCACCCCCCGTCTATGACCTGAAACGCTGTCTTGCACACATCCAGTACATAGATTGTAAAAGGCAGCCGGTGACTCACCGCGGCGCTCGTCTTTGATGCCTCCATAACCGCTTCAGAAACTCTGGCAGGGCTCACTTGAAAAGCCTATGAACACACACACATACACACAGAGCCTTACTGGTCTGGCCTGCTGATGGACGGAAGTATTATTGCCCCTGCTCTGTCCGGCGACTGGTTTTCAGCCTCTCTCGTGCTTTATCTCTCTTGCTCTGCTGGGTAAATGGGCTGGAAGCACCTCGGAGCAGGTGAGGGTGTCTATGTCAGACTGCCTATTCTCTGTGCGCTGATAGCTTGCTTTACTCGGGGGCTTGTTGCGTCAGGCAGTCGCAGAGGCGCTTGTTTGGTGTGTCAGCATTTTAAAATTCAAACTCACCCAGCAAGGACAGATGGGGGTCATTAATTAAAGACTGAACAGTCGAGGATGATTTATACATCAAAACCAAGTATCACCTCCCGGGAGACAGAAGACAAGCTGCCGGGGGTGAACGAGCCTGGAGCCCAACTGAGTGAGGGAGAGAGAGAGAGAGAGAGAGAGAGTGTGACTGATAGCGAGAGGAAGGAAGGAAGGAAGGAAGGAAGGAAGGATATAAAAGGAAGGACGTAAAGAAGAAAGGAAAGAAACAAGAAAGGGAAGATATACGTAAATGAAAAAAGAAAGAAAAAGAAGTAAAGAAGGAAGGAAGGATCGAAGGAAGCAAATTAGGAAAAAAGAAAAGAAGGGAAGAATAAAAGAAAGAAACAAGAAAGGAAGGATATATGTAAATCAAAAAAGGAAGCAAGAAAGAAAAAAAGAAACAAATCAAGGAAAGAAGGAAGGAAAAGATAAAAGTAAATGAAAGAAATAAACAAGGAAGAAACAAAGAAAAGAGTAAAAGAAAGAAATACAGAGAAAAGTAATTAAAGAAGTTAAGAAGGAAGGAAGGAAGGAAGGAAGGAAAGATAGAAGTAAATGAAAGAAACAGAAGGAAAAAGGGAAGGAAGGAAGAAAAACAGGGAAGGAAAGATAGAAGTAAATGAAAGAAACAAAAAAGGAAAAATGGAAGGAAGGAAAGAAGGACAGGAGGAGGACAGAAGGAAAGAAGGAATAAAAGAAAGAAACAAGGAAGGAAGGATAGACGTAATTTTACAAAAAGAAAGCAAGAAAGAAAAAGAAAGAAAGAAATGAAGGGCGGAAGGAAGGAGAGATGGATGTAGGGAAGGTTGGAAGGAAAGAAGGAATGGTGAAATTAGCATCTTAAGTAAGGAAAGAAGAAAATAGAAAGTAAGTAAGGAAAGAAGAAAATAGAAAAGAA
This sequence comes from Onychostoma macrolepis, assembly GCF_012432095.1. Classification (NCBI taxonomy): domain Eukaryota; kingdom Metazoa; phylum Chordata; class Actinopteri; order Cypriniformes; family Cyprinidae; genus Onychostoma; species Onychostoma macrolepis. Next base: position 6,275,041 of record NC_081168.1, on the reverse strand, counting down.
AGAAAGAAAGAAAGAAAGAAAGAAAGAAAGAAAGAAAGAAAGAAAGAAAGAAAGAAAGAAAGAAAGAAAGCAAACAAACAAGTAAGGGAAGGAAAAAGAAAGGTAGAAGGAAGTAAGGCATGAAAGAATAATAACAGAAAAACAAGAATGGACAAAAAAATAAAGAGAAAAAAGGAAAGGAGAGGAAAGTAAAGGAAAGGAGAGGAAAGGAAAGGAAAGGAAAGGAGGGATGGTGAAAGAGAGAGAGCGGAGTGGCCTCAGGACAGCAGACCTAGTGCTGTTTGGGCTGAACAAGTCTGAAGTACACACTCATTAAAGCAGACGCTAGACTTCAAAGACACAGACACAGCCATGCAAGAGGAAGAGCAGAGAGAGAGAGAGAGAGAGAGAGAGAGAGAGAGAGAGAGAGAGAGAGAGCACACATAAAATCTCTGCTCTTATATGTAACAAGCGCAGTGCTGCAGTACACAACTGACACTGTGACATGACTGACAGGAATAAAGCAATGAGTGAGTGAGAGTGAATGATAGGAAGGACTGACTATCTAGGCTGCGTTGTGGGACAATTTACTGAAGTTGAATTACATTTGCTTATATTAGCAACTGATTCACCAAAAGAATCAAATAACAGCTTGAAGTAATCAAATGAATCAGATTTGGTTGGAAAGCTCTAGTCCAAATGATTCACAGTTTGACTAGACCTTGTTATCAGATAAGAGATTATCCCAGATACAGAGGGAAGGCGAGATATACAAGATATTTGCTGAATTGCTGTTTGATGCTCACACTGTAGGCGTTACACGCTTTAACAGGCGTGCGCCGCGTCCATTAAGTTCTGGGTCAGAGCGACAACAACAACAAATCCTGAAAAAGAATTACATCCTGAGGCGAGAAAACAGACTTCAAAGTGGGTGTGTTTAATTATTCTGTGATCCTCTCCTCTTGTGTTTTTTTGAGGGAACACAATGCGGAAACACAGCAACCACACTAACAACGGGCGGTTGAGTGCGTGCATGTGTCAGCAACCAGAGCCTGCTGGGAAATGTCGCTTGCACCGGATAATATTCCAAACCAGCACTCTCCAGAGACTCACAAACTCGGTCTAATGAGAAGCCACTGCTGTTTCTTACCAGCCTCCGCTCTTCTAATTAATTAGACAGAGTCATTTAATTCTGTCTACATTACCCTTGTTTGAGGCTTGTCTGGGGAGTGCCATTAAGCTTTTAACGCAGTGGAATACGCCCCCTTCTCTCCATCAAAAACCAAAAAATCAATCCCATAATGCCGTGTTTAAAGCTTTGACCCCGTCAAACCGTCTAGCATGCCTATACTTTAAATCCAAATGAAAATGTACTGTCGAGGTTGGACATCGCAGGTGTGTTTTTTATGAGTACATCTCTTCCCTATGGAAGCTTATTTTCGCACAGAATAAAGATATACAAAAGGTGACTTTTTTGACGTAATTTGACGTTAAAATCTTGAAATTCTTGTTTTCTTTGCAATTCAGATTTTTTCCCCCCTTAATACTGAGTTAACACTGCAATTCCAACTTTTTTTCTCAGAATTCTGAGTTAACATTTTGCGATTCGGACTTTTTTTCTCGGAATTCTGAACTAACATCTCAATTCTGACTTTTTTTCTCGGAATTCTGAACTAACCTCGCAATTCTGACTTTTTTTCTCGGAATTCTGAACTAACATCTCACAATTCTCACAATTTTTTCTCAGAATTCTGAAATAACCTCGCAATTCTGACTTTTTTCTCGGAATTCTGAAATAACATCTCACAATTTGGACTTCTTAGAATCCTGCGTTAACATCTCGCAATTCAGAACAGATCATCAGCCTGAAGACCACAGACAGGAAGACATCAGACTTCACAGACTAACAGGCTTGAAGGTTAAAGGGACAAGTGTCAGAGGAATTGCTTGCTCTCATGGGGAAGACGAATCCCTTGAGGGAAAATGTGCTTCATGCAAAACAACTTAATAGAATGTGTTTGAGTTAATTACACCCACTGAGGACATTAAATGGAAAGGAATTGCTCAGTTAGACAATAATTAATTTGAATCAAAAGCAGAGCTTCTTTGAGCAACACAGAGACGCCTCCGCTTGTCAAAGTCTGAGGGAACAGGGACACTTCAGCTTCTACCAACAGACATTAGTGTAGTTAGTTAATCATATTATATATGATGTAAACAAAATCAAGGCTGTGGATAATTAAAGAATATTCTTTAAATGTCAAACAAGGCCACAAAACAATTGTACAATGAGGGCAGTTTTCTTTACCGTGTTTGCTTTATATAGTTCCTATTGACACTTTAGGTGGGAAATACTAAATTTAAGAACTTCCCTTTTAAAAAATAACAAACTAAAAAGCTATGATGTAATTTCCACCAAAAATTGTCCCAAATAATGTTTTTTCTTTCAAAATTTACTGTACTTATTTTATCATACAAAATAATTCCTAAATTCTCTGCATTTTTGTATGTGTGTATTCTTTAATTGTGTGTATTTATGCATTTTTGTGTGGTTTGTGTGCAATTATAACATGCTAGATATGAAATTAGTCTTGGAATACAAAAGAGACTACCCAAAATGTTATTAAATACAATACATAATTTTGTATGGTGTGGTTGAAATGAAGAAAAAGAGAAGACAAAATTGCCCTATGATACATGTACGCATTGTTGGATAATGTCATTAGACAAATGAAATAAGTGAGTGAGAGTGTGCAAGTGTCCTTTAGGATGCAAAACATGGCTGAGAAAGTATTCTGGAATGGCAGATTTCATCATTTAAACTTTGCATTGTTCAGATGCAAAAAGCTGTATAAGGCTGGAATACATTATACAACTTTTGCCCAGATTTATGCTCAGTTTTGCAGTCTGGAAGAGTCTGTGATAACTGCTGAAAGCTAGAGCCAGTCTGCAGATTTTTGGCAGATTGAATTGATAAATTTTACAGAAAATTGTATAGCGTATGATGGGCACAGACTCAGATTTTTTAGCTTCAGACTATGAAATCATCAGTTGGAGGATATCAAACATGTTTGTTATTTTGAGTTTTCATTTGTCATGCATTTCTTTGTGTTCGTAAAGCCTTTAATGTCTTGTAGTGTGTGATCCTCAGTTGCTTAGTGCATGATGTCTAGTTTTTATTTGTAACCATTTAAAAGTCAGCAAATATAAGATAAACATATTGCGTAATGTGTTCCAGCCTTTACTCTAGATGTAAATTTATGTTTTTTTTTAGGTAAAGTGCGTTTACCTACAACAGCAGGATTTTTATACCTAAAACTTTCCAGAAAACCGCCAGAAAGAGAGGCTTACGGCTTTTTTAGTCGAGCCATTATCTCCTCTTACTGTGTGCCTGGGAGCCTGATATTGGCGTCTGCTTGAAAGAGGAACATGGAGGTCACAGCTAATGGCCGATGTGGAGCAGGAGCGAACTCTGGGTCATCGCAGTAGAGGTCACAGCGTAAAAAAAAAGACATGCAAAGCTGATGAAACTACATGAAAATAATGCACGGCAGAGGCTGCTTGCTACAGGCCCTTGAGAAGCTCGGATGCAAAATGGAGCTTGTGGTTTATTTATAGCTGCAAAACTTCTGATACTCTTGGAAAGATAGTGTCTCCTCCATTTGACTTTGAACCCTATCCGAACCCAACCCTGCACGCTCCCTGTAATCATAAGCCGAAGACAACTTTCAGCCTGACATCTGTCTTTGACAGGCAGCGAAACGAACGGTTTATTCAGAAAATTAATTTGCAGAAACAAGCCTTGGCTCATCTGCCAATGAGTTAAGTGCTATCAATTTGGACAAGCATGGGAACGCTGAAGATTGACTCACGTGGCATGTCTGCTAAATGGCTTTACATTTCATTTGTGTAACACAATTAACTGCTGTAGATTTTCCCGGGAAGCGAATGACATGATGATTCACTTTCTCTGGAAAGCTGTGCTCGCTAGTGACGAATCGAGCGGTTTGATTGGCCTTGGGGTTCAGGCTTGTCTCGTTCTTCAGTTTGAAATATCACATGCGTCCTGAAGCCCAAAACATTTGGCTGTGGATTGGTAAAGTGTACACAAGTGTGCACAGGTGCACGACTTATATCACCACCCAGGAATGCTGTACGCAGCCTCCAGACTCTCATTAGACTGTGAAAAGTGGTGTTATGAATTCAAGGTGAATGAGGGTGGGTACAAAGCAGAGGTGGAGAGAAAGACAGCACTGTTGTGTATTGAACACCATAAATTATGCCTGTGCTCGGGGAACAACAACAAATGTACAATTGGCGCTATTGTGCATTTTGTTGTTTTAGTCAACGGCATACACCCTGGAGATATCGTGCATGCCATAAATCATTTGACGGGGCCTCGAACGAACTAAATGAATTGTTCTCATTTAAGTTCTCATTGAAACTCACATCAATGAAGGTCTGGACTCTGGTTTCTTTTCTTTCAGACTAATTCAGCTAATGTTAGTTAATGTTAGTAATCTTACTGCTATTATGCCTTTCAGGTCTGAGGTAAAAGGTTTGAGTGCTCCTCAACTCACAGAGAGTGATGTTTTCTGGCATATCTGTCATATATATATATTCACTCTTTCCCCCTCTTGAAACAGCAAAGCATTCACTAACCACCCGCAAATCAGTTGATATAGTGCAGTGCCTTGAATATTTCCATTCATTGTCATTCTATGTAGAACAAAACATGCTTCCTTTCTATGTAAATTGGGCTCACTATAGTTTCACACAGTATTCGTACAAAAAACACTGAAATTCATCCGGTACGTTTCTGAATGATGGCTGTGGGAAGCTTAGAACTTGTTCAGTTCAGGCAAGTTTGAGTTTGTCACTTATTACTCCTTTGAACATGAACTGGTTGATGTTAATTCGTCTTTTTTCTGACACTTCCCATAATCCATCTCCCTGGGAGACCTTCATGTTTGTAAGTTCTGCGGAGTAGGACCTGCCAAGGGGAAAGTCTCAAAACAAACGTGTCCTTCTCAATTGGAAATCCATAAATCCATAGATTAGCAATACCCGGATAAATAACTCAAACACAAAGCAAGAGAAAACATGATTTCCCTCTCTTCAGGCAGAGCACATGAGGCGGCATGTGCAGGGACTTGCCATTTGAAACCTTCAATTGTGGATGAAGGGTGAGTCACGCTGTCACCCTGCATCAAGAGACCTTCTGTCTTCATCTTCTACATTTGTCCATCTCTCTCGTTGTCCTGTGACCGCTGAGAAACAGCACGGATGCCAATGGCTAGAGAAAGATTGGGTCAAATATTGGCAAACCGAACAGCACCATTTTTTACAGTGGATACAACTGTATTGAAATCCCTTATATGTCTTCTATATCTTCTTATACTTTTTAAAATTAATTTGCATAGCATTAAGACTCCACTCAAATAACTTGGGGTCAATTCCAGCAAATTTTGGGTGTTTTTTATTTATTTATTTATTTTTAATAAGCTTTATATTAAACTTTAAATATATAAATAAACTTTATATTATTTAGAAATAAGCTTTACAAATAATAATTAATTTAATAATAATATTAAAATAATAATATTTAAATAATAATAATAATAATAATAATAAAAAGACTACAATGCTTATTTCTCAAGTGATTCCAAACTTGTATGCAAGAAAAACTGCAAATTTATAAATAAATGTACTTCTTTTAGTCCCTCAAATATACATTCAAATAATATACATACAATAAAAATATTAGTTCGCTGTAAAATGTTTTTTAAGGCAACCAGCTTCAGCAGATTTTTGAGTTTTCTCAACTGGTCGTTTTAAGTTTATACAACACAAATTTGAGTATCTCCCACAAAAATAAGTTGAGCAAACTCAAAAATCCGCTGAAGCTGGTTGCCTTAAAATTTTAAGTTGGCTCAACTTTTTTTTTTTTTTTTTTTTTTAACAGTGTATAAATATTATTTAGATACAGCAATGCTTATTTCTCTGTTGAAATTAAACCAATAATTGACTCAAAAAAGGGACATTTATGAATAAAACTGACTTTTCAATCTCTCTAAAAAAAAAAAAAAAAATTCTAATATAAATACAAATAATTAACATACAATAAAAATATAAATGACATTTAGATACTACAATGTTTATTTCTCAGTTGAAACCATAAATTGACTTTTATGGTCAAACTGGACATTTATAAAATCTCTAATCTCTAATCTTTCAATCTCAGATCACATTTTTACTTTTTCCAGTTATTACACCACACAAAATTGTGATATACTGTATGAGTACTTTTTTCTGCTTTCTGACAGCCATTTATTAGGATGTTTGAGGCTAAAAATGCAAGCATTTCACAAAATGCAAATATAATTTTAAAACTGCATCCTTACCAATTACAGTCTAGTATCCCCCTTAATATGAGAAAAAACCCCAAAAAACATTCCAAACTTACCACAGTAAATCAAGACAGATCTGTACACAAGCATCCATATAGCTACATCTGCTTCTGGCAGCCTGTTTGCTGCTGCCTCCCACAAGGAAAAAAACACACAATTTCAAATAGCAGATGAATAAAGCACAACACAAAAAAATTGCACTGACATCTCCTGATTCATCACAGCAATCCTGACAAAAAGATTTCAGAGGCAGCCGTCCCTAACACACTAAAGCTCTGACCTCAGCAGCACTATAATCTAGAGCTGGACTGAAAGGTGACTTGAAATTCAGCCGGTCATTGCTGTTGTGAGTTGTACTCAGTGGCCTGCAGAATACAGAACGACTTCACACAGACAAAACTTCTCTGAAGTGTAAACATGTTTTCAAAGGCGGATAAAAAGGAGTGTTGATGCCAAGAGTGACAAGTGCTGCTTTCTTTAAGGGTTCACAGCAAAGACACGGCCTAGTTCTCAAACCGCAGGAGACCGAGATGGGCATTTGAGATGCACAACAGGGACGACTGTAGTCTCACAGCAGCAACAGACACAGAAACTACTGTATCACCGCTCCAAACTACAGTTCTTAGTGTCTAATTGGCTACATAAGAGTGAAAAATCCCTTTGATGGGCCTTAGAAACACTCTGGATGGTAGTCTCCGAACCACACAGCACTTTATGAGATATTCTGTCAGAACTGTGTGATCTGGGTTTTAAAAACGCAAGCGAGCTATAATGACAACAGATGCTGAGTCGTGAAAGCCTCTGCAGAACATCCAAACCAATAGATGTTTGTCTGTAATAAATACTACTGAGAAATGCTTGAGCCAGACGAGGCACTAACTGCAGCTCGAGACATGCCATTTCTGAACAATCTGTAGGAAGGCATCAAGAAAACAACGAACAGTGGCTCTGTTGTGCCTTCATAACATTACATCAATCAAGGTTTGAAATGTTGTCGACTATGAGTATAAAATTTTAACAAGTCTTGAAATAACTGTTATTTTAATATTATTCATATACTATTATATTTTGAAAGCTCTTTTTTGTTTATAATCTGTTTTAATTTTTGTTTTCAGTTTCCATAATTGTTTTTATGTGCTTTCATGATTTTTATTTTATTATTTGTTTTCTATTTAACTTAAGTTTATTTTTATTTCAGTTTAGTAATTCAACTTAAACTTATAGTTAAATTTCAAATGCAATATTTCTCATTTTCATCATGTTTTTTTTTTTTTTTTTTTAAAGGGGTGGTTGACTGTTTTTTTTTCTAGGCTTGATTGTGTTTATGGGGTGAAATCTAACATGTGTTAATGCTTTGCTTGTTAAAAAACACTTTATTTCACACCGCTATGTCCCTTCTCTGATAAACGAGCTGATCATTTCCTGCTTTCATGAAGCCCCTCCCTAAGAAATACACGATGGGCTCTGATTGGTTAGCTGGCCCAGTGTGTTGTGATTGGCTAAACTGCCTCTAAATGTCCCGCCCCTCACCTCAGCTGCATGTGCTCCGGTTGTATTGTAAACAATGGCGTCGTCTATATTGCTTATCAATTTGAGCCAGATTGAGACCCAGAGAATATTAGTGAAGAGGATGGTGCAGAACCTGTGCAAGCACAGCTTTTAATGGTAGGCCTATGTTTTTTGTTTGTTGTTGTCTCATACTTTTAGATACGCTGTTATTATGCTACTACTTATGTTAGCTTTTAACATGATTAAAGCTTTAATACAGTACGGCAATCGCATATGCGTCCATGTTTAACGCTTGTCATAGCTAAGCGTATAAATGAAACCGTTCAAGCTGAGCTGATGATCTGAATGAGAGAGAGAGAAAGAGATGCAGAGTATGTGCAGAGCTGGGCGACGCGAGGAACAGGATTGAGAACCGCTGCTTTAGAACATTGATTTTGAAACTTGTGAATCCATTAGAATCGTTAGAAGACAGAATCGCGATTCATACAGTATATGAATAGATTTTTACATGCACCCCTAGTTTTCTTCCTCCTCTCTAAAGCAGTACAGCATGGCCTCGCCCCCTTCGTTGCATGTTCCCGGGGGCGGGGTTTATCTGGGTTTATGATGTCACTAACCTGGAATTATTTTGTCATAGTCCCTTACCAGCCGTTCGCTGTAGGCGATGCTATGCTAATTCTGTAAAAGACAATTTCTCCCTTTGCATTGAACTATGAGCTTCGTAACTTTGCAGATGTTGTTTATGCTCACACAGCTACATTACACACTAACAAAAGTTAAAAAGTTGAAATCATATTACCCCTTTTTTAAGTTTAAAGGAATCATTCACCCAAAATGGAGAATTCTGTCATCATTTACTCACTCTCAAGTTGTTTCAAATCTGTATGCATTTCTTTCTCCTCCTCCTTTCCTTCTTTAATATTCTTCTTCTTTTTTTTTTTTCCACACCATGGAAGTCAACTGTGTCCATCAACTGTTCGGTTACAAATATTTTTCAAAATATCTTCTATTATGTTCAACAGAAAAAAGAAACTCATTCAGGTATTAAAAAACTTGAGAGTGAGTAAATGATGACAAAATATTAGTTTTTGGGTAAACTATCACTGACTACGTTTACATGGACATCGGTAATCTAATTATTTACCTTATTCTAAATAAGGCAGCATTATGATTAAGGTGTTACTTTTAGAATATTCCTTTCATGTTCCGTTTTACATGTTATAGTACATAGATCGATTAAATGGCACACATCATTACGTCCCCACGTGACACCATCCGACGTCCCCTCCAGAATTTCACGTATAAACATATAGTTCGTCTTCGTTATTTTGCCATATACAGTTTTGGGTGTTTCATTTGTTTATGGCGTTTTTTTATGTCTTTATTTAGATAGGACAGTATAGGAAGCAAAGTGGGTGAGAGAGAGGGGGATGGGATCGGGAAAGGTCCGCGAGCGGGGACTCGAACTCGGGACGCTTGAAGTGCAATGGCGCTGTATGTCGGCACACTGCTCACGAGGCCTTCCACGCCGACGTTGTTTCATTTTTAATTTTATGAAAGCTTCAAGTGCAGTTAATTATTTGTCATGCTATACGTGCAAACAGATGACGGCGTTATTGAAGCCATGCTCTTTTGTTTGCCATCAAACAGTTACCCACCCGTGTGTGTATCCTGTCGCAAAATGCGGCGAAAAGTCCTACACATTAAGGTGTGTACATGTCTACACTGCACTTCAATAATGCGACTAAAATAGGAATACTCCACATGTCTTAATTCGATTTCTGTTTACTTCGAATATGACTTTAGCCGGATTAAGGTAATCAAAAATCTCTGTTTACATGGTAGATTCTTAATCAGAGTATTGTCTTAATCATGTTAAAATCGGATTATTGTTGTCCATGTAAACATACTCACTGTTTGTTTTGGTGAAGTTTCACATGTAATATTTCTATTTTATTTTATTTCATAAAAACTATTTCTAATCATTTTAGCTTTGATTAACAATTACAACACTGCTTGAAAGTTTCACTTTATAATGTAGGAAATCCCTGTGCCAAATTATTTTCTAAAACAAATGTGAATCAAATCAATAATTGTCTTTCTATCGTACTGTAATTCCAGTCAGTGTGTCTGAATCTGTACTGCACTGGCAGCTCATTGGACTCTTGATACGTTTAGTACGATTAAGCAGATACCTGCATTGCTTCGGTGAAGAAAATGGCTTCTCGGACATCTGCTGAATGCTACACTGTAAAAAATGCTGCTGCAATTAGTTATAACAACTTAAAATTTGTTGAGATAACAAATATACAACTTAATTAAACTTAACTGAATTTTAAACAAAGTCAAGAAATGGCATATTTTTTTAGAAACGCATTATTACTTATTCTAACGTTGAATTTTAAGTTGTGATAACTAATTGCAGCAATAATTTTTTACAGTGTAGACGAAGTGTTAATAAACATTATGGTTAAAAATTGCTCAAAGTAAATAATGAGCTGCAATCTGCTAGATGTATAGCAGTGAACATTTAACAACTAATGGTACAAAACATACAAATTAATTCAACATGCAAATGGAACTTCGTACATCTTGTCTACGAGACAGTGCAGCAAAACTGGATTGCTCTCATTATAATCAATGAAGCTGTTTACACAGCAAGTGTGAGATGTTGCTCACTAGTAGTGTAACAAGAAAGACAGCAAGAGCAAAAATCTATCAGAGCTGCTCTGCTGGAGGAGGAAGAAGGTTATGTGAAACAAGCTACCAAGTACCTTTGTGTCAAGATATCGTTCCATTCCAGTACAGCTACCCCTTTCATTTTATGGACAAACTGAGACATTTTTCAAAATATCTTCTTTTGAGTTTTGGTTTGAAATGACATGAGGATGAGTAAATAATAACATTTAAGGCTGGGAAAGAGTGTCTCTTTTCAGTGTCTCCCCATATTTTTCAGAATCTCAAATACAGCATTTTTAAGAGGAAATGTCAAGTTAAAAAACAGTTCAACTTTTGACATGTAGCACAGAGGATCAATGTCAGCTTTAAATCAATGGACCAATCGGATGAATCTGGGGATGTGATGAGCGACTCAGTGCATTCAGTGTGTAGCAATAGGAGTTAATGTACCTCTAAACATGCCTTCTGTTCAGTTCCACTGAGATCTCGCTGCTTTTAACGCAAGAGCACATTCTGCACATTGTTTCTTCACAATACCTGCAGAACTTTTGATGATTGGATGTGTAGGTTTAGCTGGCATAGAACATGGGTGGGTATATGCAAATGTTGGGGGCGTAACTATTAGTGATGCCGACTGTAATGTCACAGTCGGTGTTATGTTCTGATTCGCCTATTTTTCAGTGGTCTTTTTCATTCACGAGATTAACATAAGAAGGAAGAAACAATGGTGTTTGAGGTTCACGGTTTGTCATTTCCATGTACAGAACCGTTATTATTCAACTTTGCCAAGGTAAATACAGTTTTCTATTCTATGGCACCTTTAATAAAATGTTCTAAAACAAAATAAACAATCAACCTTTCATTGTTTCATCTTGTCTGATGTTCACAAAGCAATCTTGTGAGAATTAACATGCTGGTAAAAATCTGCTCTCTGCAGCCCACATTTCATTACACTACTGCTGTACATCAAGTGTGGACTCTGATGAAAAAAAAAAAAAAAAAGTGTTATATTTTTTTTCACTGAGTGCTTTTTATTTTGAAAACATGCTGAATGAACAGATTACATTTTACTTATGATAAATAATTAGAATTTTTTTTAAACTGCTTTTAAATAGCATTTGTTACTTTTGTGGAAAAGCGGAAATGTTTTCAGTTTATTTATAGCATTTTGCATCTAATTTTACAGGATAGAGCATGAGACAACGCAGACTGGACTCAAACCCACATTCCCCTGAGTGCAGCAGCTTTTATGTGTCACGACACACAAGCTTGTAAACTACCCACTGTGCAATGGATTCAAACGAAGCATGTCATTTTGTGATTGGAGCAAGGAGACAAGAGGAAGTTACAAGTGATTGTACATTGTTCAAAGACTTGTCTGCTTCGTTCTTTGAACAATTTTTTCAAAAGAAAAAAAAAAGAATCAGATACAAGGACAATGTGCATTGTGCAAATTGTCAGCCTTTTTTTTTTAATGTGCACTGCAGGATTATAGATTCAATAATGCAAGCAAGACCACTATTTTACTGAATATTCAATACCAAATGTATGGTTATGCTTCATGTTAAGCATTTTATGCACACAAAATGAAATAGATGAGTATGAGTGAGAGCAAAGCATAAATGCAGTGCACAAACCTATTTAGGTGATTTCAAAATAGATCACTTATCTTGTGCAAACTGACGTTAAACATTGCATATGTCCAGAAACAATTACTTTATGGACATATGTCCTAAAAAGTAATCCCGTCCTAATACGGTTTAAGACATTTTTTTATTTGGGATTACAATCCAATGACATTTTCATAAAGCAACATACTAATCTTTGTATATCCTGCAAACAGTTGCTTAAGAATTTATGAAATTGTGTGTATGTGTGTGTATGTATACACACACACACACACACACACACATATATATACACACATTTATGAAATTGTGAATTTATGAAACACACACACACACACATTCGTTTTTGTGAAAAGTGGGGACATCCCATAGGCGTAATGGTTTTTATACTGTACTTACTGTATGTGCTATTGCATTATAAATATATAATATATATAAAAAAATATAAATTTTATACATTCTTAAGCAACTGTTTGATCTAAAATTACAAGCAAGGACTGCTAAAATCATCTTCTCCAATAAGGAAGCTTTCATACTAATAAATCACGGTGGTTAGCCTCTGGCGGGGGGTAAATACAAAATCCCATTTATAATTGACTTGTGCTGAAAATTTCACCGTTTACCTTGCTTCTCCGTACTGATAGGCAAAGGATTTTTGGACCACATTGTGATGCAGAATGCATAATTACGTAGACAGCACAAACTATTTTTACCTCCTCTAGTTCTAATCTTCTCGAATAATTAGCATGCATGGCACGAGGCTCAACGGTAGAGTCAAGATAAACAGACTGTATGATGGGAAATAAGCTCACTGCTGGGATTCTCCTGTGTGTGGCAGCATGGCAGATTTGTTGGACCCCGGGCTCTTTGACACTTGCACTACGGACAGCTGATAGGTGACATTTTTAACAGTCCATTAAAGATGGCTCTGGGAATAAAGCATGCATGAGGTGTCTGCTCTTTAAAGTGGGTTGAATAGGCAAAGAAAAAATCTCAGAAAACCTGAGAATGAAAATTCGGTCTGGGACCCACAATATATCTAATTTTCCAGACTCTTTCAAACGCATGAAATGAGTAAGACTTGAGAGCCAGGCATGCTCCAAGGACCAACTGTGCTAACTTAATATTTCCTCACTGAAGATAGAAAGCCTTATTTAAGTTTGTTCATAGAAGTTCATTGCATAAAGAATGGGATACTTAATCACATATCAAAAATTGAATAGTCCCTTCTGTCTACTTGTATTAATCGTTTAAACAACAGTAGTGTGGGCTAAAATAAAATTAAATAAAATGGATGGCTCATCCTGCACTACACCGATTTTTGCCCTTTAAATAAATAAATAAATAAATAAATAAATGCTGTTCTTTTTATTCAGTAAAAAACAGTTGTGCTGCTTTTTGTGTGATACATACAACTGTGATACAGCACAATTGTTTTTAACTTTGTTAATAATAGGAAATGTTTTTTGAGCAGCAAATCAGCACATTAGAATGATTATAGATCATGTGATACTGAAGACTGGAGTAATGATGCTGAAACTTCAGCTTTTCACAAATAAATTGTAAAATATATTAAAATAGAAATGAGTATAAACAGTATTAATAATTTACAATACTTTTTTTTTTTTTTTTTTTTTACAGAATTGTTCATTCACTAAGCATACAAGACTTTTTTTAAAAACATTAAATAACCTTAGTGACCCCCAAAATGTTTTTAAGGGATTATCCCATCGATATGCTCAAAATACTGTTAAAAAAACAATAAAACAGTGATTTTGTGGGGTCATTAAGTTCCATCTTGTCCGATGTTCACAGTGACCTTCATTGGTCTGTGATAAGACCAGGCTGTCTGTCCTCATCCCCGACTCACTGGCAGAAGTAGAGATAAGCTGAAGGGGAAGAATAGTTGGAGGGGGGTCTTGTCTTAGTCAATGAGTGTCCCGGGGCAGAAGGAGGAGGATTGGGATTCCTCAGGGAACAAGAAATGAGGAGAGAGGTCTCGGAAACACTGCAGACGTGCTCGTGGTCTCACACTCCCCGCTCTTGTCCTCTCTCAGGACAGGCAGCGTTCCTGGCAGCTGGACAACACGCTTCAGTCGCGCAGGATGAGCTGGAACGTCCGCTGCCTGTCCTGATGGAGAAAGGCTGCAGGAAATTCCTACCTTGGACTGTTTTCTGACATTCCGACTCTTGGCGGAAAAGCACCAAGCATCCCTAGCAGAGATAACGGATGACCCAAGTCACCTCAGTCTAAAACTGCTGGGATCAGAATAGCTCGGATGGAAGCGGATGCGGGGCGATTAAATGATTTTTGATCTTCGAAAACATGGCCGGAAAAGATGGAAAAGCAAAGCATTTTTGTTCACAATCGACCGTAACCCATGCAGAACACAGTAAAGAATGTATTAGGAGCCGCAGATCCTGAGAACTGTTGACTGACAAAGATGGAGGAATGCAGATAAATGTCACCACATCAAAGCCTGAACAAAACCAATTCTCAGGGAAAACCACAGCAAGGTCTGCGGAACAGAGAATCAGGGAGAAAAAAATGATAAAAGGCAGAGTTCATCCCCACATGAAAATGTTAAACACGTAGTACCTTCTTTCTTCTGTGTAACACTAAAGGAGAACTTCTGAGGAATGTACAGGTCGGTCTTTCCATGCAATTAAAATAAATGGGGATTATGGCTTTCAAGTTGCTAAAGGGATGCAAAAGCGCCAAAACATTTTATAAACATGGTCAATATGACTCATGCACTAAAAGGAGGATGTGATTTTGTATTTTTCAGTAGCTACTTTTAACAATAGCTTTTCTGGTAACAAGCTTGTTATTCAACATACTTTTTAAATGCACTGAAAACTCTGTCCAATTCATTTTAGTGAAACAATACATTTTGATGGTTCATTTAAGGAAATAAATATAAATCAATCACATAAAAGCACTGTATTTAAAGTATTCTGACAGCCTTGAGAGAGAAAAAGATAGAGATTGAATCACTGAACTCAAGATTGATTTATGAATGAATCATTCAGATAAAAAAATATTCTGACTCAAAAGAAAGAAGTTTTATTTATTTTTACATACAGCTATTGCATACCTTCAGAAGACTTTACAAATATGCACTTTTATGAACAAGTTTAACTCAGAAATTACTACTAAATTTTCCAAACAATTACAAATAAACAAATACAATTTGGACTTAAACTTGAAATTTTTAAGTGGAAAAATGTATAGTATTTTCTTTGTAAAACTTTAGTCTTTGTTTTTATTTTATAACTTTGTACAAGAGCAACAAGCAGAGGCATCAAAACGTCTCTTTTTGTTACACAGAAGACTGTAAGTCATACGGGTTTAGAAAGACATGAGGATGAGTTCATTTTGAGGTGAACTAATTCTTTAAAGTCGCTTTCCAAAGCAAAACACCCAGCGCAAATAACTTCACAGGACTTTGGAGTACAGCACCACAGCAAGCCAAATAAAGGTAGAACATGAATGCAAGAGACTTTACATGAATTACTAATACACAAATCCCATTTCAAAGAGGGGCAAGACTGAGTGGAATAATCTCCTAAAACCAGAGCCAGTACAGCTTTTAATCCCACTCTCTGAGCATTACTGATATTGTCCATCATGTATGCAGCTGGAAGATGATATATGTGGCGCTTTGCACTTCACACCACAGCGCAAAGCAGAGAAACACCACATTAGCCCCACGCACTCAAGAAACTCCTCAACCTGGAGACCAAAGTGGAGAGGAAAGGAGAAGGTGGTTCGCATTGTAAGGCTGATGACTCCACTTCACTGCTCTTAAAAGCTTTTCAGTTCCTCTCTGCATTAATTGTGTATGGGGAGCGCAAGGTTCAAAGCAGTTTAATAACACGCCTCTATATTCACCTCTGATAACCTGTCACTATATCTCTTCACAGCATGCACCATGCATTACATGTGGCCGTTTTTGCACGCAATCATGAGCCAGGTATGTGCAGGAGAGAGAAAAAAGCCCCTAAGAATGTCTCTGAATGCCTCTGTACAGAAACAACAAGCACTCTTGCTTCACTCGGTTCTCACGCAGCTGCAAAGCACTGGCACGCCTCCATACAGATGGGAGAGAAAAAGAAAAGAGACATGTTCCAAAAAGCAATAATAGCAGCAAAAACCATTAAAACACATTTTATTATAATGGATTATTACCAGAGTTGGGGAGTAACTGACTAAAAGGAGAAAAGCTACTAATTTAAATGTATTTTTCAGTAGCCTGACAGTAGCTCAGCTGCATTTAAAACAGAATAGCTTTTCTAGTAACAAGCTACTTTTTTTTCAACATATAGAGAAGTAGTGTGACAAAACTCTACATTACTATTTTTCTAATAAATTGAACAATCAGCTTCACAGTCAAGCTATCTGGGGTAAAACAGATACCGATTCATTTTTATATTTAGACTTATATTTAGAAAAGATATATGTGACCCTGGACCACAAAACCAGTCATAAGTAGCACGGGTATAGCCAAAAACACATTGTATGGGTCAAAATGATCGCTTTGTCTTTTATGCCAAAAATCATTAGGATATTTAAGTAAAGATAATGTTCCATGAAGATATTTGGTCAAATTCCTACTGTAAATATATCAAAACTTAATTTTTGATTAGTAATATGCATTGCTAAGAAGTTCATTTGGACAACTTTAAAGGCAATTTTCTCAGTATTTAGATTTTTTTGCACCCTCAGATTCCAGATTTTCAAATAGTTGTATCTCGTCCAAATATTATCCGATCCTAACAAACCATACATCAATGGAAAGCTTATTTATTCAGCTCTCAGTTTCAAAAAATTTACCCTTATGACTGGTTTTGTGGTCCATGGTCACATACAGTATTATTTTGTAGCAAATATACACAATAATACATATTTCAGAATAATTTTCTAATATGTACTGCAATATTTTTACTAAACTTATACAATATTTAAGTCAAATGCTGCTGTTCATTATTATTATTATTATTATTAATATTGTTACAGATTTTTTACATTAGTAATTTTAGTTTTTAGGTAATTGTAAATTAATCTGTTACAAATTTTAAAAACAATAATATACATAAATACACAGCATACATGCATATATATTTTGAATTATTTTGTAAAATCTATCCAGCCATCCATCTAATAACATAAATAAATACTCTTTTGCTTTGTAGCAATACAATAAGAACAGAGAATACTTTTCTGATATGTATCACAATATTTTGTAAAATTATATTAAAATTTTTTTTAGATAAAAAAAGTTTTTTTGTAGTTACTGTAAATTCATTTGTAAACTGTGACAAATATTATATACACAAATTATGAATAAAAAGTGATAATTAAAGGCTTAATTTAGATTTTGGTAAAAATTGCAAGTCATAGTCTTTAGCTTTGACCCAGTAACTGGCTTTTATGGTAACAAGCTAGAATTTCAAAATATGTTCCCAACACTGACTATTACAATAAAATAGTTTTGATATTGAGGGTCATAGTCACTGTCCTCTGAATACGGGTGAGTGCATACAAAATCTGTAGCTTCCATTACTCTAAATGAGGAGTATTTCCATAGTGCTTAAATTTATAAGCATGACGTATTGCCTCCTGCATTATCTCCTCTGAACACCTTGGGCTAAAGGACCACACCAGGCCAACGTGGCCACAGTAGGGAAATCTGGCAGAGGCTAAGGTGGAAGGAAAGCCTAGTTCATATCAAGCACCTTTTCAGCTGACTTGCTCTTTTGGCTTTGAAAACTGTCTTTTAGGAAAATGACCCCAGCGGCCTACTGATGGCTCACTGAATGCAGCAGAATTGGGCGAGTTGGTGTCTGCTGAGCAGGGCTCATATATCTGTGAGAAGATAGACGACTTCCCTAAGGAGCTTAGAGTAAGAAGCCCGACCGCCAAACGGGGTGGAACTTTAATCAAAGCTGACTGCTGCGACTTGCAACTTTTCCGAAATAGAAATTAAGCCTTTAATCGCTACTTTTTTTTCATATTTTGTGTTTTGGCCCTGTAAAACCTAATCCCTGAGCGTTTGCGAGAGTGCTGTCATGCTTTGAAGGCCTCGCTGTCCGGCGTTACTCATGTAAGTCACGTTCAAACGCAGGAGACGGGGTGGGATCAATAGGCGAATGGAAGATGCACGCTGAGTGCAATGGACAGTGGACGCCTAAACATAATATTTGTCTTGGCTCCTTTCTGCAGTTGTTTAGAAGTGAAGAGTGCGTGAAGAGGTGTTGATGAGGTTTTAAAAGAATGGCAGCTCATTAGCTTCCTGAAGTATAGCACACAAAGACTGAAGTACCTGCTCTTCAATCAATTAGCTGCCTGTAACAAGCGTGTGAGAGCATCAACACTGAAAACCAAAAAGATTTTTTACACACTGCCATTCAAAAGTTTGAGGTCGTAAGATTTTTTTAATAGTTTTTGAAAGAAGCCTCCTAGGCTCATCAAGGCTAAATTCATTTCATCTAAAGTACAGTAAAACATTAATATTGTGAAAATATTATATTACTGTGTTATATATTAAATCATATTCTATATTATATTGTTACAATTATTTACAGTATTATTACAATTTAAAATACGTTTTGTATTTCAATATATTTTAACGGCATTTATTCTTTGATGACAAAGCTATTTATTTATGTATTTATTTATTTACAATCTTCAGTGTCACGTAATTCCTATAATTTAATTAATATAAATATAATTAATTCTAATATGCTGATTTGATGCACAGGAAACATCACTTATTATGTATTATTTCATATTCATGGATGTACAGTATCTCACAGAAGTGAGCACACCCCTCACATTTTTGTAAATATTTTATTATATCTTTTCATGTGACAACACTGAAGAAATTATACTTTGCTACAATGTAAAGTAGTGAGTGTACAGCTTGTATAACAGTGTAAATTTGCTGTCCCCTCAAAATAACTCAACACACAGCCATTAATGTCTAAACCGCTGGCCACAAAAGTGAGTACACCCCTAAGTGAAAATGTCCAAATTGGGCCCAATTAGCCATTTTCTCTCCCCGGTGTCATGCGACTCGTTAGTGTTACAAGGTCTCAGGTGTAAATGGGGAGCAGGTGTGTTAAATTTGGTGTTATTGCTCTCACTCTCTCATACTGGTCACTGGAAGTTCAACATGGCACCTCATGGCAAAGAACTCTCTGAGGATCTGAAAAAAGAATTGTTTCTCTACATAAAGATGGCGTATTGCTATAAGAAGATTGCCAAGACCCTGAAACTTAGCTGCAGCACGGTGGCCATGACCATACAGCGGTTTAACAGGACAGGTTCCACTCAGAACAGGCCTCTGCATGGTCGACCAAAAAAATTGAGTGCACGTGCTCAGCATCATATCCAGAGATTGTGTTTGGGAAATAGGCGTATGAGTGCTGCCAGCATTTCTGCAGAGGTTGAAGCGGTGGGGGGTCAGCCTGTCAGTGCTCAGACCATACATCACACACTGCATCAAATTGGTCTGCATGGCTGTCGTCCCAGAAGGAAGCCTCTTCTAAAGATGATGCACAATGTGACGCAAACAGTTTGCTGAAGACAAGCAGACTAAGGACATGGATTACTGGAACCATGTCCTGTGGTCTGATGAGACCAAGATAATCTTATTTGGATCAGATGTGTGGTGGCAAGCGTGTGTGGTGTCAACCAGGTGAGGAGTACAAAGGCAAGTGTGTCTTGCCTACAGTCAAGCATGGTGGTGGGAGTGTCATGGTCTGGGGCTGCATGAGTGCTGCCGGCACTGGGGAGCTACAGTTCATTGAGGGAATCATGAATGTCAACATGTACTGTGACATACTGAAGCAGAGCATGATCCCCTCCCTTCGGAGACTGGGCCGCAGAGCAGTATTCCAACGTGATAACGACCCCAAACACTTGCTAAAGAAGCTGAGGGTAAAGGTGATGAACTGGCCAAGCATGTCTCCAGATCTAAACCCTATTGAGCATCTGTGGGGCATCTTCAAACGGAAGGTGGAGCAGCACAAGGTCTCTAACATCCACCAGCTCCGTGATGTCGTCATGGAGGAGTGGAAGAAGACTCCAGTGGCAACCTGTGAAGCTCTGGTGAACTCCATGCTCAAGAGGATTAAGGCAGTGCTGGAAAATAATGGTGGCCACACAAAATATTGACACTTTGGGCCCAATTTGGACATTTTCACTTAGGGGCGTACTCACTTTTGTGGCCAGCGGTTTAGACATTAATGGCTGTGTGTTGAGTTATTTTGAGGGGACAGCAAATTTACACTGTTAAACAAGCTGTAGACTCACTACTTTACATTGTAGCAAAGTGTCATTTCTTCAGTGTTGTCACATGAAAAGATATAATAAAATATTTACAAAAATGTGAGGGGTGTATTCACTTCTGTGAGATACTGTATTGCATTGTATATTACAATTTGCAATGTTGTGCTGTTTAATATTAATTTTTTTGCAGAGTTCAAAAGAATTGCATTTACTTAAAATAGATTTTTTTTGAAGCAATTTTATACATAACCTACTATTCCCAGACTTTTGAACGATAATGTGGTTAGCTGAATTAAATGTACTTTTGCTATGAAGAAAATGAACCAGATGCAAATTGAAGTATAATCTTAAAGTATACTTTATATACAGTACGTGGGGAAAACATAAGGTTGTGCATAGTTGAAAGCAACATAAATCTCCATGATGTTTTTTAATTCTACAAAAACAATTTCATCATAGGTAAAACTAAGCATAGCTGTAAACACAACTATAATCTCTATTACTTTCTAATGAGAACTACTTACAGTTATCATAAGCCTCCGTTCTCAGGCCTACATAATTAAATATTTAATTCAATTAAATAGCCCCAAACTTAATGTGTCTCTTCATTTCTTAATAATTACCTAACATGCAGTAAGTTCTGTTCAAAACACATTCTAAAAACACTTATTTAGCAGAAAGGAAAACTTGAATCATAAGAGCAAAATATGAACAAAAAAAATTACTTTTTTCAGGACATAAGCATGTGCAAACCTATACCTCACTACAACTTCATTGCAGGAGAGCCAGCGGTTTGGCTTCACAATAACTGTAATATGCAATTCTGTGACTGTTGACTAGGAAACGGCAGAGCTCATCTAAACGCGTGGAACAGTTTGAATCATCATCATCCACCGTGAAGCTTACGTACAAACAAGGATTTCTCATTTTATTTGAGCCGGAAGAAGATTAAAAGTTTGAAGCCCTGAGCCCTGACGGCGTCTTTGCTCTCTCTCTCTTCAGGTTGTGGATTGGAAGTTCAAAGTTAGACAGGTTCAAAGCTTCGGCAGGGGAACATTCAAATAAGCCTCTGCAACGTAGATACAAACCCCAATCCAGACGTTTTGCATTAAAAGTGCATTAAAGTGCATTTTAGACCTGGCGTCTTATTTTAGGCCTAGCACAACTTTTTTAAAACGGAACGAGTCAAGACTGTTACAGTTTCCGTGCGGAATGTGTACAACAAGCATCTACGGCACAAGAGGTAATTATGGATAAAACATTCCAGTGAGTAATTCTAAACCAAAGTAATCCTCTCAGTCCGCCGGGATTCCTAGAGGAAATTAAATGTCGATCTTGATGCTGTAACCTTTGCATACTGCCAGCCTCTTTTCTGTTTCCCTGCAAGAAGACCTTGGGACAAAAGAGGAGCAACTTTCTCAGGTATCGACTTTCAGCAACACACAATGAACTCCATCTAGCACAATCCAGGCAGTTTCAGCAGAGCTGCGTTCGTTTTCTTCAAAAACCAGATGGGCCGAGCGTCAATGATCGGAATTTCCTTTGTGCGAGCTGGTGTGAACAAAGAGGTCAACCGGGATACGAGATCACAGGGAGATCACATGTGCCCTCTATGCTTGCTATTATAAAGCTGATGCAGAAGTCAATGGCGGCCTATTCATGGGAGTGAGATTACAACAGTGTAGAGGCCTCTACGTGGGCTCGTATTTACAAATCCATCCCATGAGAACTTAACAAGCACATAACGCTAGCGGCCTTAACTCGCTCTTCTCTTCTAACTCGACCTTCGCAGGGATAATTGAGGTAATGGGAGGCTGATCTTGAGGAAACTTGCTCTGAAGTTATGGTGGCATTGAAAAAACAAGGCACGGATGTAATTCTGGCCTTCTGCAGCTGTGAATGATTATACTGACAGGCGCGAGTGTATTCACAGGTTGGGAGCTCTGTGTGAGCTTCTGTATTTTAGCCCTGATTCAGCAATCAGGGTCTTTGTAGCAGGTCAGCATTGCGTTTCAGTGCCGAACAGAGAATGGCTTTAGGGACTGCAGACTCATCTAATATGATAATGAGTTGTGCTCAAAGGAACAGCTGGGCAGTTCTGGCTGCTACTATGCATGAAGCGTTCCACTATGAAGGCCAACAAATATCGCAAAGAATGAGTTAGGTTGATGCTAATGAAATGAAATTAGCTTACTGAAGAAGAAAAACAAGTTTGCATAAATGATGGTTACAATACATGATGCAGAGGACAACAAAGATTTTACCAAAGAGATCACCTTGAACTATTTCACTCAAAATCAGTCAACATGAACCCTTTCTATTGCTCACTTAGAGGAGTCTGAGCTGTTTCTTTAATAAAGAGCTAATAGTGAAAACAGCTGTGGAAGGCAAGACACTGCAGGCAAAAACACTTTTTTCATGCACTGGTCAAATTGAGATTTTGGACTATTTGGCTTTTTCTTCAGTGGAAAGAAAACATCCAAAATACATTTTTATCTTATTGCACTTTACCTATTTGTGTCTGTAGATTTAAATTTAAAAGCTGCTTTCTCCACTTTACTAGCATTACATACACAAAACCTTTACAGCTTTATTCCCATGTACATTCTGTACGGTTTTCACAGAGGGATTTGTTCATTTTTCAAATGGTTCGTATTGGTAAATTTTTTCTGCCTGTTGACATTATTTTCTGATTTATGGAGTGAGAAAAAAAAAAAGGTATAAAAAATGACAATATGTCAACAAAATGAAACAAACTTTGAACCTCGCTTTATCCAATGTTTAGATTTCTGTTCTGGAAATGTATGCAAATTAGTGCATATTTAAAGGAAAAGTTCACCCAAAAATGAAAATTTGCTGAAAATTTACTGAACCTCAGGCCATCCAAGGTTTAAATGAATTTGTTTCTTCATTGTAACAGATTTGGAGAAATTTTGCATTGCATCACTTGTTCACCAGTGGATCGTCTGCAGTGAATGGGTGCCGTCAGAATGCGAGTCCAAACAGCAGATTAAAAACATCACAGTAATCCACACCACTCCAGTACATCAAATAATGTCTTAATGTTTGTAAGAAACAAATAACAAAAGAAGGTGTTTTAACTTTAAACCATCTCTTTTGTGCAAAATCCAAAAATAACACTTCCTCCAGAGAAAAAGTTCACCGTCTGTTGTGCTTGTACACCCACATTATTGTTTAAAACTGTTTTAGGCAGTTTTTGCTCAAAAATGGTACTTGATCTGTGCATATTTCTCTCCTGATGCAGACGAGATGACTTTTACACTGGAGAAAAAAATATTATGGATAGAGGACTCCTATATTGAAGCTAAAAAAAAATCTTAATTATGAATTTGTTTAATACACAGATTCAGCTTTTCACTTCACGAGATGTTAACTGATGGACTGGAGTGGTGTGGATTATTGTGATGTTTTTATCAGCTGTTTGGACTCTCATTCTGACGGCACCCATTCACTGCAAGAGGACCTGTTGGTGAGCAAGTGATGTAATGCTACATTTCTCCAAATCTGTTCTGATGAAAAAACAAATTCATCTACATCTTGGATGTCCTGAGGACAAGTACATTTTCAGCAAATTTTAATTTTTGTGTTAACTGTTCCTTTAATTAAACAATGCCTCATATGCATATTTAAAAATTACATTACGGAAAACTTGTAACACTAAGAAGATTGCAATTCTTCATGTAATCAACTGGGGAAGCATAGTTATATCTATTAGTTACATTTTTTATATTACCTGGGGTGTCTTGCCTTGAGAATCAAGTTCAGGACTCACCTTGAGCTTGTCGAAGCGATCGCTAAGCGAGGTGACCTGATGCTCGCGGTGCCGTCCCACTAGTTTACAGAGAGCGCAGATCAGCTGGTCATCCACCACGCAGTACATGTTGACCTTCTCGTTCTCGTGCTCCAGGCAGGCCAGCCCACGCAGCTGAGCGTCCGCCACTGGCTCCACCAGACGATGGCTAGTGAAGGGCTTCTTATTGGGGTGTGTGGCCCGCAGGCAGCGGTCACAGTACGACACCTCGCACGTGACGCATGTCTTGACGGCCTCCCGCGGGGGCTCCTGATCGCAGAACTGGCAGCCGACACGCTCTAGGGACATGGCGCTACTGGCGGGGCTGCCCCTCGCGCTCCCGCCGAGCGTGGCACTGTAGGGTCGCGGCCGGCGACTCTCGTTGGGGGAGTTGGGCCCGCTGACGGAGGCCTTCTGGAAGCGGTCAATGATGTTCTGCAGCGTCACATTGCGCTTCAGGCCCTCCAGGCCGCGCTGGTTGAGCGTGATGACGTAACGGCAGGTGGGGCACTGGAAGGCGGAGATGGACTCGAGAGGCTTGGTGCTGGAGCAGTGCGAGACCAGGATGCGGTGGGCGCAGTTGAAGCACAGGCTGTGGGCGCAGGGCAGCAGGAGGGGGTCCTCAAACAATTCCAGGCAGATTGGACACGTCAGCTCGGACTCCAGTGTTTCCATCTTCAGTTGAACCGATCTAAAGGTGACATCAAATCCCACAGAAGCTGGTCAGTCACCTGTGCGGCGGATAGCTACGGGTTAGTGGCAAGCAACTTTAGTATGGCAAAAGCAGCAGAAAGAGAAATTCCGCTCAAAAAAGTTTGTGACCAAAGTATTTAAATCAGCATATTGCTAACGATAAACTACATACTGAAAAAGAAAATCTAAACTGAAAATAAACTTTCATCATGAAATTATATTTTTATATATTATATTATATTATAGCCATAAAGAATACAAATCTTAAATTAAAAACTAAATGTATTGAAAAAGTTAAACTAAGCTGAAACTAGAGAAAATAAACTTTCATCATGACTTTCTGTTTTTAATAGAAAAATATTATATTATATTAAGTCATGAAAATAAAATAAAAACACTACAAATCAAAACTAAATATACTGAATAAAAACTAGAAAATGAATTTTTATTATTAATTATATTTATTTTTATTTAAATTCATACATATCTTCATATATTATATTAATACTAAACTTCAAAATTCTAAAAATACTAAAATTCAAAACTAAGTACACTGAAAAGAAAAGGCTGAAACTAGAGAAAACAAACTTTTATCATGAAATTTATATATTTTTTGTATAAAAATATATTATATCATAAAGCTCAAACTAAAGAAAATAAACTTGTATCATGAAATGTATTTTTCATTTTTGTAGAGAAATATATTATATCATATTATAATATAGCCATAAAATCAAATATTAAAAATAACTAAAACCTAAATAGAGCAGAAATTTTAATATTACATTATATTATATTATATTACTACTATATTTCTTTTTCTTTTTCATCACTGTTTTGGTTGTGTATTGATTCTGGGGTAATGTATGTATAAGAATTATTCCAATAAAGTGAAATTGAACACTGAACTAAGCTAAATTTGTGATGACAAAAGCTAAATTAGAAAATAAATCAAACTAAAATAACCCTGATGACAACTGGAAAAAAGAGGAGAAAAATATTGATTTTGAGCGGAAAATCACGAGAGTTGTAAGCAGTTTGGTTAATGACAGCGCACACACATTCAAAGCATTATCTCCGGCTCAATAGTGGCAGCGTGTGTAAGCTAATAGTTTTACAAGGAGAACATAAATGTCAAAACATGATCAAGGATTGCCTTCAAGCTGCATTGTCATCGTGACAGATGGGATTAAAGAAGACTTTACGTTCCATTCACATCCATTCATATGCATATGCTCTGGGCTAGATGAACAGTGAACACACACACACACACACACACACTTGTTGGGCTTCAGCAAAGCAAATCAGCGTCATCAAGCAACATCTCCTCTGCCCATAAACTAAGACCCAATAAGATGCATCACTTAAGACAGTTTAAAGGAAAGCTAAACCCCCTTAAGTAAAACCTCTCCTGCGCATTTATTTAAAATCATATATTTGTGCTATGCTCCTGCTGTTTTAATGGAGGGGCTTT
Organism: Onychostoma macrolepis; assembly: GCF_012432095.1. Lineage (NCBI taxonomy): Eukaryota > Metazoa > Chordata > Actinopteri > Cypriniformes > Cyprinidae > Onychostoma > Onychostoma macrolepis. The sequence continues at coordinate 6,248,562 of NC_081168.1, read as the reverse complement.
AGCAGATTACAATGTTTCTGCTTTGATGAATATGAATGGGCCCAAATCAGCACAGCACATCACATCACATGAACACGGGCACCTGTGCCTCCAGCCTGCATGCTAAAATGTGTTTGTCTTTTCAGCTAATGAACTGTACTTCACACAGTGTGATGATACATCGCCTGTTTGGTTAACAGTCATATAAACAAGGAAATTATGAAGAAATCACACTATATAATGAAATTTGATTACTACCTTTGAAGTAGGGATGTGCAGAATTATATATTTATACAACTGATTAGTATTTGGGTTGAATGACTAGTCAGTCATAAAAAGCCCTGTATAATTATATATCATTCTAAAATATACTCATGCCAGTCATGTTTCTGACACCATGTGTACACCAAACATGAGCAGAGCATTGTGGTCAAACTTAAATCACTCCCATTATAATCAATATAGCTGTCTGCACTGGAAAGTGATACGCCTTCAGCTTTGATGCTTCTAGTATAAACAGACAAACTTGAAAAAAAGACACTTCATTTCCAGCGATATTGTCAACTTGATTGTACAGATACTATTTGAACTGATCTTAGCCGGACGATGATATCCCTGAATCAATGATGAACTGACTGAAAATTGAGTGTTTACTGTTTTGCATTATTACACATTATTTTTCCTATTTAATACTGTAAAGCTGCTTTGACACAATCTGTATTGTTAAAAGCACTATATAAATAAAGGTGACTTGACTTGGCTTGACAATGCAAGAATGTGCAGGGAATATACATTCAACATATGAACAAGTTAAATGTCTATAACTAAACTAGCAAATAAATAGCATTAAAGTGGGGGAATTTAAAGCAATTTCCTGGAAGCAGTATTATATTATTATTTATTGAAAAAATGACATTATTATTATTATTATTATTGAAACAAATAATAAATACATAAAAATAAAAAATAAATGTATTAATAATAATAATAATAATTATTATTATTATAAAAAACTAATAAAATGTATTAATAATAATAATGCAATAATAATAATAATAATAATAATAATAATAATTATTATTATTATTATTATTATGCTTCAATTATTTATTTCTCACTCTTGTGTCTATTTCTCCTTCTTAGGCCTGTGGGCAGCCATGTGACTTCATATTGATTGTGCTAGACCGCTCGGTGGCTTTTTAACGATTTCCATCTCTGATGTTACATACAAATCAATGCAGAACTCCAAGCACATGTAAAAGGCTATGATCACATTGCCTTAGTCTATCACTTTTCCCTGCACCTTCTGATCTAACAGCGACACCGTCCATCACCGTCCTATCATTCCCACATTAGGCTTCAGCTCCATCCTCTTAAATGGCTATTGAGCATGTCAGAATCTTCAAGACACACTGCTCTACTGGAGCAGCAAGTTACTGCCATTTCTGACAAGCAACCTGAAGCCCCTGACTGCTGCTTAAAATTATCTGACAGCTCCTTTGAGGAGCCAAAAACTCTTGAAGTCTGCAGACATCCTGAGATCTTGTACTAAACCTTTAACTCGACAGGCACTTATGACGGCGAGCCAAGAAGGGCATATGATTAAAGCAGCAGTGGACCAGGTGGAAACTGGATGAAGTCATTACTGGAAAAATTCAATAAAATGCAGATATATGATAATAAGACCTTGTGTCCTTGTATAATAGTCACCTTGATAGATAGCAGGAGGATTCTGTGCGAAAAATAATCCTTGAAAGTTTGTGTTAAAGTTAATCGCAATATTCCGGTACTCACAATAACAATGGTGAAAATTAAATACTGATATCATGTTAATTCTATGTGATAATATTGTAAATAATCTGCTTGACACTCCAACACAATAGGTGGCAGTATGGTACCTTAATGTTGGTTGCCATCCTTCATTAAATAAATAAGATGACAACACAGTGTATAGGTACAACCATAGATATACATAAGTAGATGCCTCATTAGTGATTGTTTCTATGGGCCGCGTTACGTAAGCCATCCGCCATTTTTGGAACGGTCTGCGAACCTTTGAACGTGTTGCCTGTGTTGCCTACGACAGCAAGTTATACGCTTGTATATCTTTGAATATTCATTGATAATAATGGTGAATGACGTCAAGTTGACCATTCCAAAATGGCGGACTCATCAACATATATGGAGCGGTTGAATAGGGCATCTATACATATCTATGGGCACAACTGCCACTCAAAACTTGAAGATGACAGATGAAAGTGAGACACCTCGAAAAAGTTTCACCAGGTTGGGAGTTTTTGGATTCCGTTAAAAAAATACGGCTGTTTGACACCCCAGTGAGTGAAAATCTGATATCATAGTTTGCGTTTGAAATTTGAGTTATTGCTTGGTCCTCATTGGCCAGTTAGAAACATCACTGACTCTTTGCTAAGCTCCGCCCCCTAAGCTACTATTACTGGCTCAGATGTTCTTTAAAAACCATAGGCTACCTCAAAAATTAATGGTAGATTTATGTGAACAGTGTGAGTTGTGCTATTCTTAGGGGACCGGGTGCAAGTTGCAAAGCATTTTTGACTGCCAAAAAATAAAAAATAAAAAAGAATGAAAATTGTGGAGACTCAAATGCTCAAACTCAGTCAAATAAATAGATATCAAATAAAGAAGACTCATTTCATAACAATTACATCTAAAAACATTAGAGTGAGAAAACAGAACTGTTCTATAACTAACCACCTTGGAAAAGTTTGAAATGTTTCCCTTTAAAACACCACTAGTTCCATTTACAACCATCCAAACACAAGGGACTTATTACATTAGAAAAGAGCAAAAGCTTGTCTGACAAGTAGAATCCAGTGGTAAGTGTTGACTTTAACCAGGTATATCAAGCATGGGGAAAACTAACGGAACAATAAAAATCCTCAGAAACATTCACTTTGATTAGTTTGCTTAAGCAAGTCACCAAGTAACGTGTACATTCAACATGCATTGTCTATGCCAAAAAAATAGTCTTTCAAAATGTGATTTTCGATAATCGAGATCCGGCAGCAACAGCATATTTTTCGGCTTGGGCGAGCAAATTCACAGACACATTTTCTTGCACAAGAAATCACCCAAAGGCCAACAAAACAAACAGAGCATGCAACAATAATGACAATTCACAGCAATAGAGTGCAGGTGCCAAAGCTGTTGTGCATCCGCTATTGTGCAAACCCTCTGTAATTGGCACAGATTAGCAGAAAATCACCATCGCTTGGCAAATATATATGTATTTGCAATATTTTAATATGAATGCTTTATGTTACACCTCAAATAAATGACTCTCAACTCATTGTCTCTAATGGCTTGGGCATGCAGAGCATTCATAGCTTATATGGAAGAAATGGCAGGACTTAGTGAAGGTCACATTGAGGTCAGCAATGGACTCCAGCATCCTCTACAGCTGGTCTGATGTTTAAAATGAAGATGAGACATACAGAGAGAGTCAGGAGAGTAAGCCAGAATTTTTAGCATGTAAACGTCTATTTTAAGTGTAACAGGCAGAAGGATGTGATAGATTGGAGAAGAAGTGGAGAAGCAAACAGTTTACTCCTTTCAAAGAAAGACACCACATATAATCTGATTATGATGAAGTGCTCCATATGGAGGCTGATCAGTCTGCTTTTGCTCACGAACAGCCCCTCTCAAGCACAAACGCATGCACACGTTCTCAGAGCCGAGTCTGGTTTATTTGATCTGTTCTCGGCTTGATTAAGACATTATTTTCCCCTTTGATCTAGACTGGGAATCAGAAAAACACAAAAAGCAGTCTCTATAAGAGATGACTCACATGGTAATGATTTAACAAAGTCACTTAGTGTTCAATTGCAGACACAAGTGTACATCGGGTGTCTAACGTGTTCGCCTAAACACAAACCTAGCCACCTTGATGCTGATATATTTGCTAATAACATCCAAATGTAATACATCTCTCTTAAACAATCTTACGACAGCCCACTGTAGAATACAAATACTAAGCACGGCTAGTATAAAAGATGGCAGTTGCATTTAATAGTCCTATCTCTGGCCTCCTGGGACTCTACTTTTCTGTGCCTGTTAGGACAGAAGGAAAAAGAAAAACCAACAGTCATGCGTCACTGAGAGGTATGGCATTACTGGAACAATGACAATTAGCCTTGACTACACAATAGGGACAGTTCACTTATAAAAAGGCTCTAAGTACTGCTCTTCCTTGAATTATATGCATACACTGATAATGAGACAATGATTACTTACAACATATATATAGGGTCACTGAAAATATAACTTTTTCTGCTATTTTTAGATGGACTAATCTGCTTCAAGGGTTTGTTAATGCATCTTTAGGGTTATTATATTCATAACACATTTACTGTACATACGTTTTTAGAAATCAATCAATCAATCAATCAATCAATCAATCAATCTATCCATCTAATTTAGGCACAACATTACAATGTACAGTATGAAAAAAGAAATTAATTTCAGAGATTTGCCAAAGTTTACAATTAGTATTTACAGACAGACAGACAGACAGACAGACAGACAGATAGACAGATAGATAGATAGATAGATAGATAGATAGATAGATAGATAGATAGATAGATAGATAGATAGAAAAACTGTCCTTGGTGAAGCATGTCATAGGAGAAATATGTTTATTCAATGCAAACTCCATCTGGGTCAGAAATTCAGCATATCACATTACATCCCTTTTAACACTTTGCCATACCAGCAATATTTCACCTAGTGGCTGACCGGCATGGATTTTAAAGTGGCTGATAACTAGAGATCTCAGTGGTCAATGAGACACCAATCCAATATCCTACATGATATAGAACTATTCAATGTATGCTGAAATTAAACATTTCCTCAAAATTCGCCAAAATTTTGGAATTCGATACAAAGTAAATCTAGTAGGACACCGTAATTCTTCATAAACCTGTCATAACACTGACCTACCATCCAGATAGTACTATATAGGCCATTCCAGTCAGGACACAAGATAACTCACTGTGCTAGCCTGTCCGAAATGAGGAAGTATGTTGTTTGATGTTTGTAAGTGGCTTACTATGGCGCTGGGTGGGCCAGTGGGTCAGACTCCGCCCTGCGGCCCAGACACTCTAATGGAGCCATTTATCTCCTGTCAACCTGCAGCTGGTTACCGGTTCCCCACTGCCTCCTCTGCCGCTTGAGTAGCCAGGCAGCTGGAGTCATGGGCAGAGAGGAAGTCTAGACCGGACACAGCACCACTGGAGCACTACTGCAGCCCCACACCTCACGGACGGATGAAGACACATCCATTAAAAATGAGCGACTGGACTTCGGGGATTCCCAGAGCTCTGCTGTTAGGACAGGTGCCAGGGAAGCCATTCGCAGTTTATCACCTCTGAATTTGTTACGACTGACCTGCCGGCAAGCCGAGCGGCAGCTGATATGAGCAGGAGGGGTGTTTAAGAAAAGACAGGATTCCCCAGGGTGGCAAATTCTACCCCGGAGGATTCTTAAAAAGAACCATTTTGTGCTGGATAGAGTTCTTGAGTTGATTTACGGTCATCTGGAGATGAAAAGTTTTAGATTTTATTTCATAGGTTCTTCAGATCAGTGTATTGTTACATTGATTTATGAGATCTATAAAGCACCACTACATAAAGTTCTTTGTGTGAAAAAACAAAACAAAAAAAAACACATTCTCATATGGCATTGAAATAATGGTGCCATTGCTTACACTCATTGGAATGTTTATGCTACAGACATGAACATCTCAAATATTGAGGCTTACTGAGCAGATGTCTGCTATTATAAGACTATGGTCAGACTTGACAATCATTTTTCATAATTTTCTCTTGGTGGATAATAAAAAGTGAAATTTGGTATTTTCTATAAAATTAATTTAGTAAAAATAAGGAAAATGGGCTTGCACTGTTAAATATACAATATCAAATGATATGATAAATTGAAAATGATCTAATAATGGCAGAAAACCAATATAATACAAACATATTGTGAATTAAAAATATATATATATATATTTGGAGATTTATACTCACGACAAGAGCTATATTGTTTTGACATGGGTTAATAAGTAATTGTACATTTTTAATCTCACAATTCTTTAGAATAATTCTTTATAATTATATCTAACAATTGTGAGTTCATATCTTGCAGTTCTAGCTTTTTCTCCTTAGAATTGTTTATCTCACAATTCTAACTTTTCTTCTCAGAACTGAGTTTATACCTTACAATCCTGAGCTTGTATCTTGCAATTCCGAGGAAAGCAGCCAGAACTGTGTGATATAAACTTAGAATTAAGATAAAAAAAAAAAATCGGAATTGCATTACTACGTAGCTGTGGGATACGTTTATGAAAAGCTCAATCCCACGAGAGCGTTGGAGTGAATAAAAGCATGCAGGTGTGTTTTAACTGAAGTGCCTGGCACAGAATTCACGGCTCTTCACCACAGAGAACATTCACCATTCTCCTATCCACCTTCAACTGCTAAATCTTGCCTCTGTATAAATAAGACACACGTTATGGAGAGCCCACACTGAGTATTAATCTGCTCACCCACAGCTAACGCTTTGAGCCGAACAGGTGAGCCATTGCACAAGCGCAGGCACCGAACATGTGTCTTCTGTACAGTAAAGCTGTCCACGTAATAAGTGACATGCTGATTTTCTGCAGTGATTAGCATTACAAAAGACGTGAGCGAGACAGAAACGAGCTGCAGGAGTTAGTATGCACTGAGCATTCCTCAAATATCAAATGAGAACAAAAGGTTATGGATGTTAATTACAAATTACAGGATTATTCCACCGACGACTTCATGTGGAACTGAGACGTCGCTAATTAAATAAGCGTTCTGAAGTACACAGCGGTGCTAGAACAGGGCCCAAAGGGTGAATATGCCTTTAACAGGTTGAAGTATTGCTTAAATAGGCGGTTTATTTCATCTCCCGTGGGACAGCGTAATAAGGGTATGTGTTAGGCCTGTTTTTAGCTGCACCGCAGTGAGATTTCAGCTGCGAGTGGATAGCTTGGCTTCAACACAACCAAACCATGTAGACACACAGGGAGAGTCAACATGAGGCTGCCTAGATCCAAAAAGTAAGTGGTCAGTCTCTCAAACCATAAGTGCTATTTTATTTATTTTTAATGTCAAAGCTTGAAATAGAGGGCAGACTTGGATAATTGCAGTGGATGTGTTTTTATAAGGATACACAATAGCTGTCTGGTCACCAAGGTCATAGATGGCCATTCACATCATGTGTTTTCTCCACTTCTGAAAGGGCCATAAACAAACGTTTATAAGTTTGGGTTCAGTAAGATTTTTAAATAGTTTTGAAAGAAGTCTCTTTTACTCACCAATGCTACAAAGCTGAATTCAGCATCATTACTCCAGCGTTCAGTGTCACATGATCCTCCAGAAATCATTCTAAGATGCTGTTTTGTGATCTTCAATGGTATTTTTGATTAATTTAGTGCATCTTCGCTACATAGAGATATTAATTTCTTAAAAAAAAAAAAAAAAACTACTAATTTCTTTAAAAAACCCTACAGACCCCCCAGAAATTGAATAGTAGTCTGTTCCAAAATAAATATATTTACAAAATAAATAAATTAAAAATAGCGGAACAGACCAACCAAACAGCACTACCACTGTAGTCCAATTAAAGAACACATTATTCTTATGACAAGTTAATTTTAATGAATCAAGCAAATACTGAGAGACCAGTGTATTCTGACTCCCGAAACAAATTACTCTAATGAGTCAGTTCTTTTAGGTGAATCAAACACATAGTGCCACCAGTGTACTCTGATTCCCAAACAAATTATTCTAATGTTTGTTGTTTTTAGTGATTTGAAAAAATATACAGCACAACAAGTGCAGTCCGATTCCCCAATGAATGACTCCAAGAAGCCAGTTCTTTTTAGTGAATCAGCTTACAACTGAGACTCAAATCAGTGTAGTTACTGACTGCTTATATGATAACATGTAGGTAGCTACATTATTCATTTTGTCAGTACACTGTAAAAAATGACTGTGATTTTAACGGTAAAAAACTGTGAAAATGCTACAGTAAAAACCTGTTAAATGGTTAATGGTAAGTTCCTGTAAAATTTACAGGGAAAAACCGTAAACTGACGTTCACAGAATTCCCTGCGTTGCATTTCAAATTTTGTTTGAATTTGATGTTTTTTCTTTGAAATAATTATGTTTCTTCTTAGTTTTTTCTTATCAGTTATGTTTATTAGAGTATGTTAAATCTAATGTTGTTAAATTAATGTTTATTGCATATTTCAGTTTAATGATGGCGTTTAGTACTTGTGTGAATGACACTGTGCACCTTCTATATATATATTATTATTTAAAAGCTGCTTGTGATGGGCTTTGGTTCATCATGTGACTTTCTCATCACCACCTGCATTTGGTGGTTATCAGTGTATTTCTAAGATACAAAACAGATTTCAGTACTTCAATAGGTTGGTATATTAACATTATATCAGTTAATGAAATTATGGTATTTAACTGTAAATTTAAGTCAAAACCGTACAACCTAAAATGTTGTTACCGTATTTTTTACAGTAGAATTTGGGTTTTTTTTACCGTAAATTTGACGGATTGAAGTGTAGCATTTTTAAAAATCATGCTTTTTTTAGTATTGTTGTTTTGTATAATTAAGGCCAATTATTTGCATTGCATTTATGCCAGCTCTAAAAAGTCTTCAAAAGGTCCGAATAAACAAACCTTTAGCAAGAACTGTTTTAAACTTTGCAAATATTGAAATGATCTCATTGGCAATGGAACTTCATTTCTTTCAAATATGTATTTCTTACAAGTACTAAAAGAATGGAGCCGTTAAGTAACTGTAATTCAAAGTCGTTAAATTCCTTACGATTCCAGTCACTCTTTCCATCCCAAGTAATAATCCCCAGAGGTGTGCTTTGTTGTATTTTCAGCAGATCATGTTGCACATCAAATGTGTCACATAAAACGTAGTGACAGTTCTCCACACCAAGAATTCAGCTTGTGCTTCACTGGCCTCTGTTCATGTTCTCCATATCCTCTCTCTGACACTGGGCTGGCTTAATCAAATATGTGTTTCTATTCATAGAATGTAAACAGTGCTGTGGTGGCTTAGTTTTGTGGGGATCAGAGCAATGACCACTGACTACAGATTCAACGCTCTGGCATCTGCACAAACACGGATGGGTAACCTTGATGATCGAAGATCGTGGATCCAGGTCAGAGCCCATCTGGTGCCCTCCCACTCGAGAATAACAAGGTTGTGAAATGATGGAAAAGGCTTCCTTTGTCCCAGATATGGAAGTGGCAGGATCTCGATATGAGAGGGAGGGGAAAACGCCAGTGGAAATGTGTCTGTGTTTCACAACATTCTGCAGTCACAAATAGAATAAAAAAAAAAACGTGTGTAATTTTTTCCAAGAAAAGCCATTTGTAGGCTATCTTCCTGAAACACTGTGATTCTGTGGTGCTTTGAAAGCAATGTTTTGGTGGTCTGAAATGTTGATTTCTGGCACACAATTGTGGATGGGGCAGAACTGAATTGACAGGTCAAGTGTTTAGAAACCCTTTTTGGAAGGTTTTTTTTGTTTTGTTTTTTGTGTGTATTTCTGTTTGGCGCTGCTAGTGGCACAGCATCTCAACACCTAAAATGAATAAATAAATAAATAAATAAATAAAAATAAGTAAATATAAAATAGTTTTATTTAGAAAAGAATTGAATTGATCTTCTACATTGTTAAAAATTACAGCATTTTTTCCCCCTTACAATTTTACGAAAAAATCTTTAAAAAAAAAACAAAAAAAATTCTGGAAAAACAATATTCCAAATAAATGGTATTTTAAACTTTCATCAAAGAATCCTAAAAAAAAAAGTATTGGGGTTCCCACAATTATTGTTTTTACTGTTTTTCATTTGATTGGTAGTGTATGCACACATGAATATAAATTTTAATCTAAAATAATATAATAATCATTAAAATGCATGCACTAAATAGTCCGACAGTAGTTTGTTCTAGTCAGTAAGAGTTTAAATTACAGCGACCATCAATGCGACATGAAAAATGTGACTTTTTCTTTTCCGTAGGAGCTTATGACTGGCTTATTTCCCTGAACAATCTTCAGCCCAGAATTGAGGTCAAAACCTCAGTTTCACTACAACGACAGTTTCTGTTTGTAAAATTAATTATTTACCACCTGCGGATGGAACTGACGCAAAATAGACCAATCACCACAGCGGTAATACTCTAGAAAGACTTGTCATTTTCCTAATGCTCTTAGCTGGAGAGGTGTCTAACACTAACAGAATACCTTCACGCTGTCTCTCTCTGCTACTCCAAAGCACGTCCATTATTGATGTGCATTTGCTCTGGTGAGAACAAAAACGGGATAAAAATGCAGCACAAAACCTCATGAAACATTAAGCCCAGATTATAGAGAAACAGGCTAAATAAAAAAAGAGCTGTTGAGAGTTGCTTACATTTATTGCCCTAGTGTTCCTGACACGGACTGCTGACCCCATGTCTTCACCTCCAGTACCTTCAGGGAGGAGACAGAGGCGAGAACTTGGAGTGCTTGCCCCGCTGTGTCCAATGTTGAAGCGAATCCTCACAGGAAGCCACAGAAAAACAGAGGTATGAGAACAAACTGTCCCACTGGAGCTAACAGGATAAATCAGAAGCTTTTAGGCTATGGTTCAGTATCAGAGCACATAAAGATTCTTTGATTCCTCCATTTTACATGTCAAGGAATCGATTCGCGAACATTAAAGATAACGGCGAGTTTCTTTCAAGTATCTAGCCAGATATTTTCTGTCATATTCTTTAATACTTCCTCTATTTCACGCATTTTGGAGAACAAGACGCATTGAATATCCAAACATTAGGAGGTCTGGTTCAGCATTGCGGTGAAGGTCCCCGCTGACATGCATTAAGAATTTGATCAATGGGAGTGTAAACATGCAAAAGCTGCGGCAAATCCTTTCGTTATGCCGCACCGTAAACACACTTGCACTCGCAAAAATTCATTTTCAGTCTCCTTTCATTTCTTGTTTGCTGACACAGGGCGCAGAACATGTGACACAAAATGTGCGAGGAACTGACGACCAAACTAATGCCGTACCTTTCCGTTAAAATTCCCATAAATATGCTAATTTCCCGTAGCCTGAATGAAATGCAGCCTGTGCCGCACATAAATGGCAATCTGATGGGTTGCTGCGTTGAGTCTCAAATGTACTAATCTGCATTCCCATCTGACAATAATGAACAGCAGAATCTGCTACAGTATCATGGCTATCTCTGATCCTATCCAAATACTTATGATATTCAAAACAGGTGCTTCCACATTTTACCATATCTGGAGCTAATTTTTAGTCTTGTCTTTTACTATTGTATTTTTACATACAAGATACCCATTGTGCTCTTCATTAATTCAAAATAATATAATTTTCTTTAGGTACTTGCACAAATAATGTGGTCTTTCTGAACCAATTTTAATATATATATTTTTAGCTATCCATACAGATTTGATCAGCAGTATGAAAAATAAATTATGTGTGAAAGAGCAGTTTTTGACTCAAAATTGCATGACCAAACAAATGGACTGATTAGCTGATGGCCTTTCTCTCAGTTTTCTATGAATTTGCAGGCTGAATGCTTATGTAACCTTTCAAACCCACCCAGCGTTTCCTCAAGGCTCTAAACTAAAATGATTTCTGAGATTGCATGCTGGCCTTTCTCATTCAGAAACTTATAATAGAGAGGGGTCATTTAAAAAAAAAAAAAAGAACCTAGTCAATGAACCCCAGCTGGGGAAGTTCCCAATATAAACAATTCTACTGAAAATGTAAATTTCATACGTACTCTTTCCCAGAGTCTATAATGGATAATCCACTGAGGCCTTTGCTCAGAGTACAGCTGAAGCGATCAAGAGAATCCATCTTTTAAGCCCTGGATCATCGCCAAGAAAGACAAGCAAAGCGCAGTGTTTAATACGAGAAATATAACTGAGGAAAGATTTGGGATCGGTGTCTCCCTCCGTCTCATTATTAAGCCACAGAGGCCGGCTCTGCACACGAACCCACTGTACCTAGATAACTCCTCTGGGAATGAGGAAATGAGAAAATTAATAGCTTGAATCAATATTTGGGTGTTTCTTCAACTAAAGGGACTTGTGACCCTGTGGACCCAGTTAAAATTATTATATTAATATGCAGTTTACACACTCACACGTATTAATTTAACTTTCTAGTAAAATGTCCAGTATATATATATCATAGGAGAATCCTGCCACATTTTAAATAATGCATTGTGTACTTGGGCTGGGTATCGTTTAAAAAATTTCAATTCATGGCCCTAAGAAGAATTGGACCTGTTCTGCAGGTGCATTAGAGCTAATATTAGCATCATGCTTCATAAGACAATTTATGAGATTAATAGTACACTTTTACTCAGAACTCACTTCAAACCACCATCGAGTGTTTGTAATAACTTCCTTTTACGATCACGTGTGGAATTTGGTCGTTTACTGTTGTTAAAATATGCTATTTATAGCCTTTTATAATCGCTGCACAAATTAGCATTTCAGATGTACACATTCACTCAAGAAAATCACATACAGACCATATCTATCGTAATTGTGTGTTTATTATATAATATAATCTACAGTGGCTGTTGTCATGTTTATTTCTGCTGTGTAAAAGCCTTAACGTATGCTCTGCTGAAACTCACGTTGTTTGATGTTACAACCGCCTCTTCGTTCTTAAGTTGCCAGGGATACATTCCAAGTATAATACACATTAGTAAAAGGATCTATTTTAATTTTAATTTGTCTATATAGACTTTGGGCGGCCGCGGTACATTAAAAAAGTAGCCCAAAAAACAGGGCTCTGTAATTTTTTCCCGCGACTGTATTTTCAAAACAGCCCACTTGTGCCGTTACCCTGGCAACACTGGTTTGCTGTACCCTCATCATCACACAATGATAGATAACCTTCCGTGCTGTGATGACAGGAAAAAGTTGGGGTAAAACCTTATCGAACTATTAATTTAGTTAAAAAATAGTAACGTGTTAAAAAATTTTGATTAATCGCATGCGTCAACGCGTTAAGTTGACACCCCTAATATATATATATATATATATATATATATATATATATACACACACACACATATATACTTATAATGTTACAAAAGATTTCTGTTTTTAGAGAAATGCTGTTCTTTTGAATTTTATAAAAAGAATCCTGAGAAATCCTGAAAATGTATCAGTTTATGTAAAACTATTAAGCAGCACAACAGTTTTCAACATTGATAATAATAATAATAAATGTAAGCAACTCAGCATAATAGAATGATTTCTGAGGGATCACGCTGAAGACAGGAGTAATTGGCTGCTGAAAATTCAGCTTTACATCACAGAAATAAATTACATTTTACAATTTAAAATATATTAAAACAGAATATATTAAAATATATTAGAAAATATTAAAACAAAATAGAATATATTAAAACATTAATATAGAAAACAGTTACAGTATTTTAAATTGTAATAATATTTCATAATATTACTACTGTATTTTATATCAATTAAATGCATCCTTGGTGAGCATATGAGAGCAATAATAATGAAAATAAATGCATGGAAAAACGGTGTCCAAGACAGTTTTAACGGGAGCTTAAAACTGAAAAAGAAAAAAGGAATTTCTTTGTAATTACAATCAATCTGTAGAACATGTGCTACAAGTTAAAGAAACACCCATGTACTAACAGAATGAAGGTTCTGGATCTTGTGCCCTTTCTTATAGCTATATATCTTATATACTAAGTACCTCTTGCAGCTGTGTGTTACAATGTGTGCCCCTGCGGGTGCTGTGTGATCAGCCAACAATCAGGCACCTCAGATAACCTCTGCAATCACTCGGGTCAATGTCCACACACACTCCTCCAATGAAGCACCCACATAAAAAAGCACTCTCTGCACAAGTGCTGCTGCTGCTTATTAATAAATAACCGTCTGTTTGTGAGGTGTTACAAGGTTGCTAACTCATGCAGAAGGAGGGCAGATAGCAAGGAAAAGAGTGCAAGGGAAGTGCAAGACAGACGTGTCGGAGATGTTGGCGTGTTTCCAAAGACCCCCAGAGATGTAGTACCCCTCCTGCATTTGGCTGTAGGAGATGCTATTTATAAGCTGCTGTAATGTTTGGTATTTCCTCTGGGGATGGGGCAGGGAGAAGGCATTGTTTTCCTTGGCTGACTTTGATTGTTTTGCTGATTCTTTTTGTTGAAATGTCAAAGTCTTGCTGTTCCGTTTATGCATTTCCATTTGTGTTGAGTTGAGAAGGCCATTATCCCCCAATCACAGTCATGCTGTTTATGTTTTCTCCCATAGACTCGGGCTTTGCAGTGTACAGTAGCACAACAGTCTAAACCATTACATTTTATGTTCGTTCAACAGCTCAGCTGGCATGGAATTGGACTTAGGATGCGGAATCCTTGGGTATGAATCGCATGAAAAAAATGACTCCCGATGAAAGAGCTCAAAGATGAGAGATCGAAAAACAAGCTAAAACACCATGCTTGCGTTTGTGTTTTTACATTACATTCGCTTTTGTTCATTCTAACAGATAGGTTTAGGTGTAGTGCAGATAGTATGTTATTTTAAAACGTGGCCATTTCACATCAAATATGTCTCAAAACGTACATGGCGCTACGTATTTCACGTCTTGCAAAAAAGTTCCCACAGGTACGTTTCGTCATGAGATCAGGCTTGCATCAACACCTATTTAGTACAACTCTGTATGCCTATGCCAAGCTTGGCCCATCAAAACAGCATTTACATATAGAAAATTTAAAGGCACAGCAGCAAAAATACCATGTTTAATTTAGCAACTATGGTGTTTTTGACATAAGAAACCATGACTAACATTTTTATCAGATTTAAATATCTGAATGTTTTATTTTACACAAAACTTTCTGTATTAGTTGTGATGCATTCTCCACCTGAAACACACAGTGGTTATTCAGCACAGTTCAATTTCTATGTTTTTTTTCTATGCTGAATGAGATAATCAGCCATCAAACAGACAGCTTGAGAAAAATATGCTTCGACACAATAAGCTATAGATAGCATTCCATGGCTAGAAACACAAACATATGGCTCGTTTGTATTCATAATTCATGGATTATGCATCGCATAAATTGCAGAGAGCTTTTCAGTCATGCTCCATAATCCTGCTCTGCCTTAAGTTGGGCTGTTACTGAGCCGACAGAGAGCGTAGGAGTCCCCGTTCTCTGCGCTCACATGATGGTGAAGTGAGTAAGTGTGAGTGAGTTAGCTCTTCATCCCTTCTCTTCCACCTACCTGCTCTCCGAGCCTCTGCCTGTATTCCTAACAAAGAGCTGTAAATCCAAGGAGCTCAGCTTAAATGTGCATAGCTCCTTCTGCTGAGAGTCAAAGTAAACATGCGAAAGGTGAGGAGGAGTTATGCACGTGGATTTATTTTGTGGTTTTATATGGTCATAAATGAGTCAAGAGCAGATGACGCACACGCTGAAATATGGACTGCGGATGCTACTAAGGTCTCCTGAGTGCATGTCACAGCCTGTACAACATTTGGATGTCATTACTAATTCAAAATTACCTCTATTTACTTAATAAATGTTTTTGGTATTTCCTAAATATCTCATGATTCATCAGCATACATTATTGTAAAAAAAAAAAAAAAAAAACACATGTTTTCATAATCATTCTTCAAAATCTAATAACTTTCTCTGCATTTTCTTCCAAATATTTCAATTAATTCATATAATTCATCACATTATAGACATTGATGCACAGCAAATGCCATTTCATGTTGACTTTAAGGTTGGAAAGTCATACATATACTCTTCCTTTCAAAAGTTGGAAAGATTTTATTTATTTTTATTTTAGTGTTTTTAGAAAATAAATCAAGACTGCATTTATTTGATAAAAAAAAAAAAAAAAAAAAACAGTACAGAAAAAAAGCTGAATTTTCAGTCATTTTAGGCAGTTTTCAGTGTCATATGATCCTTCAGAAATCATTTAATATGCTGATTTTCTGCTCAAATTTCTTAATATTATCAATGATTAAAAAAGCTGTGCTGCTCAATATTGTTTATGGAAAATGTTTCCGTGATCATTTTTCTTTTTTCAGGAATTTTGGATGAATATAAGATTATAACGAACAGTATTTATATGAAATAAAAATCTTTTATAACACTGGAAATGTCTTTACATTTCATCAATTTAATGCATTACTCTGGAATAAATGTATTAATTTCTTTCTACATTAATAAATAAATAAGGATATGATAGTGTATATACACTTTTTTTTAAAATAATTTTTATTTAAATTTTGTAATCAAAATACCATTTATTACACCACCAAAAAAAAATATAGTGTAGTATTTTTAATTTCATGTCGTTATATAAACAAGCAGTCAGATATTCATTCTGACAGATTCAACTAATACTTAAGCGAGCAGCAACTTGCTAGTCTTTTGAATGATTCATTACATATTTCCAGCTCAAAAGAGCCATTAGTTTGTGAATCAGTTTGTTTTTGTTTGCAGCCAATGGTGACAACTCAAAGAAAGATATGCTGTCTATTTATTTTCTTTGTAGAACATCTTTTTTATCACATTCAGCTCACACTGCAAAAATATCTCTTAGCTGCACTGTAGATTCAGTATTAGCATAGGAAACCTCATATATTCTTACAGGATCAAAGCAATACTGTAAGTATCTGTGACAATGCTTATATTTATACAGTATAAAAGGTGCACTTGTGTGTCTGCTAGAGTTGAAATGCACACTTTGTGTGTCTATAATCATAACGCCACTGCCTGACCACCGTGCCAGGTGAGATCACAGGATGCAGGCAAACACACGCATATGTACGGGTACGGCAGCTGGCTCTTAACAGCCACAGCGGGAGACTCCCTCAGCTGCCGCAGGAAACTCCTGACCTCTCGCCTGCCTCCACCTCCACGGCAGCACAGCCGATTAGTCCCATATGCTCACCTCTGCCTCCACCAGCACAGAGGCGGAGCAGATGCGGGTCATTCAGACGTGCTCACAGCTGTATAGTGTATACAATATATATCTGGGTGTCAAACAACATAGACAGGGTTTCTAAAGGTTTTATGAAGGTACATTTAAAGCCTTTTTAAAGGGATAGTTCACCCAAAAATGTAAATTCTTTAATCCACCAATTCTGTTCTTTCTTGTGTTGAACACAAATGAAAATATTTTGAACAATGTTGTTAACCAAACAGCTGCTGGTAGCCACTGACTTACATAGTAGGGGGAAAATACTATGGAAGTCAATGGCTACCAGCAAATTTCTGGTTACCAACATTCTTCAAAATATCTACTTTTGTGTTCAACAGAAGAAAGAAACTCATCCAGGTTTGGAACAACATGAGGGCGAGTAAACGACAGAATTTTCATATTTGGGTGAACTATCCTTTTAAGGCAAATTAAAGAAAATTTAATGAATAAATTGAAGGGAAAAACACATCAATATGTTCTCTAAATGGAAATGTCTAGAAAGTAGACAATGAGTTGTATTAGCAACTCTTAAAAGTTTGAAAATACAATTTCCAAACATTTCTTTCAAATTTTTATTTTTACTGTAGCTTCTGATCACACTGCAAAAAAGCGTGTTGTTCCTCTGTATTTTTGTCTTGTTTTCCAGTGCAAATGTCTAAAGTTTTTAAATCAAAATATATTGAGAAGCAAATTGATATAAGTTTTATTTTCTGACAAATTAATGAAAATTAAGCAAGTTTACGATTAAACATATTTTCCAGTGGGCTCAAAAAAAAAAAAAAAAAAATTCAAATGGAAAACAAGTTTTCATACCTCATTGATAGATATTCTTATTTTAAGCATAAACTCACTTTAATTTTGTTCAACTTCTCAGAAAACAAGACTTCATACATGTTCATTTTACATATCAAATGAATGTATCTTGACTTAAGAATATTTAGACATGTATACTGGAAAACAAGACAAAAATATTGGTGAAAATATTCTTTTTTTTATTTACAATGCATAAAACTATGACTATGAATTTAAGACTTTCTACTCTGATTTAAAACCTTTTTAAGATCTTAATTGGTAGAAGAGCAAATTAAGACTTTTTAAGGCTTGCAGAAACCTTGACAGAAAACATCTGGTCAACTGAAGATCTAATTGTTTATGTTGCAGATGCATCGAATTTCACATAATCTAACAACATAAACGATGACTAGTCCCAAAGGCCAAGTTTAAACGGATTTCAGGGGTTTTCCTTAAAATGAGCACCGAAATTGTAATAAAGTCCACAAATTCAGACTGTCACTACTAATTATAACAGCTTTTCAGATGGTCTAAACCTGTGCTAGTGGTTTGAGTCTCTATAGAGACTTGTCTGGCACTGAACAGACCAGAGCCCATTTCCTGCTGAGCTGCTGTTCGCTGGAGGAAGTGGCAAAGCTGCAGTGGAACAGCCTGTACATGAGCACCCGCCCCCAGGGTCAGCGGTCCTGTGAGAGTCAACCGCCTATCTCACTTCCAGCGTCTCGCAGCTAAGCGCTCCTCTCTGGGAAAGGCAGGATGGAGATCAACATGGGCAGAAAATCCAATTAAGCCTCATTATTTTTTCAGGATACACTCAGAAATGTGACATACACAAGCTGAAAGTTAGAGGCAGTACAGAGAAGTCCCAGGACCAGAGGCAAAGTGAAAGCATCCGATGTAGCTCAGAGGTGCACAGCGGTGAGGAAGAGCGACACCATCACATTGGCTGTTTTTTTTTTTTCTAAGTTATATTTCACCGCGAGCGAAGTAGCGCTGCATGTCGGCGCACTAACCACGAGACTATTGCCGCCAACACATTGGCTGTTTTTTATGGGAAGAGTCAATCTTACACTTGGTTTAGCTCACAAGTCTCCAATTGGAACCATACAGCGGAAGCGGTTTAGTTATGCTAATTGGATGAAATCTAAAAATGCAAAAATATGGTCCTGAAAACAGCTACAAAAAAACAAAAACAACTGATTGAGTATCTGCTGTTGTCATGTAAATCAGTGCACTTTTTTTCTATTTGCTGTGCATAAGAATCAACAATTACCTTTCAAGCACGTGATGCATTGTTTCTCTTGATTGTGATTACTGTGTGTATAATATAATGTTCTGTGTATTAAAAAACATAAAAAAATATCAGGATATACACTACCGTGTTGAAGTCTCTTATATTCACCAAGGCTCCATTTATCAGTTTTAAAACAACTGTTTTCTAAATACATTTTAAAATGTAATTTATTCCTGTGAGGCATGGCTGAATTTTCAGCAGCCATTGCTCCAGTATTCTGTGTCACACGATCCTTCAGAAATCACTCTAATATGTGGATTGCAATAATATTATGGAAACAGTAATACATTTTTTATTCTATGGATTCTTTGATGTATAGAAAGTTCAAAAGGACAACATTTACTTGAAATGTACTTTTGTAACATTATAAATGTGTCCTAGCTGAATAATCTTTTTCATTTATGTTCAGAAAAAAAAAAAAAAAAACTGACCCTGAACTTTTGTATGGTAATGTAAAACTAATTAATTATAACTTTAAATATAATTCTCAATACTGTATGCCCATTCAGAACAAAACATTGTAGAAAACATGATTTATGTTTTATATCGTGTAAGATTTTTTTTTTTTTAACTACTCAATAACAGCAACCATTTTCAAGCCATTTTAGAGCAAATACACATCACCAGAAGGCACCTATTTTGCCAAGCCCTACTTCTAAAATATGAGACTTGTTTATGAAAGTACAAGAGCTAGTCTGTCCAAAACCTGCTTGTTTTGCCGCATGTCTGCAGCTCAAATTAATCAGCAGACTGTTGTGTTGATACTCATTTATTATATATGACATAGTCTTAATGCGGTGTGCTTGAGCTGGCTCTGAATCACACAAACAAACCATGGGTACACATCAGGACCATCCTAATACCCACGTGTCTCATGAATACACAGCATAGAATTGAGAAATAACCAAGGATTTAAACAGGATCATCACGCCCTGAATAAAACATGTGACTGGGAGCATGTGATCAATATGCAACACCTTCATTAGGTACACAAAGACCTTTCACCACAAAGCACTGAGATTTACGCGTCCCCTCCGTGAGCAGACGCGATCAGCGCGACGTCTGCTAGGGACTGTGCAAAATGTACCCTTCACGCTTCTCTCAGAGCCAGTCCAATCCAGACGCAGTCCCCAGCCGGCCCCTCTAGAGGCTCTCAACAGAGCTCTATGTGAGCTGAATTTGAGGCCATATGATGTGGCTGTAGTGTTTTCTGCTGCTGCTCTGATAATTCAGATAATATATTTAATATTTAAACAACACTGCTTGTCTGTTTGTTTTTGAATGCAGTCGGCGAAGACAATCCGAAAAAGACTTGTTGTCCAGGTTTTGTGCAACACATTTTTATCTCCTCTCATTCAATTCAGCCTGCAAGCAAAGTAGGTGAAATATAATTTCTTTTGCCATTAAGAATCAGCAGCGAATGCAATGAATGCAAAAGATAATTTCATCATCAGGAACAAATAATGGGGTGAGAGATGAAGAAGTTTAAACATCTACAGTATTGGACAAAAAGGTTGCATGTACAGTAGGCTAAAAATATAACTAACTATTATCGACAGGAAGGGTGCGAGCTCTAAATGTTGTGAAAAAGTTATTGTTTCTGTTTACAGTGGTTCTAACAGCGTTCCTCATGGAATGCTGACAACAATGCAAACTTTATGGTTATAAATAGGGCTGGCCAATATGTATAGTCAGAACACTTATGCCCCATTCACACGGGGCGTCGGCATCAACGCTTGACGGAGGGCGTGTCTGAAGCTTAGTGCTGATAGTGAAAATGGCCAATCACATTGCTTTTCATGTAAATGGGGCGTTAGGCTTATATACAAGAAATTAACTTTATTCAGCAAGGATGCATTTACTCGATCAAAAGTGACAGTTCAAACATGCATTATGATATAGAAGATTTTATTTTAAATTAATTTCAAAGAAACCTTAAAATGTATATCACAATTTCCTTTTTCAACATTGACAATAATAATAAATGTTTATTGAGCAGCAAAACAGCATATTAGAATGATTTTGAAGGATTATGCGACACTGAAGACTGGAGTAATGATGCTATATAATATAAATTTTAAAATCTATTCAAAAAGAAAACAGTTATTTTAAATTGTAATAATATTTCAATATATTCCTCTTATAACTGTATTTTTAATTAAATAAATGCAGCCATGGTGAGCGTACAGATACATCTTTCAAAAACACTAAACTTTTGATAATATATATAAATATTGCTGGTTATATATATAGTAAATTAGTGCACATAAATCCCTAAATGCTGTTCTTCCTTGTCATGACTATTTTCACTGCATTTTACTAACATTCTAAATCAAGTTGACAACAATGTCTGTTTGTTCAATGATGGTTCATCAAGATTTATATATATAAAAAAAGAAAAACCTTTTTAATATATTTCACATTTTGTTAGGCTTGCATGCTGCTGCAGTATAACCACATCAAGAACAAATGGATCAATTAAAACAACAGCGCTTCCAGCTAAAAAGGCATTCAATTTACTTTTCGGGTTTAGAGTGAAGTATTTTTTCCAGTAGGCGCAATTACAATTATAGAATTAAATGATAAAATTGCATTTTGTGGTTGCCCTTTGACCACACAATAGTCCATCATACTTTAGTTCATGCCCTAGAGACAAAAACAATGGTGAGGGCAAAAAAGAAACACGGTTCAGCCCTTTTCAGCCTTCTGTTACCCAGTACCTCATATCATCTAATTACGCTGTTATTCATGTGTAATTCAGCTGAGAGAACGTGTCATGTCATGAGCCACAGGAGCGTAAAAAAGAGTCGCCTTCAAAACAAGTGTACACTCAGTTTGTTTTGCTCAGAGAATCGCAGTGGAATAAAAGTCATGTTTTTTTAAGAGCTAACCATCTCTATTTCAGCTGGCAGTAATCTAAACCTGTATGAACGAACATGAAGGGACTGACAGCCATGGTGTACATGCCACTAAAGATCACTTTTAGGAATTCTAGTCATAAATGTTAAATGGTTTAGCTTGTAAGTTAGGTTAGCCAACAGTAGTGCTCTTTCAACAAATCAGATCAATCTGCCACATAATCTTTTAAAATTGACAGCTGCTAAATGACATTTTAATGACCTTCAACTCAGGGTCTGCCTACAGGGTTTTCTGCATGCCAGCGGAACAATCAAACCCTCAAATACCTGCTTTCTGTTAAAGAACTCTGACAGCCTTTGATGAAAGCTCGACAAAAACCCACACTTACAATAGACTTTGTATTGTAAAACAAAATGCAAACAATCACTTACAAATCAAAAACAGCTGAGGTATGAAAACAATTAAACTGGAGTCCTGAGATCAAAACTGATACACACCACTGTTGATGGATTTATGCTCTGATTCGAAAAAAAGAAGTTCCTACGATCACAAACGTTAGTGAGTAATGCTACTAAAAACAACACGCCACAACTACTACATTCTTTTAGAGTGAAAACATGTTCTCAACTTGTTTATAGCAGGTGAGCTTTTTTCCCATAGAACTTAAAATAAAATGTACCCACAACAGCTGATTACAATTATTGTGTTCTTATGTTCTTTAAACGCACTTCTCACTCTGCTCAGGTAGCTTTTAACCTATTTTTAAAGGAAATATAACGTGTAAATATCATTGAAGGGCAAAAAATGAAAGAAAAAAAAACAAACAAACATCAACAATACAAAATGTTTTACATCCGCTAACAATTTTTCAATTGAGAACCAGCTGGTGCATGTTAAACTTTCTCTGAAAAAATCAGATGCAAATAGCATTTATGTGTTTTTTATTATTGCAATATTTATTTTAAAATATTTTACATTTCGTGGCCCCTTGAAGGTTTACTGAGGACCCCTAGTGGGCCCCGGACCTCAAGTTAAGAACCACTGCTCTTAAAAACAAGAGCGGTTCCAAAATAATTAAATAAATAAATAAAAATAGAAACTTTCCAATTTGATATTAATCTGCAAGTGAAAGACAAGATTACTTAAAAGCCATTGTATTATTTTCCTCACTTTTAATGTTAAGTTCATAGTGAATGAAACGCTCAGTGTTTCAGCCATATAATACATGCATGTATTGTCGCTATGGTAGCGATATGCGCAACCCCAAATGTTCAGATTATGAGAGGAGGGTATATAACACTAATCATCCATTTATCTCTGTCTACAGGAGAACATCACTGCTCTTCGCAGCTAAAATGACAATACAATGTTAGTCAGCATCTCCAAACAGACGTTCATCCACACACATCCAATAATAGCGTCGAAACACGGTGCAAAAGAGAACAGGCAGGTTAAGAAGTAAAACACACCGACTCTACTGCGCCGTTTCTCAATATCTAGCGAGCCCACTACCTAGACAGCATTTTCAAGCGCTTACGGTGCTCCAAAACACTGTCTAGGTAAGCAGCTCGGTAGGTTTTGCAGCACAGCCCTGGTTTACGGAATTATTAAAACTTCTCCGCTTTTAGGTTACTTGAATGAATGAATGATGCATTTATATAGCGCTTAAAGCACTTCAGGATGCATTAAACTACCTTCATTCTGGCAGTCGAACTGTTCCTCAGTTTAAATCCTGTCCAGAGCGCAACTAACTACAGCACAGCGTGATATGAGACCACATACTCACATACCAGCTTTAAATGTCGAACATTCTTTTCTTCTGTCATCTTGAAAGGAACCAAAACGAGAACCAAAAGAAATCTTGATGTCAGAAACAAGTGTGACTGTCTCGACGCGCAATCCTCCGCGACGCAGTATGTCTCGAGAACGCAACTTTAGAGGAATGCGCGCGGCGCGAGCGCAGACAGACAATCGCAGGAAAGCGGCTCCTCCCACCGGCTACACACGCGCAAAGAGTCTCCAGAACGATGGCTGTTGAGCGGCTATGGTCTCCTTCTAGTCAGGTTCCCGTTATTGGCAGGGTCATTAATCACCAGAGGGCACTCCCGCGTCTCTATACGGTCAGCAGTATGAACCATAATAGGAATTATGGATGTTATGGTCGTCTGTGGACCTGCAAGGAACAGCCGTGACCCATTTGTTACACCTCGCGTTTAACTGTGTATGAAACCGGGTAGATAAGACATAATATAGCTTATTATGAACGAGAATCCCATAGAGATGAATGGTAAACAGAATTACCCATGAGCAGCTATATGAGAGCAAATACAATCATGACAGAGGGGGTCATTTGCGTTTTTCAGTACAACAAGGGAGAACAAGGCTAGTTGGCACGTTTTTTACTCCAGTGAATATTATACAATTATGTTATTCTATACAAGCACATATATGAGTTTTATCATTAAAAAAAAAAAAAAAAGAAAAAAAAAGCTATTATATAGTGGCACATTTATATTGTGTGGGGTAAATAGTCACAGTGGGATTAAGGCTTTTCAGCAAAATGTACATAGTAAAATAAATATGAAACAAAACAACAATGAAACATTAAAGATGTAAAAGGTAACATACAGAAATATCAAACATTCTCTGGACAGCAAAAGCTTATAAGTAATGAATTGTAACTTTATATGAATTTTAAATTGCATAATTTTATATAAATGATGTAACTTTATCTGTACTGTATAACAATTAGTTCTGGTTCTTAAATCTGATTGGCCAAGCTTGTTTGTATAAGACAGACTACCTGATTTCATTTTAAAAAGCTTTAAAATCCCAAACAAATGACTTGAATGCATCACAAGAATATATTAAATACACAGCCAGCAGTTGGAGATTATTAGCAACATCCTGATATTCAGCTAAGCAATGTGAACATAATTTCCTGTTTTCCTGGGAAAAATCTTGCAAATTGCAGTAGACGCAGAAATGTCACATGGTATTAGCTGTTCAAGTATGAGCAGACCCCCTGTCGAGTGGATCCCACTGAGATAAGGCCATGCTGTCCCTACCACGGGCTCTCAACTCATGTCTGGAGTGTTATGCACGGACACTCAAAACATTATAAAAAATCAAAACAAACAACTACTAATTGCTTCCTGGGTTGTAGTCCAGAAATACAGTGCAGTTACTGTCTCACAGCACTGCTGACAAAACAATTTACACTTGCAACAGAATTCAGAAATCAAGGCCACTTGCTTTTGACTGCCAAGTATAATTGACCCTGCAGCGGAGGTTCAATGAGAGCCATAGGTGCAGCGGACCCACGGTCAACTAAGCAAACAAGAATAGTGCAGTAATTTCATTTAATTATATTATTCGGAAAAGGCTGTCGCTAAATAAATATGCTATGAACCATACCGAGCCATTTCACATTGAATTCCTCTTTGCAGCTGTTTGGAAGGCTTTATGCAGGGTTGCCCAGATCTACCTTCCTACAAAGTTCAGCTCCTCCCGTAATCAAAAACACCTGAACCAGCTAATTAAGATCTTCAGGAACACTTGATAATTACAGGCAGGTGTGTTGGAACAGGACTGGAACTGAGTACTGCAGAAAGGCAGCTCGCCAAGAACAGGATCGGGCAGCTTTAGGCTTGAACTGTTTTCTGGAACTTTTCTCTTGCACCCAAGAGGTCAAGGTTTGGCTTACTAGCATGCAGGTATCTCCTGCTGGAAAATGCTGTAATTGCACCATTCTCAGACAGACAGCCATGTATTCTAACTATTTCCATTTTTTATACATATAATAAATGTATGAAATTCATATGCATGCAAGTTTAAGTTTTATTTTAAAGAAATTAATGTTTTATTTAGCAAGGACACATTAAACTGATAAAAAATGTTATTTAAATGTTAGTTAAGACAGACGTTGTTTCAAAAGATTTATATTTCAAATAGATGCTGTTCTTTTGAGCTTTTCAAAGATAATAACTATAATACTAAAATATGATTCTTGACCAGCAAATCAGTATATTAGAATGATTTTTGAAGGATCATGTTTACACTGATGACTGGAGTAATGATGCTAAAAATTCAGCTTTGCATTCAAAGAATAAATTGCATTTTAAAATATATTAAAACAGAAAAGGGTTATTTTGAATTGCAATAAGATTTCCAATATATCAAAAACAGAAAGTATTATAATAATAATAATAATAATGTTTTGCTGTATCTATAAACAAACTGAATATTATGTAATTATATACTTATGATTATATACAGTAAATTCCTATTCAAGCTCATGTTTTTACATCTTTTTTTAAACTATTATACAGTAATATGTGAAAAATGTCATTGAACATTTATATTGTGTGGGTAAAGTTGTCACAATGGCATCAAATAAACTAAATATTATTTACAGCAAAATTCAAGCAGTGCATGAGGCAATGAATGAATTATGAAACAAAACAGCAATGAAACATCAAAGTTGTAAAAGGTAACGTGCAGAAATATCAAACCATTGCTTGGCCAACAAAAACGAATAATTCTAACTTTATATAATGCATTTTTTTCACAACCAGAGCCAATTTTTTAACTTCATAACGTTTTTCTGTCAGCTGCTGCATGTATACTGCATATTCCATGAAAACAAAAACAACCGAAGGCATCACAGAATGAGGTAATCCAGTTTGTTCTCGCCACCTAAGATGAGTGTTTTCCTAAAGCAGACCCAGCCAATATGCAAACTGACTGTGGTTTAGTTAAACTGAGAGGCCCAGTGAGGCCTGATATAAAATGCTTGCGGTCATGTAGATGAAGAAAGACAGCATTGTGTTTCCCGAACGCCTGCTGCCACATGACACACCCATCACAAAACGAAAACCTGTCAGACTTGTAAAGCTTATTCCATTTTTGAGGGGACATGATACGTTCGAAGACATTACGGCTACATAAAAAGGAGTGTCTGCGGCCATCTGACGAAACACAAAGACACTTTCTGCAAGAGCTTCCTCGAGAGGCTTTCAAGTCCAAACCCTCAGTGGTTTGGATGAGCGAAAAATGATTATAATGTGCAGAATAAATCAATTTGTATTTCGCTGGTGTGTGGTTATTTTTGATAGGACGCGCTCTCAAAAAAAACTGTGGCTTTTTCATTTTGTGATGAATTCATTCATTCCACTCAAAGAGTCTAGTGTAGCCTGCATGCCTTGAATTCTTCTGAGACATTCCTGCCGTTCTTTTTTTAATTTTATTTCAGAGGGTGAAATATTACAAGCCGCTGATCAGCGGTTTGAGAAGCCCGGGTGAAAGAATGAGGGTAGAACTCTAGCTGACAGGAAGTACAATGACATGAAGGCAGCTTACATAACAGATCATCATCAACACATCAGTGTGAAGATCCAGGGGAAATGCATCGCCGCCCCTTTTTTACTCAGTCTGTTGACTGTCTGAGGTGGGCGACACGCTGCGTGACAAGCCTCCTCCATACGCCCTCACGTGTCTGAAACACAGGAGATGGATCAGATCGGCTTCCAAGTTAGATACGTTAAACACGCAATGGATGGATGCTCCACAATATTTAAAAACGAGGCACGGTTGGGTGAAAATGAGCCAATCAAAAGCAAGCCTCTAAGAGGAAACAACAAAAAGTAAAAGCATTTAATTGCAGCAGAAATAGCAAGTGATCCACGTGAAACTGTCGAGCTAAACACAGATGTGCTGTGCACAGTTTATAAACCTCCATTGACTTTCATCTGAGACTGGACTGAACCACAACATGTGGACGAAACCACTGACAGAACTTTCCCACTCTTCCAAAGCACGCCTTTTCCTGTTCTAGAATAGTTTCACCATGTCTCTGATTAGCGCTGTAATGCTATCCACAAGTTGGTTTCTTAAACAACCAGTTGGCGCAGCCATGATCACCCACTATTTCCGTTCGTCTGTTTTCTGTGTTTCGTCTCGATAAAAGTCAGTGTAGAAGAAGCCACACATCACTGGAACCAATCGAACGCTCAGAGAGGTTCAGTGTGTAAAATTATAATGTAATATCTCAGATTACCAATAATAATAATTTTTATTTAGTCTGTGGAAGTTACAGGACCATGAAATGTTTGTCCAATCATATGCCTTGGTCCAAGGACTACGACAGGTCAGAGATTGGGAGATGAGAGGGTCTGTATTACTTACTATTGGAGAAAGCTTAACGGCTAACTTGGATCACGTGTGCCTTAATAACCAATCACATTACAACCTTGACGTCATTGCACTTCGGTCAGAGTTATACGACACTCAGTCGTCGTTTACGGATATCATAGGAATGAATGAGAAGTGCCGTAAACTGAATCCCACCTGTCACACTATTTGTGGTAAACTCTAAAAATAGTTCAATCCAGAAGTATTGTTTAGTGTAAAACATGTTGAAGATTAGCCAATAGGGCGTCAATACATTAAATGATAAGCTGTTACCTCTAAAAAGTTGTTTATTCAACGTAGTGAAGCCTCTCCTTCATTGACATCCATTCATCCATGTGGCTTTGGAGAGTGATTTGCAGGGAGGGTGGGATCTTATGCTTCAAAGCTAGCTTGCTATTGCCACCCTCTCTGAAATCAGCTACCCTACCTTTAAAGATATAGTACAGTAAGCAATTTCTGAGAAATGCTATTGATATTTGAAGATATCTTGACAAATCCACCCCCAAATTCACTAACATGCTATGCAACAGGCATCTCTCCCATCATTAGTGGACAAGCCCCTTACTGTTGATTGGCTAGAAGTGTGTTTTGGTGCTCATTCCGATCCACTTTCAACAGCGTTGATCCGAAATCACTTACTGCATCTTTAAATGTGAAATTTTGAAAGTAGAAAGACTAACATAGTACCTTCTTTTAAAGCATACTCCAAAAACCTTTATTTACAACTTAAAAAAAATAATTACAATAAACACACATATAATGTTTTTTGGTATATGCATAAGATTGTAGTCTAGGCTTGAAATTGTATACAACAGATGTGGTCATGGCTTCTGATTGGTCAATACAGCACCCTGATTGTCTTTGATCCAAAATCTTTGATCCAACAGCTTTGGCACAAAACACCCGTTTACTGTGGACTGTTGCTCCAATGCAACATTCTGCTATAAGGACTATATCTTCTAACAGAACCATGGCAATCACAGTAATACATTTGCTTAAATCGGCATAAAATTTATAGTAGTATTAATTTTGTTTAAATATAATTTATTGTTAAATAAAATCAACAAGGCACTCACAATACAGCATACAGCTTGTACCCTATTTTTAAAAAAGCATTTTTAATAGATTTTTAAAGACACTTCAGCTCTGCATAGTGTTGTATTTACTGTGTGTACTGTACTTGATACGATGTTAAGTGCTTGTCTTGTAAAAAATCTGTTATATTTTCTGCATTGCAGTTTCTGCAGACTGTATTTCACTGTAACTCCTACAACACAGTAGATATTGGACAGTAAATTTACTTTATTATTTAATTTCTAATAGATTTTAAGCAAGCATGTGTCACTTAATTATGTATACAAAATTCTTAAATACAACAAACTTTAGTTGTTTATAATCAAGAATAAACTATAATCCACAATAAACACAGCTCAAAACAAATTCAATGTACAGTTAGTAAGTATCCTATTATATTCTATATTTCTGTTTATGGTTATAAAACTGAAGTCTTGGCCAGGCTGCAGAACTAGAGAAGACCATCACTGTTGTTTTTGTCGTTACTTTCAGTCGAACAAAGACATATTGTTTCTGACAGAAATGTGGAGCTCTAATACATAGACTCCATCACTATCATACACAGATGCTTTCACACTGACTAACCAAATTAAACTGCCACAAATGTCAGTTCTACCCTCCCCCCGTCCCTAGAGGAATTCTTCAGCCTGCATAACCTCATTCACATACTTCTGACTCACACCCTAACTTTAACATTTTATTATATATTCTTATGAAACAAAACTAATTACCAATGAATGAGATGCAACTGTGAGAATTCATTTATATGAGGATTTTTAAAATCTAGTGAGTCATACTGTAAAACTGTAATAATGTGAAATAACATAAATAACTGTTTTCTATATTAAAATATTTAAAAATGTAATTTACTCCTGTGATGCAAAGCTGAATTTTCAGCATCATTACTCCAGTCTTCAGTGTCACAAGATCCTTCAGAAATCATTCTAATATGCTGATTTGCTGCTCAAGAAACATTTCTGATTATCATCAATGTCATGGTCAGGTTATGCAAGTTTAGGTTTAAGGTGAAGAATGCAAGACTAGAAAAAAAAAATCTGTTTGAGGATAACAACGTAGCTATATCACATCATAGGAAAGTATAAATACAACAGCTGGTGTTTAATAGCTGCATAGCTATCTTAAGTTTATTTCCTGTTTTCTCTTAAATAAATTAGCAAATTGCAGTAGATACACAAATGTCACAAAGCGTAAGATGTTAAAGTATGAGCAGACCCCCTGCTGAGTGGATCCCACTGAGATAAAGGCCATGCTGTCCTACAACTGGACTCTCAAATCATGTCTGGAGTTGAACGCTCAAAACACACACACACACGCATGCACACGCACAAATCTGCTAATTTTTTTAATAAATATTTTTATTGATTTATTTTTGCATTACTGTCACTTTTGATCAATTTATAGACAAATTTCAAATAAATGTTTTTTCCTTTGAACTTTCTATTCATCAGAGAATACTTGAAAAAATTATCATTTGTTTCCAAAAAAAGAACTTTTTCAACTTTGATAATAATGAGAAATGTTTCTTGAGCAGCAAATCATGTGACACTGAAGACCATTCAGCTTTGCATCACAGAAATAAATACAAATTTGTATTATATTAAAAATGACATTTTAGACATTTTAAAATAAATATACATAAAATTATTTAATTGTAATAATATTTTACAATATTACTGTATTTTTGACTTCAAAAATGTTACTGACCACGAACTACTGATATATATAAAATAACCATGTGTTTATGAATTTACACTACATTTTATTTACAACATTTGTATGCATTTTTATAAATTATTTTACATATACATATACATACATATAGAATAATTGATGAAAAATGCATAAAAATGTTGTAAATAAAACGTAATGTAAATTCATAAACACATGGTTATGGTTAGCATCTGCTGGTGATACTTCCAATGATACTTCTTAATGATACTTCCAAGACTGCCGTATAAAATGTATTCATATGACTTTGGGGCCATGGGATCCTCCTTATTGCCCTGTATAATCTCATATTGAGTTCTCACCGTAGAATGAGACAGGAGGCATTACATTTTCTGAATTGGCCATACGAACGGGAAAAAGACCTTAATTAAAAGTGGGTAATTGCTCTATTGCCTTTGCTTTAAAAGTAATTTACAGATAGCAGTAAAACAAATAATCCAGCCAATAAAGCAGCAGGATCACTACTAATGATTATCAAATAAAACAATTAGGTATATGCAGCTTGTGTCTGTCACTAGTACCACATTCATTAGTGAATGCTGAGGGGGTGAACTGATCTGAAGACCGGCTGGGCTTTCATTTAATTCAGACGTACACCATTAATTCATTTAAGAAAAAGAAATTACAGCCAAAGACAAACGCAGGGCTACAGAAAGACTGTTTCGGTTTAGAGCCCAGTGAAAGGCTCTGCATGAGCAACTAGCTCCGCATGTGGTCTGGAACTAAGTGTCTGTCGTTAGCTGTCAGTAGGAATAGGATCACAGGCACGTTAAATGGCGCAACAAGTCATGCTAAGGGCTATCTCAGCGCTGGCTGTTAGAGAGCAGATGACTGCAGAAGGCAGTGATTTGTTTAATAGGGATGGAAAAGCTTGCTTGATTTCACGGCCTGTGGAAAGCAATGGGAAATAAATTGTAATTCAAGTTGTAAAATAAGTAATGGCTGGTCCACTGCAGTTAAACATGTGTTATATTTCCCACACACACAGGTCCAGGTGATCTCAGAGCTTATAAAAGCTGGCTGGCATGCAGTGTGTGTCTCATACCGTGTGTACACTACAGACATAACACCATGTTGTGGTCATCTTGGCTGTGTCCGATAGCTGAAAAATGCTGCCTCTGCAGGATATAGATGTAGGAAGGCAACAAAACACATCCAAATACAAAGATCGTGTCACTGATTTCTGAAGGTATAATATCCTGCTATCCTGCAGTTGATCTAAAAAATAAAATGGTGACAAAGTTGTGGTTGGTGGTCGATTTACGTATGAATGTATGCTTTTCTCCAACTTTTTCCACTTTTAGCATCGGTCAGTTTTGTTGTAGATCATTAGACTGCTATGCTGGTTCAGAAATTGAGATTATTATACATTATCTGAAAGCTGAATAAATAAGCTTTCCATTGATGTATGGTTTGTTATGATAGGACACTTTTGGGCCGAGATACA
This sequence comes from Onychostoma macrolepis, assembly GCF_012432095.1. NCBI lineage: Eukaryota > Metazoa > Chordata > Actinopteri > Cypriniformes > Cyprinidae > Onychostoma > Onychostoma macrolepis. The sequence goes on along the minus strand of NC_081168.1, from coordinate 6,216,062 downwards.
ACTATCTGGTGCAGAAACATCACAAGCTGGCTTAATAATGGTCACAAGTTATATAACAACTAAAAATTGTAGCAGTCTTCACACATATTGTATAATATCTGTGGAAAATTAATTTGACTTCAGACAGAAGGTCCACAACAGCTGAAATGACCAGTCTATTTACAATGTGATTTAGAAGCGTTTCGTTTAGTTGGAATCAGTTTATGAATCACTAATGAATTATGAGCAAGAAAGCACCTACTTCAAAATCCCCCTGTTTATCTAGTCTAGGTTAATTGGTAATGACTACTTTTAGAGTAACTGTTTAAAGCATTAAAAATGCATCATGGTCATGAATAGCACAGACCTGGTCATTTAGGATTAAATTCTCATTAAACATGTTAGTGTATCTTATCTTCTTAAAGCCAGATCGATAAAGAACTAATCTCATGCACCTCTGCTTTCAATTGTAAAGCGCCAGACCTCACACAAGTCATTAGGAGGCATAATGCAGTCTCACCATGCTGTGAATGGAAATAGCCAGTGAAGATTCAGTGGGAATTGCTGCTGGTGAGGCATGTGAGATGAATTCTCACACGTGGACCATTTAAAATGACAGATCATTAACAGAGTAAACCAGAGCGGCTTCAAAGTAATTCAGCGGGCAGCTCCTTGGCCTACTGATGACCTCGACGCACAAATCAGTATCCCTCTCAGGCATGAATCAGTCCGATGCAGTCTGGATGAGTTAGGTGCTAATTCTGGATTTATTGGTTAATGGTAAGTGGGGTTTTTGAACTTACTTGCGTGTGCAATTCAGTCAAGACAGCAGGGCCTGATATGAATCAGAACTGGTAAACATGGTTCAGACTAATCTCATTACGTACCCTCCTCCCGTGTTTCAGAGCAGATCACAGATAAGCACAGGATAAGGGTTAAAACCAATGTACTCGTGCAGCGAAAACAAGTATTATTTCACAGTTATATACTGTACTGTACATATACACACACTACTCTTCAAAAGTCTGGGGTCAGTAAGATTTTTTTTTAAGATTTATTTTTGGCATTTTACCTTTTTATTAAGATAGGATAGTGTAGAGTAGACAGGAAGAGAAGTGGAAGAGAGAGAGGGGAGTGGAAGTCCTCGAGCCAAGCTTCGAACTCGGGACGCCCGCAACACAATATGTCACACACTGCCCACTAGCATGTATTTGATAAAAAAATAAAAAAATAAATGCAGTAATATTGTGAAATATTACAATTTTAAAAATGTTTTTAAAAATGTGACGATAAAGCTGATCCTTCAGAAATGTATTGTGCATTTATTTGATCAAAAATGCATTAATATTGTAAAATATTATAATTAATATAAAATGTGATTTATAATAAAATGTCTAAAATGTCATTTTTAATATAATACATTTTTTAATTAATTTCTGTGGTGGCAAAGCTGAAATTTCAGCATCATTACTCTAGTATTTAGTGTCACAGGATCCTACAGAAATCATTCTAATATACTATATTCTAATATAGCATCTAAAATAACTTATTTATTATATATATATATATATATATATATATATATATATATATATATATGTATGTGTGTGTGTGTGTGTGTGTTTGTGTGTGTGCATATAGATATAATTTGTAATAATTAAACATAAGAATATAAACATAAAAAATATGCTTGTGTCAGCATTGCCCTGTGCATGGGTGAGAAGGACCAGGCAAACATAAAGAAAGATTGTGTTATGTACGTCAATGCAATCTTTGTTTTCTTGTTTCTACAGCAACAAAGTTTATGCCAAAGGGGCAGTGAACAATCCACCCATTATGTGTCTCAAGCTACAAAATCATACAGCAGGAAAATAACAAACAATTAATGATGGTTAAGAATGAGCAAAACAAGGAGAGGTCAAGTTTTTCCTTGTGTAGACACAAACATTTATATTCAACCATTTAAGTGAATCACAATAAATCACAAAAGGAATAAATGAGGTTTCTGAATTCACCTTTCTTCTGTTGAAATCACCTCAATCAATACCAAGCAATTTCTTTTACGGAATAGTTAGTGGTGTGATCATTGCCATAGAAACAATGCTGCAAGAGGCTAAAGCTTTTATGAAGACGTTGCTTACTAATGCTACCCTGTGAAGGCCATTTGTCATATATAAAAGCTTGTAATTAATTTTTGTTTACAATGCACGAAGTATGTTATTTTCACATGAATGTAAAACTCACACATAATTCGGAGTCAAAATTGCACCAGTCTCAGACTCAGCTGACAGTCACAGACCACCTACAAGCTCTTGGGTTTGCGGAACGTTTAATGTATTGACAGCTACTTCATTATTTAAATGATTTTTTTTTCTTTTTTTACCACTATCTAAAAACACCCAGCATGTAAAAACAAAACAAACTGTGGCCACTTGCAATACATGTCGGTCCAGCGGTTTCTTCCCATCTAAGCTTGCGGTAGAATAAGTTGTGGCTGCACCCCGGGCTCCTATTGCTTTTTATATTACTGATTTTGGACATATAGGAATTCAGTGCACTGGAAACTCCAACAGATTTGTGTATATCATAACAGTGTATGTCATTTCATATGAACATGCCGGCCGGCGGAAAAAAACTGGGTCACACCCGGGCCGCCCATTCCTAAGCTGATGAGATTGGAAATCGCAATGACTTGGTTGTTTATCAATTCTAAAAATGCAACAGACAACTGCAGGCATTTGTTTCTCCAGGGGAAAACAAGAAACTAAAACGGAGTGAGTGGAGCATGAAAGCAGCACATGTACTTGGAATAAAACAGCAGAATAAACAGACAGAGGAAGAGCGCTGGCCATGTGCTGCGAAAGCAGAAGCAATGGAAAGAACAAGTCCTCCAAACACTCGACTGTTGCGGTGACATCATTACTCATGAGACTGCACTTTAAGGCAATGGCATTAACAGACACTACTGCACATCATTTAACTGTAGCATTAATCAGCCTCATCTGATATTCATAAGGCTGGCTCAAACTCTTCTGGATGACTGGTATTTGGGACTGATACCTCGCTTATGTGAAATACAGGTGCTTGAGACTCAGCTCCAACTCATTTTTACATCTGCTGGCCATAGTGTGATTCAGCCTCACCTAAAGCATCTTTAAACTTCAGAATTAAAGGAATAATTCACCTGAAAAATGAAAATGATTCATTATTTACTCACCCTCATGCTGTTCCAAGCATGCAGGTACTGTTTCCATGGAACATAAAAGAAGGAACTGAAGAAGCTTGATTATTTCCATACAATTGCATTAAAAAAAGAATAATAATTTGTTCTGATCATGTCATTGGTTCTAATTTCAATTCTTAAATTAGAAAAATGTAAGAATTTTTTTTAGATGTTTTCCATACAACAATATTAAAATCAATTAAAACAAATAATAAAATAAAAAAATAAAGTGCCATGTAATTGGTTCTGATTTCAATTATTCATAGTGCCATGCCATGATTTCAGTTCATTTTAAAATTCAAATTCAATTTCAATAATTTTTGCATTCCATTTTAAAAATAACAGCATGAGGGTAAGGAAATAATGAATCATTTTTGGGGGCGAATCATTCCTTTTAAATGCATAATTTTTGAATGAATATTCTGTGCTGCATAAAGATGCCCGCAGACTATTTACAGAAATCCAGACTGAAAGCACCCATTCCTAGCCACAAAGAGCTCTCATGTGGAACTCCAGACGACAGATACTGTATTACGCTTACTTAATGATTAGTCAAATGATGAAATAATACAGCCTGGAAGAATGAGCATTGTTCTGGGGCTAAATTTAATTACAGCCAGTGGTGCTCAGGCTAATGAGCAATGCCCCGCTTTAGCTCCTCTGTAGCTGGGTAAAGCAACAGTGGCCAGTGGGCATGTTCTCTGGGGATGAGTCAAGAGATGATTAAGTAAAACTCAGAGTACACAAAGAGAATCTTTCTTGAGCTTTCACAAGAAAGAATCAAGACTCATTTCATCCGCCTGTTTCTAATGTCAACAGAACCCGGCACAAATCCTAACTTGTTAAATCATTCTCTTACAGCCAAGGGCGTAGGACTGATCTGAAAAATGTGGAGGGACACATTATAAACCTTTCCAGTCTGGCTCATGAATATTAAGTCGCTCAATGTAATATTCGCACGGTCATCCTAACTCAATGACTAAAAAAACAAGGAAGACCTATTAGGGTTACTGGTGGTTAGCCAATGGCCATTCATTTGACCGCTGATGCTTTATCTTAGACTTAAAACCCATTTTTACATGGTTGGCTATATAAAAATGTTGGCTAACACCAAGATATCTTTCTCTATACAGTGAAAACCTAGATCTAGTGGTAGATCTAATGGTAAATTTAAGGTAATTTTACAGTAAAATTTGGTTAAATGCACATCACTTTTGGAAGTGAAAAAGAAAAGGTCATTTTATAATTTAAAGTAAAAAAATAAATAAATTGAATGGCCACACAGAATTGTTTTTTACTTTGATTTAAATAACTATTCCCTTAGTTTCTTCAATTTTTTTTTAAATATTTTACATTACATCTTCTAAATATTTACGGTATCTTACTTGTGATGAACTTTGATTTAACATTTGGCTTTTTCTTTGCCACCTGTGCTTTTAAGATGGTTGTTGTTATATTATAGAGGTAAATACATATAGTAAACTGGAGTACTAACATTAATATTTCAGTAAATGAAATATAAATATATATATCAAGATATATATATATATTACTGTAAATTCATTTTTAAATCCGTAAAGCATAACATGTTGCTACTATATTTCTATATTTTTTTACGGTAAAGTTCTGGCAAATACAGCCACATTGTAAAAAGAACACACAAAAGACTGTATGGACTGTTTAAAGTCAGTGGGGTCCAAAACAAGATTGGACACCAGTGAATTTAACTGAGCAAAAAAAAAATAATTAAACAACTACTGACGAATTTTTCAAAATATCTTTTGTGGCCCACATGGAATTATATTTGTTATATATATATACACGATTGTTTAACTCAACTCCAACTCCGACAACAAACTTGACTCCATTAACTGTGCATGTCAACACACAAAAATTGATGCTCGTTTAGTGAGTTGTTGTGCTTCCTTATCTCTCCTCTAGGTCCAGAAGACCCAGACAGATAAACATTGTATACACATACACAAAAATGAACATCACAGAAATTCATGTTACTTCATGTCTGTGAGGCATCTTCTGTTTGCAAGCAGTGAAGTATGAGATATCTTGGCCCTGTTCATTGGAACAGATATGATATTGATAGTCTGGAGGAGTGCCATTAGACACAGAAAGCCTGTATTTGTGCTGCAAAAACCCAATCCCATTTCAATTCATTTAAGCAAGGATGTCTCGCTATTTATTGTGTGTTGGAAAAAAGAACACACTCTTACACAGTCAAGGCATTTTCATTGCCTCATGGTATTATTCAGCTAATTAAAACGGCCAAGTCTCAGACATTCGGTGTAGGAAGAGAAGCAGAAGAACAGATAAAACAGTATTGCTGTGGCTGATCGAAGAAAACAGACCAGACATTGAGATGGTACAATTAAACGCAGGCACACAACCACTGCTACTGACAGATAAATATCCAGTAGATTTGCAAAACATGACCACCAATTCTGACGCTGCTCAAAATTCACACTCAAAATTACGGCTGCTGACAGCTGAAAATATGCGAGGTTTAACAACATGGGTCGATAATGAGCCAATTAGACAGCAAATAATATGGATCAGTGTGTCATTTCTGAGATTCTGATTCCTTTCTGAAGCTCCAGCGTTAAAACGGCAGCTACTATCAGCCTGATTGCAATTGAGCCCTTAGGATGGGCTGCAGCAATCCATCACTTTGACATTTTGGGAGCAAAGTATAAAAGTTTAATGATGGTTGGAGTCACTCTTTTGACATCTTGTGTTGGTGCAAATGTGAATGTATTGCATCCAGAAGTCTAAACTCAGCACTGGCGCTGTGACTCTGACAAAGCGTGACAAAGTGATAGTTTGGCCCAGTGTCCACTGGGTCAGAAAGTCGTCAAAATCAATTGCGTTGGGTTTATTTTCCCCTGCCTTCCAGTTTGTCTAGACGCATGGGTGACAAAACCATCAAAAGTTGGACCGGAAAGAACACACCCCGGGCCATACAAGCTTTTCAGCCCAAGCCCTTTGATGAAATTTAACACAGTGTTCCACTTCTGCAAACTTGCTTTGGAGAAGACGGGTCTCCTCTCACCCTTTTAGGGACAGCTTTTCAAAGAGCCCCTGAGAGTTCCACATCGAGCCCTTTGAAGGCTGGTTCTCTCGCACCATCTCACTTTCATCTGTCTCAACCCAGGCAAGCATCAGGTTTCTCACGGCACACATCATAGAGAGGAAAGGTACGGCTCATACCTGCAGCCTCTTACTGTTCGTACTTCAGCTCTGGTTTGCAAGTCTCTGTTGAGAAGTACGAGTCTGAGTGTGTTTTTAAAGCTTTGGATCACAATGGAAATATTATTCTTCATCTCATTATGAACTCACACCAGAGTCATTTCAGTGAAGTTTCAATATGTTGCGAGTAAAAATCACGACTGAAGTTTGGCTGGTGTCCACCAATCCGTGAGAAATACATCACCAATTAGACCAGACTGGTTACTGAAGCATGAAGCATGAAGCCTTCGGATGAACTCAAACAAGCTGCTTGCCAACTGTTTGTCAATAGGGCAAGGACATGTACCACAATATAACACCAAAACACACAAAACTCGACAGCAATAATAAGCAGCTCTAATGATCTTCATAAGCTTTATGATCTTTTTAAGACTTTGTGTTCCACTCACTTCTATTGATACGTATGTTTAGTACAGGCACACAACATCAGCGTCGCATCAATTGGCTGATAGATATTTAATTGTTTATACCTATTTTAAAATCTAGATAATCATCTAGCACTAACCTAAAAGCAATAGCTAATAATTATGGTAAATAGTTAACCCTTTAAATTAAAAATGAAGTGGAAACGCATGTTATTGATCGTATTTATTATTCATGCATGTGTCTCTTTGTTTATTTATTTATATTTTTTGAGCTTATGATGAAAAAATCATAACTCGATCTTCTGGTAAAATGACAACCGCTTTTCTGGTGACATATGACAAATGCCGTCCACATTTAGTCCACTTAAAACCCGCCCCTTACCTACAATTGACTGCAAGCTCACAATCAGATTTGCCTCCATCCAATCAACAACCAAATGCATAAAACCAAGTTCCACTCAGATTTAAGAACACTTTTGAAGACCTCTGTCACTTTAAGAATGCATGTGAGAATTCATTTCAAGTTAATACATTTAAAAAACACAATACACTTTATATATGTAACTTTCAAATGTGCATTAAACGTATTTCTGTATCTTTTTTTTTAACACAGTAAAGTAATTGTATAATTTTAGGCCATTTATCGGACATTGACCATAACATGAAAACAATTCTTAGGCTTATCAGTATCAGCTAGAGTTTCAATTGCAGTACATTCTTATACTGTACATTCATATAAATTCAGATCCTGGAGAGCAGAAGCACAAGCATATGCATTTTTAAAGCATATTAAAGCAAAATTCTTGATGAACTCTAAACTGCAAATTTAAATAACAAAAAAAGAGATCTTTTCTGGTTCAGGAAAGTGAAGTAGATTGTAAATGTTAGCATTTTGAATTGATATTATTTGTGCAAGCATATTCCCAGCCTAGTATCACTGGACTATAAGACTGACGGCATTGTGAAGTGTTGGTTTGCCATATTCCCCACAGAGAAACCTGAAAGCAGACCGCAGTGTCTGATGAGCCTGGATGAAAAAAAGCAGCGTCACTACAATGATCAGCAGAATGCTGAGAGGACAAGACATGCGGTAATCTCTCAACACCTACAAACGAGCACACATTCTTCCCTCATATTCACAATACATCACAAAGAACTTCCTGACAGCACCCCGCCACTCACAATTGCGCTGTAGAAAAATGTTTCGGTTGGTGCTTTTGGTTACTCTGAGTACTCTCAGAACATGGGACCGGGAGGAGTGCTTTCCCCGAATCCCTGACAGCTATAGAGGTGTCAGGGAAAAACGCTCCTGCAAAGGGATCATTAGGCAGGAGAGGAAGGTACCTACACAGCAGGATGACAAATGTCTGTAAGGGGAGAGCAGAAGGAACCATCTGAGACAGCGTTTATCAGCCGTGTCAGCCTGAGAATCCTTAATGCACTTTTAAATCATTGCTTCTTAACTGCAATTTACCACAGAGCGAAAATCATTACTTTCCAATAGAAAGCAAAGTTTACTACAGGATTAGAATACAGAGGATGGTTCATGAAAAAGCCACTATTCTCAACTCTTATTTGCTAGAGAAAGGCCTGAGATCGATGGTATGTTATCAAATGTAGCAAACGTGGAATCTCCTCTGCTCATTGGGATTCAATGGGACTGCACAGGGACTCCCTGAATGATCTATGCTCTGAATGCTAACATTGGTTTTAGCCTGATGCATTTATTGTGACAGCTTGGAATAAACAGCTTAAACAAAAAGCTGTGGCTTTTTAGTGCAAGCATATGCATCAGATACTATATTGTTCAAATGGAAAGCATATAGGTTTGAATTTGAACCTTTGTGCCCTGATATTAATGTGCTAATGCTCACCTACACTACTGTTCAAAATTATGGAGTCAGGAAATTTTTTTATTAAATAAATTAAGGATGCATTAAATTGATCAAAAGTGACCATAAGGACATTTGTTAAAAAAATATAAAAAATTCTGTTCATTAAAGAATCCTAAAAAAAAATGTGTATCATGGTTTCCACAAAAATATTAAGCAACACACCTGATTTTAACATTGATAATAATGAGAAAAAATTATTGAAAATATTAGAATGATTTCTGAAGGATCATGTGATACTGAGGACTGGAGTAATGATGCGGAAAATTCAGCAATACATTTTAAAATATATGAAAATAGAAAACAGAAATTTTAAATTGTTATAATATTACAACAGTATTACAGTTTTTACTGTATTTTAGATCAAATACACAGCCTTGTTGAGCCTGAAAGACTTTCAAAAACATCAAAAATTCTTATTGACCCTGGTTTTGCCATCACAGTAATAAATGGCATTTTACAATATATTAAAATAGAAAAGTTATTTTAAATTCTAATAATACTTCACAATATTACCGTTTTTACTGCATTTTTGATCAGATAAATGCAGCCTTGATGAGCATAAGAGACTTCTTTCAAAAACATTGAAAAATCTTACTGATCTCAAACTCTTTAACAGTAGTGCAAGTATGAAGTACATAACCAGTCATGTTGAAAATCATCTTGAATAGTTCAAACATTCATAAGTGGAAGTTACAAAGGGTTGAACCGGAATGAGCTTCATATGAAAAATCCGTATGTTGAGCAACCACTAAGCTCTGTTAAATTAAGTGCAACTCCATGTCTGTCTAGAATTATAACGACACAAAATTGTTGGCAGTATATTCAATTTTTTTTATTAATATATACTGGTTGCTTGTTAATATTTTTCCATATGCCTGGAAAATGTCAACGTTGTCTACCTAAGATTTCCTGCCCGTCTTTACTGTCCTCACTCAACAAAAAGTGGCAAAAAGCCTGTAACCAAAAAATTATTATTTTTCTTGTTTTGTTGCTGATGAATCACACCAAATGCCAAATGTTCATCGGTGACTAAGAGGAATCAAAGAGCTGTACAAGTCTGAAAAGTAACATAACATTTATCGAGGCTCAAACCAAGGCTATATACACCACAGAGAGCCATTCGAATTTAAGATAACTCCATTGATCCCTGAAGGGTGATTCAGGTAAGCTAATACTGCTTTGAAAAATAACAAACAGCAGCTGTCTTTGCTTAGATCAAATTTATGTTTGCCGTTCATCATAATAAAGAAGGGCTTATTTGCTCATGGATATTAGGCCTAATAGAGCCATCTGCGATATGAAATGTTGCTTTATGCAGCTTGTAAAACATGGATGTACACTTTAGTGATTCATGGGGCTTTCAAGCATAATGAGAAGCATAACAGTTGCGTTATAAAGACGTGAAGCCGCTACCGTCACAAACACACACACACTTACGCATAGTGATCTAAGCGGCTGTCAGGAGCCAGAGGGAAGGCCCCGCTCTGAGAGCCCAGCAGTGTTATCTCTCGCTCTCTGGGAGGTCTGACTTCCTGCCAAGGTACAGAGCTAAAGAGACACACTCAGCAGTAATGTGCGCTGAGACCTGACCAGACCCGTGCGGATAAGAAGCACAAGGTAAGATTCTTATACAGGCGAGGGGCCTGTTTATGCGTGTGTGTTGTCCAAATCCGCACGGCCGTATCTGGATGCTCCGGTCTCTGTTCGCTGCTCCCACTGTGGATGAAAGAGCAGGTAAAAATAGCACAGAGAGCGTGCACCTGTGGGTCCCAGCCTACTTAGCGCTGATCAGCAGAGCTGGGGACACGGCTCTGGGCAGGGGCTGGAGCTCGAGGAAAAGACAGGATGAAAGAGGAAGAGAGCGAGGGAGTGTAATTAGAGTGGAGGCCACGCTGAGTCTCAGAGAGCGAATCAGACCGTAGACGTCGAGCGCTCAGCTGAGTCTCACACCTGCGCTAGAGGACGTTCCAGCATGGCTGCTGCCAGAGCGCTCGCTTAATGAACAGCTAACGTAATCCTCATCAGCCTCGCGAGCCGATCCCATGACCCCACCAATCAGATGGGCCTGAGAAAAGGAAGAAAATAATGCTCATTGCACCATGGTAAAGTGTATAAAAACCCATTTCATTAGTATTAAAGCAAAACACTCACAAGTATATTATCATTCTGGCTGACAATTATTGTCATGTTATGGATGACAACCAATAAACTAAAATTGTTAACTATTTTGCCTAAAATCAAATCAATCAATCAACAAACACTACAAACTTAAATTGATTTAAATTTGCAAAAGATTCCATTTAATTGTGCTATCAATTTAAATTAAATTATTAGTGTTTTTAACTCTCAGTGTTAAATAATAGCAGGGTAACCTAAACAAATCCTGAATCCAGCACACCACTCATTCCTGAATGAATGAGCGATTTTGAATGAATCAGTTGAGTGAATGATTCATAAAGCCAACCACTTGATTTGTTTCTGAATGAATCAGTGAATAATTCAATGAAAAAAGTTTTAGTTAATTGCAACAGAATTACAATATAATAAAATATAGAAATTAGACAAATAACTTAAAAAAAAAAAAACATTTGAAATTTTTACTTGGCTTTCCTAACTGAAATAAGTTTAAGTTGAAGTTAGGGGCATGTGATATTTCAATATTAAATTGTGATTACATTTAAAATGTCTTCACAATCTGCATTTGCAGAGAGAAAGTTAGTGTCATTGTTGTTTTGATTATTATTGCTTTAGCATCTCTATTATCATCTATGATTATTACTAGAATTATTATCACCTCTATAGTGGTTACTACATGCAAGTAAATTCTTATATGCAAAAAAAGAATTTACAGTTATTGTGAAGTACATTTTCCTAAGTGCTACTAGCTGAAGAACTTTTGTAGCTTTACTAAGAATCAGTATATTCAAAATGTTGTTAGATGTACATATCATGGCAGTTAAGAAATGAAATGTCCAGTGAATGGCACTAAAATGTTAATACTCCATTGCATTTGGAATTAATGTACCACCTACACTAAACCTGATCCTAAATCTAACTGAAACTGTTAACAAAAGCAAATGTGGGATAAAAACACATTTGCTGAAGCAACCATGCCATTTCATGCCATTTTTCCTTAAACAGGGCTTTTAGCAATTCTGTGAAGTGTTGTGACTCGTGTTTCACGAAACACGTACTTGAGCGCTCTGCATCACGAGTGCAATGGCTGTACCAGGTGTGCTACTAAGCAAGTTTACTAAATCTGAAAAGCAATACATATGGAACCGACTGTGTGATGTAAACTGTAAAATGTATTAATATACAAATCATGCACTATATGGTAAAAATCTGCCCCTGTAATCATAATTGGTGTTAAAAGGCATAAAAGTTGTTAGTGTTTTACTGCCTCTAATGTTCATTTCACCTGTAAACTGCAGTGAAACATATGTATAGGTACATTTTTGCAGTTTTGCAGAAATGTAGGCACAGTCATGTATTTCCATTGAGCCTGGGTTGCAAAGAGCTGCGATAAGATTGTGGATTGTGGTCCTGCCTGAGAAAAGCATAAAACAAAATTATTAAAACTAAACTAAAATGAAAATGAAAACTGAAAACATAAGAATAAAAGCTAATTCAAAAATAAATGCTCTCTATATGAATAAAACTAAAATAATACCGTATAACCCTTTCAAATGTATATATACTGCAAATAAATTGAAAGGATATTAGATTTACTGTGGATGGTAAAAGTGCACACATAAACAGCTACAGAAAAATAAGTGCGTTAGACAACACTGGCTACCTAATCAAATATCTTTCATTGGGAAACTGAATCATTACAGCAGGATAAATCTATATATAAAGCACTGGCTGACTAAACAGTCTTTGGATACACCAACAACGCACAACACTGTTTACGTCGTTAGGCTGGCTATTTTCTGCATAACACATTATAGCCAATCCCTTTGAGCAGGCTTATTAACAGACAAAATACAAAATGTCTAGCTCAGCCGTAACTAATGACAATGAGGTCCGCTCTGCGCATTACATACATTTGCAAATAGCTGACCGTGTGCACAGGACAACAAATTAAGCTTTTACCAGAGGGGAAAAAAAGAGAACCAGGCACCTTTTTGTCAGAGCAAGAAAAGAATCAAGCCAACAACACACTTACTCTGACAGTATTTTGTGTGATTCTACAATATTTTTGTGATGTGTAATGAGAAAAGCAGCGATTATTAGCTGACTATTAGAGAAAGCTGCAATTGGACAACGTCCATAGGGAGAAACGTATGATAGAAATAATGCACTGCGGCTACAGATGATTCATCATACAGAAAGATACCTCACAGGAAATGATTACACTAAAAATGGGTTCTACAGAGAGAACAAATGATTTAATTGGTGTACCATTAAACTTTAATTACTTTCCCTTTGTTTTGCATTGGTTTGTAATACAGCCACGAATCAGAACGAGTAAAGAATATTGTTTCCAGAAATGATGGGGAAGCCAATAACGAACAGAAAACATTTCTCTTTTATGTTTATTCACCCTGTCTAGACTCTTAAATGGCATCTGATAATGAATCTGCTTGCACGATTAATACAGTCCAGTGTGCTGTTTATCGATGCAGAGCAGATCTCAGGATGTAGAGTTTATATAATGAAGAACAACAGGACAAGAGATGGCCTCGTCAGTGGCGTCTGAGGCTGTGCGGACACGGCTCGTCCAGCCAGCATGCTGAGTGCTCCAGCCTTCATTTATCACTTTGGGTGAGAGGTCAGCTTCGCCCTGGTTTCACAGCCTTTCAATAGGACTTTTATTACCAGAGACTGCTCTTGAAGCGTGGCCCGCATAACCAACAGCACATCACCAAACAATCTGCAGATGGAAAGCTGGTGGGAATCGCTTGAATTCGGCTCTGTGTTTACAAGCACGCCTCCCTTTCTAAAGCTCCAGCCGAGAAAAATTCTTCAGGGGAAGATCAATGCCCGAAGTAAAACAACAGGCGCATTTGGACATTTTGATGTCCGCCTGCTGTTCCAGATTAGAAGAGGAATCTAGTTATCTCTATTTGTATCTGCTCAATCTCTCCCTGCATTTGAGATCACACGGAAGACAGATGGAGCAGGTATTCAGTCTGAGCACCTTAATGACTTCATACAGGCAGAAAGAGCTTTTCCCTGATGTTTCATATCCCTTCCCCATGCAGAATTAATGAATCGGATTCTCTCTGCAACAGATACTGAAGGCCTATTTTCAAAATGGCTGGGAAATGTAGCAGTAAAAATATTACTTAAACTATACAGTGTTCAACCAGTTCTCTTATATCTATTAAAAACAACAGCAACATACTGGAATGAAATCATTTATTTGGTGTCTTTACACAGTCAAGTTGCTTTAAGAAGGCTCTGTGCAGGCTTCAAATTCTGATTAAAAATGCAATGTTGCAAAGAAAGTATTAAAAATAAACTAAAATACAATAAAACAATATTTTTTAAATAGTTTAATAAAACTGTTGAAAGCATAAAATACTTTAATGAAACTGGTAACAAGCTGTATTAAAAAATTTTATTCAATGAAAAATAAATCCTTATTCATGTTTTATTATAAAGAAAATTATGCATAAAAGCTGTGTTAAAATAAAAGAAAAAAAAATCATTCGTGCTTTAATAAAAGACAATGTGGGTACATGTTGTATTAAATTTAAAAAAAATTATCCATTTTTATTATAGAGACACTGCTGCATAAAAGCTGTATTAAAATAATAAAATAAAACAAAATAAAAATTCTTTCTTGAAGTAACTTTGAAACTTCCAATCTGAATATGATGATAATACCATCAAAAAGTAAAAAAAATATGATAAATACAAAAGAAACCAGCCTATCTATTTAATCTAACACATTACTTAATTATTAACTAGTTTCTTTTAAATGAATCTGTTACAAAACCTTAAAAATCTGTCTGAAACTGATGTGTTATCAGTTTGAATCAGTCTTATGACTCACTCACTGACTCTCAATGAATCATGTTATTCTTCAAGTGCTAAAAGAATCCAAGAATCCTTAATCAAATCATTAATAAATTAAAACTATGAGTAGAAATAGAATCGTGGTAGCAATTCCATATGCTTTTCATCTTTACGTGTAAATCGGAAGCATTGTCATCCCACATCAGTGCAAACCAATACAGCTCAAACATTTCTCTGTTGTCATACAGGAATTCTTTGATTTCTCAATCTCAAGGTGAATAAAAGTTTCAAATACAAGCTATTCAAATACACCATTATTAAAAGAGCTAGTAAACCTAGTAACGCAAAGTCGTGGCTGTTAAAAAATGAATTATCTGCATTCAAAAAAAGACCACAGCACAACCCGAATGGTTTTTTGGCAAAATGATAAAGCACGAGCACAAAACATTTTCCACTTCCAGTCATGAATCTCACATTAGCTTTCAATGACACATTCACTCAACAATCACTTCAAAGCATGACGGTTTCCATAATCCAGGTATCAAATGACTCGTGAAAATATCTGTGCCTCTTGTTGCCAGATAAAAAGACCAAAGAAAGTGTTGCCCTTTTGATGATGAAATCATGGGAAACACCAACAAAGACATATCTGTAAACAGCCACGGATGAAAGTGAAGGCTTGAAGACAAATGGCTGGTTCAAATAAACACAACACACGTGTCTGTCTGTGTACGCTGCCGCTTAATCACATTAATGAACCTTCATTCACACGCTGACACACGTCTTCATTAGCATTTATGTTTCATGTGATTATGACTATGACAGATGGGTCTGACCTGATTCAACACACTCTCCATCTCAGACAAAAGTGAAATATCAAGGGAAAACTCCCTGTCAGTATGGCCGTCCTCTGATGTCCCTACATTTGAATGGAAACAGGAGGCTATAAATACAGGCAGGTGTGATGAAGTGAAGGGTCAGCACTTTAGGGAACCCATGACGCAACAGCTCTCTCCTGATGAGGAAGTGAAGCGTGATGCCGGGAGTGAATTTGTCAGCAGCTCTGAAGTTATAGCTTCCCCCCCCCACCCCAAGTCATCCCACTCGCTTTATGTGAAACCGTCCAAATCACTCTGCAACTGCGTCCTGATAATACCGCAAAGAATGAGAGTCATTTCCTGTGATATTTCAGGAGGGAACGGCCAATGCCTCTGAGTCTTCATTTTGTTACGTTGTGCATATGTGTGGGAGAATAGAAGTGCAGATTCTTTAATAAGAGAGATCTAGGTGCACATATTTTTGCTGCAGTATTTGTCAGGGCACTGGATTCTGGTTTGTCCAAATTAATATATCTGGTCCTCAAACCTCTCAAATTTCCATGCAAACCCAGCAAGAGCTGCCATATTCCAGCGGTATAATGAAGACCAAGGGGAATGGAGGTCATAGAGCTGTTCAGGTTGCAGTCCTAAAACCCAGAGGAGAATTTACATTTTGAGTCGTGAGTATTTTCATTTGGCTTTTTAGATTTTTTGATTTATGAATAAAATAAGGGCTGTGGTTAATATCACTTGAAGATGATACATTAACCTAAGGATGGTGAATTTTTACCGCAGTTGTTCAATTCATCAAGCATTTAAACTCACATACAGTTGTTGTTCTTATAGCAAACTGTCTGGAACTAAATAATAAAACATTTTTGAAATTTTTGACGGATGGCAAATTTAACAAAATATGCATTGAGTGTCTGTCTGAGGAAGTAAGTTTCAAAAGTTTGGGTTCAATAAGAATTTTTTTGTGTTTTTGAAAGACTTTTAGGCCCAACGAGACTGCATTTATTTGATCTAAAATACAATAAAAACTGCAAAATGCTTGTAATATTATTAGTTTTAAAATTTGGCTTTCTATTTTCATATATTTTAAAATGTAATTCATTCCTGTGATGCAGCGCTGAATTTTCAGCATCATTACTCCAGTCTTCAGTGTCACATGATCCTTCAGAAATCATTCTAATATGCTGATTTGCTGCTCAAGAAACATTTCTTATCATTACCAATGTTGAAAACAGCTGTGCTGCTTAATCATTTTTGGGAAAATGAAATACTGTTTTACATGATTTACTGTGTCCTTGCTGAATAAAAACATATTTCTTTAAAACAAGAAATTCTGACACCAAGCCAACATACTGACTCTAACACACTCTGAACAGTAAGTTTGATTAATCTGTTAGCTAATGCACTGAAACTGAAGTATTTACATGACATTACATCAGTCAATCTAAGATGTTTCAGAGGGGGGATAGATGACAAAGCGTCTCAAATAAAGCTAAATTGTGGCTGTTTCTGCAACACAATGCTCAGAATTACCCCAGGAGGCAGCCAAATGGAAGTTGCACAGAGATAAATGGCAGTTGTAAGGTAATGAATTATGAATGTTGCTGACACTGGTTTGCGTGTAGGGGACGTGAAGGCACAAGACAGATAAATACACCCTGTATGCGATTAAACTGCCCACTTTGATTTTACTCTCATCAAACGTCCTGCAGGCCAAGCTGTATTTTGCAGACACGGAGGAAAGAAATTAAGTGTCACCATATCCCTGCGTCGAATAAATGAAATGTTGCCTTCAATAACATCCAGGGCTTACTTTTGGCAGAAGGCTCATTTTCATGTTTATGACTTTAGTCAAGTGCTCCATTTCATTTGCAATTGCCATTTCAGTGAAAAGTGCTTTAGAAAGTCAAACCTCTTATTTATTTCAGAATCGTCTTTTGAAAAAATTACCTTCATAATAAAGAATTCAAACTATTGCAAAGAACTGTTTAAGAAGTTAAAGTCAATCTTCACTTTATCACAACATTTGGTAAGGCTGCGTATTGGCAAGAATCTGGCAATACGACACACGGCAATACAGGGGTTACGATGTATTGCAATATATTGCGAGACTGTATGCAAGGCAATATATTGCAATATTTCCTTATTTAGGAGGAGGATCTAATTTTACATAAACTGCCTTCTTTTAAAGGTCCCATATTGTCAAAACTGAAATTTCCTGGCTTTTTCAAAACCTAAACTCCAGAAAGGTGTACAATACGTGACCTTTAAGTCAAAATGAGTCCACGCTTCAGCAAGATGGGAGATGTCATTGGTGGTAACTATGAGCTAGTTTTGCTAATGCTAACTTTAGCAGTGTGCCCTTGTGCTACTTGTTCAGAAAAAAACACTGCTATCCAGTAGTCTGGATTTTTAACAAACACTTTAGAAAAGATAGACAACACGTATCCACTTCCTGTCACTGCGGAAAAGTGAAGGCAAAATGTCCCAAGATGGCCGCTACTATCTTGCTCCGATCTGAGCCAGAATCTGCATTGTAGTGATCGTGAAGTGGAGCCATATCAGGACCCCACCCAAACTCAATTGCATATTACACAAAACAAACACTTGAACATAAGCCTGATAAGAGCTACCTAAAATGACAGAAACCATCTTTGAGATGTGAAATTAGATTTTTTATTTTTTTTGGTTCATGTCCAGTTTACATGGAGAGGGCATCCCATTCGTTTACATGACCTATACTGCAGCCAGCCACCAGGGGGTGATCAGAATGTTTTGGTTTCAAATTTCGGGACATGTGTGTGTGTGTGTGTGTGTGTGTGTGTGTGTCACACCTGCTTTAAACCCAACACCAAGCCACTGCCACAAATCTAGGATGCAAACAAATAATTAAATACCAATACAGTTTTTTGAGAATCGATTCAGTATCACCAAACATACTATCACGAATACTTAAGCGTATCAATATATTCTTACACTCTTAATATCAAGGTTTCACTATTCCTATTACATTGCCACCATACAAATATTTCAATCTATACCACTGCTAGAAGTGATGTGATGCATGTCTTATGGGGGATTCAATAACACCCTCTACTAAGGCAACACTCAAACTTTTTGTTTTATAAATAAAACTAAAAAATGAAATTTTTTATTAAAACCTGAAGCAGTCAGTAATAAAGAACAAATAAATGAAATTTTCTTCAGTTTTCTCTGGCATATTCAGCTGAGGTGTTTTCCCCTGCAGTTCAGTGAAAAAGAAACTGTGGGAAAATGGACAGAGTGGAGAGTGTTAATCAGAACTCAGGAATTATCTCACTCCACATTATCTGCCGGTCTCTCACACTGTATGCCTCGATCACATTGTGGGAACTTTTGTTACTATGACCTCACCCTGACCACTACAGCAGTGAGTGTTCAGTACTGATAGTAGTTTCCTGCAGATGTTTCAAGCTTTACCTTGATGAAGGAGGCTGTTAGTAAGTTACAAAGGGATACAATTTTTTTTTTTTTGATTAAACTAACTTTAAAAACAAACTTTGGGCCATAAGGACAAGGGCAAGTCATTAGACTTCTAGGACATTTCAGGCATCCTCATAAAACTTCTAAGGCATCCAGCTTCCTATTAAGGTTGACGTGTCCTGTCAAGGTGGTCACTACATCTGGGTAATTGTGTGTGAAGGGCAAGCTAATTGAACTTTGTGATGCTGGGCTATGACAGCATTAAAACCTCAGAGTATTACACCTTAATAAGGTTCAGAGAGCTCCATTCTGGGTCCAGTGCACTTTTAATTATGTGCACCTCAGTCGGCGCTACAACACCCAGGAGGAGACACTGTTCCGTTTAGAAAGCCTCATGGCACTTGGAGGAGATGAACAAGCATCCTGATCTGAACTAGCGACTCACAGTGCATTACACAGCTTTTCTTCAAAGTCAACTTAGCATAAATTGCTTTCAACTCATTTGTTGTAAGTCATCTAAAGTGCATGCTCAAACTATTTATACACAACATATTATTTATAAATATATTGCATATATATTTTTAGTATATTATTATATATTTATTACTTGTTGAAGTCTCTTATGCTCACCAAGGCTGTATTTATTTGATGAAAACTTCAGTAAAACAGCAATATTGTGAAATATTATTACAATTTAAAATAGAATCATTTATTTTATATATTTTAAGAAAAATATATACACTGCCGCTCAAAAGATCAGTAAGATTTTTTATGTTTTTTAAAAGAAGTTTCTTCTGCTCATCAAGGCTGTATCTATTTGATGAAAAATACAGAAAAAAACTGTTATTTTGTGAAATAGTATTGCAATTCTATTTTAATATACTCTATTTTAATATATTTAATATTTATTTTCAGCATCATTGATCCAGTCTTCAGTGTCACATGATCCTTCTAATATGCTGATTTATAATCAATGTTGGAAACCGTTGTGCTGCTTCATATTTTTGTGATATTTTCTTTTAGGATTCTCTGATTAATAAAGAGTTAAAAAGAACAGCATTTATTTAAAACAAAAATGTGTGTTACAATATACAATGCTATTCAAATGTTTGGGGTCAGTACATTTTTCTTTCTTTCTTTTTTTTTTTTTTTAAAGAAATTAAAACTTTTATTCAGGAGGGATGTGTTAAATGGATAAAAAGTCATAGTAAAGACTTGTATTGTTAGAAAAGATTTCTATTTTGAACAAATACTGCTCTTTTTAACTTTGTATTTATCAAAGAATCAAAGAAGAAAGAATCACATGTTCCAAAAAACAATATGAAGGAGCACAAGCACAGTTTCAACACTCATAATAAATCAGGATATTAGAGTGATTTCTGAAGGATTATGTGACGCTGAAGACTGGAGTAATGATGCTGAAAATTCAGTGCTGTGTAACACAAATAAATTCTATTTTAAAGTATATTAAAATAGAAACCAATATTAGAAATTGCAATAAGATTTCACAATATTACTTTGTACAATATTACAATATTTTTTCTGTATTTTTGATCGAATAAATACAGCCTTAGTTGATAAGCAGAAGAGACTCCCTTGAAAAACATAAAAACATCTCACTGATCCCAAACTTTTGAGTGGCAGTGTATATTTTTAAAATTTAAAAAAATACACACATACAGCAAGACGCACTTTATTTATATTTACTTTTTAATATGCACTGAATATGTATACGGTATATAGTGTACGTTTATAAAAAAGTATGAGCACAGAGTTACAGTGTCACCTTAGAATTAAGGGTTGAATGCTTTATTTTTAGGCTCTTTGTTGCATTTACAGTTGTCTGAATAAGGACATGTTCATCTTTGACAGAACTGCAGGCCTGCAGATGCACTTTGCATTGACTGTAGAGTGATTCTAATCATGGCTGTTGCTACTGAAGATAAAAGCAATGCCCAACTAGAATGTGCTAACGCTGTAAAGCTGTACATTATTCATGTGTTTATTATTTGTTGAAAAGATTGAAAACACTGAAATGGCTCTGTTCTTTTTGATATGCTAAAAAGATATTTGTTAGTTTTTTCCACGTCTCTATAAACAGATTTCAGAGAGACAGCAAAACGCAAAGCAAAGCAGATGCAACCATTCCAAAAACGATGAACAAGGGACGTTGGCTTTTATTCATAAATCTTGTGTTCCTCCGCACATCCAGTACAAGAAGTGCCTCAACCCTACGCTGCCAGTTATGCACTGTCTGTTGGAGGTCTCTGTTAACACAAACATTGACAGCGAGAGCTAAATTATTCAGGACGTGAATATTTCATGATCAGACTGCGCTCTGGGGGGGCCACGGAAGCCTTTGATATGTCTATTAAGTAATTCATTAATACAAATAAAATGTTAGTATAGACCTCTTCATTGTGACTATGCTCTGACAGCAGGTAAAGACACACTTATCACCTTTAACTACCTCCCAGGTGGGCCGCAGCATTTAGTCAGAGCCACTGAAGATAATTTATATTAATCATAACACTATCTGAATACATGCCAGCACACACACGCCAACAAAATGCAGCGTATTTACATTTGATAGACTTAAGAGGTACAAAACCTCAGAACACGCAAACCTATCATTGGATAGCAAGTATAATAAACATAAAAGGTTATGTTTTAATACTTAATGTTCACATTTTTGTGAAATTGGTAGATAGGCTACATTTGAACTGAATTGAAAATGTATCTCTAAGTTTATAAATCAGAAAACTGTTGTTGTTTTTGAGTAAATCATTGCAAGTAATATTAAGTCACAACAAATTATTTACATTTTACCAGGCAAATATTTACTCTTTTTAAAAGCAGATGTTTTTCTATCTGAAGTAAATGTGATTATACCATGTTGACTGGCTTAATGTGAGAATTCACAGCCTTAACTGTATTAATGCAAAAAGTGGCATAAATACGCTTTGAAAACACCTGTTTAACCTGAATTAGGCTTTATTGGTGTCAGGAGAACCACACTTCTTACGAGCCATAAAAATGCAGCCTTTCTTTCTCACTGACTGTGTGTTGTGTCTAGTTTTGCCAGGTCTCTAACAGAATTTATTCATGCACAGATGAGTCCCTCAGGCTAGAACACACTCCTGAAAAAGACACAAATCAGACACTCACAGCAGAAAAGTGGACCTAATAAGTGGATTCAAAATAGAGTTGCAGTGTCATTTCGTCTTATAAATAGGGAGAAATTGGGGAGCACCTATTTTTAAACTTTGTCCTATTTCTTTGAATGTGCTACAGTAACAGCGGTAAGCTACAGCGAGTCTTGCAATTGAGTAAATTTAATAACCAGCATGTGGATTTTACCTGGGTCAAGTCGCATCCTCATCCTATAGGTCCTAATAGAAAATATTAAAATCACATTTTTTAAATATTTAAGTTTTCTTTTATCTCAATATCACAATTATGTGAACATGAGGTTAATTTTTAGTTTTGAGTCCAAAACTACTCAAACCTTATACAATGTAAAACGAAAAAAATATGAGTAATAAAATCACATTACGCCTTCACATTTTTGTGACAGGTGCAGTTTCACTCTCATGTCCAGCATGATTCTGTGAGTCACACGGTGACTTTTGCTGTGCTATGTACCTCATTCAAAAGGGAAAACAGCTAAATAATCTCATTGCCATAAGGATAAAATATATTTTAATAAAAATTATCCAAAGTACAGTTTGTGTTGTCAGTTAACAAGCCAAATGATTAGCCTGCTAAGCTAGCAATAACCTACTATACCATAGATATGTATACGTAGATGCCTCATTAGTGACTGTTCTATGGGCCGCTATACGTAAGCCGTCTGCCATATTGTAATGGTCAACTTGACGTCATTCACCATAGTAATCACTGAATATTCGAAAGATGCCACAGTCCTGCACAGAACTGCTCAACGGCTCTGTGCGAACCTACAGTATGGTGGATGACGTCAAGTTGACCGTTCCAAGATGGCGGCCGCATTTACGTGCTTGGAGTGGTCGAATGCGGATTCTATACATATCTATGTACTTTCACCATATTGTTCTATTATTAGTATCATTATTAAAAAAAAAAAGATTATTAAAGGCATCAGAACGTATGTTGCACTCAATCAACAAACTACTTGTTTTGTTTGTTTGTGAACCCAATAAGTTCAACATAGCAACAATGTGTCAACCAATAGTGTGCAGCAGGCAGGTTACGGAAGCAAAAATCCCATCCACTTTCTCATGAGGGGAATTGATATTTAACAATAACTTATAAAGCCCTTAAATATAGACCTACTGTGAACTACGAGGTTGTTAATCAATGGTATATGCTTTTGTTAAAGCCATCGGCCTCCATTATTTCAACTTATTTTTTAAATAATCATGTGCCTGGTGAAAAACTACATTACCCATGATTCTGCAGAGAATCTCAACCAATCAGAAGGTGCGTTCCATTTGACTGCAAGTGGACTGCAAAGTGGATTTCACAGGGTATTCCGCCATCTTAAGTGAAATTCCAAATCCGAAGGGAGCGAACATGTTCAGTTTGAAGGGCACTGCGAACGGCATAGGGAATAAGGGAACACCGATACATCACTTCACAAGAAGTGGAGAGGGTAGATTACGTTCAAGGGCGTTCCAAATGAGCGATTATTGTCAGTGAAGTTCACTTCAATGGATATCACGTGCTTAGGGAGTAGGGAGCAGTGAGCACTGTGTAGGGACCCTGTCAATCGGAACGCACCTAGAGTCATCGTTCTCTATGCATCATGGGATAGTAGTTCTTTCCCTCATTAAAACTGTTAAGTTCACTTTTGTCTTTTTGTCCAATTTTCAAATACGTTTTTGCTTCAAATCAAACTTTGTAATGTTGTGATTAACATTGTAGCTGGCTGGTTTGGTTCATGGCTGGTTTTAAAAAAATCCCAACTGAAAAACAGGGTGGCCACTGTTGCACTCTATGGCATGAGTTTGGAGGCGTGGCCATCTGTCAGTCTGACCAATGGGAGTGTTCCAAATACCCTTTTCAAAACAGTCATTATTTTCGTTTGGTAACACTAGCGGATCAGAAATTATATACTTCATCTTTAATAACCTACATTTATCTCTGCCATATTACAGTTACAAACAAGCCCAAAGCAAGAAACACATAACAGAGCACATAAGCAAAAAATAATTCCAAATGACAACAGTATATGCAAATTATGGATTTACAGACAGTAGCAGTAGTAGAGTGACAGAGGAAATGTGGATTGCATCAGTAGCTTCAGAAATCGCTCTCTTTTGTGCTCATGGTGGATGTTCACCGCATGACAACAATCCCACCGTTTGAAAAGGTTCTCCTTCTTGTCTGTTCCCAAAGCTACAAAAGAGGTATGCTACAATTTTGGGAGCCATATATTAACAATGCCTGTCAAAGCAGTATCAGTATGTTCCCACACAATACGCCATAAATAGATCTGTATTATGTAATTCTTTGAAGACCTCAGCTCTACGGCTGATGATGTGTGTTTTGTGGTTCTCCCTATGATTAAACACAGACCACCTGCTCAAATATCAACGCTCTGTGGCTTCAGATGGATTCCCGTCTGCTTCAATGTCTGTGGTCTGTCTTTCAGGTGAAAGACACAATACAGCTGTAAATGGAGATGCGAGACTCCCGATGGCATACGGCTCATGTTCTGTCACCAAACAGAAGACAAAAGCTTGGGGGTGAACATCTATCAGCTAGCTCCGCTCCATTTTTGGGGGCCCTCAAAAGAGCACAAATAATATCTTCTTTGTGCAGTATGAAGTCAGAGCATACTGCAGAAATACAGGGTGTTTTCCCACCCCGTTTAAAAGACTCTTGAGTCATAGAGAACAACTTTGTTGGAGTTTGTGAACAAGCAAAGGACAGTCTGAGCAGAATGAAAGGCTCCCAGTGTGAGACTGTAGCCATCTCACCCTCATTTTGTCCAGGCCTAGCACTAAATAAAACTAAAAACACCTCTTTTCCCTTATACACCACCTTTATGGCTCCACGAGGAGAGAAAGGTCAGTGAAAATGGAGCGCAGTAAATTCAATTCGCATGCAATTGCTTTGGAAGATGCAATTCTGTGAAAGTCTGAATCTCACCGGCTGCAGTGAACCAAATAACAGAAAAATGCAATGTGCTGTGCAATCCAGTCTTCTCATTAATGGCTGAAGTGTCTATACTTTTATGTAATCCAGAGCATTCCACAAAAACACATAAACAATAGCAAAAATATTCAAATTACAAATGCACAACATACTGTTTAGCTCTGTTACTCACAAATCAAGATCCATAATTTCATAATTACATTGTACCTTTATCATTTCATCACCCAAATACATGATTCTACACAGGATCCTTTTAACCAGAGCATAATATTAGAATTTCATCCATAATTAAGCATCTGCAGTATCAGAGAATAGAACAAAGTAAAGCCGTGCTGAAAATTCAACTTGAATGAAGCTAACACTCTGTATTCACGCTTTGGTAGCCGAGGAGACACTGACCCTTGCAGTACATGGCAATTTATGAATATTAAATTGAAAATAAATTACCTATGGCTTAAATGTCATTAAGAGTGTAGCTGGCTGGATTAGATGTGTAAAAAAAATTGGCAACAACTTAAAGAGCTGCAAGGCAGTGTCATGCAAAGCATGAAAAACCCAGTGTTGAGTTTTACAAAGCAATTCTTGGAGACAATTACTTGATAATAAATTAGACAATTTGATGTCTGACTGCCCAATTTCAGTTGAATAAAAGCTGTCAAAAACATAAACCCATTCAAAACCAAACGGTTGGTCATATATGTGAGTCACTACCAAGACATAAAGCAGTGGTCGAGTCAAATATGCCTCACAGGAGTGGTTCCTCTTGATCTTATTAATTGGATCACTCAGAGAGGAGAGGGTAAGTGCATCTGTTCGGTGTACACTAATCCCTTCAATAAAGATTAGCTGTAACGTGTAAAAAGCCCATTTCTGAGGCAGTTTGTCTCAGGCAAAATCTGCTTAAAGGGATCAAAAGTATCTCAGCAGAACTCAAATGATGATGCTGCCAAGAGCTGCCAGAGAAACACAAATGCATCGTGTTCTTAACCCAGACAGTTTCTGTGAGTGTATAAATCATACATTATATGGATTACGTAGCTGAGTTTTCTGAGCATGTTGTTGGACTGCATATATCAACGCTATTGGAACACTGTTTGGCCAATCAATTGGAAGAACCGATCTAATTATTGTATGAAGCAGTTTATGTTATGACCAAAAAACATCTTTCAAGATGCAGCTACTCTATCTCGTTAGGTTCTTGCGATAATCCATGAATTAATTTAGTCTGTGGTCAGGACAGAGATCTCTCTAATACACCTTACAGTGACATGTAGCTTGTTTGTGCAGTTTTCTCAGTACAGTGATTTAAGTGTGGGTGCTGGAGTGTGCATCCACACTGCCATCTAGTGCATCTGAGTGGCTCACAATGCATGTTTTAACTCTGCAGTTACTTGTCATTTAATAAACACTTTCCCATCCAACGTGCAGTGTAGGTACTACAGGCACAGTCTCTTTGAGGCAAGTGTTTAATTAGATACTTGAACTTTAGCTCCACCCCCTTATATAACTTTATAGAATCTTTAATACTAATGCACTGGAGATGTCTGCAAACAGCATTGTTTTCAGTAAAATGTGCCTGAAAATCCATTTTATCTTTAAGAAAATGTTAAATTAAGCAGTACTATGATTGAAATTTATGGCGACTGCAAATGACAATCAAGGCAAATTCTTATCACAGTCAAGTGAACAGAGAAAAGTCTAATTTAAAAGCAATTTCAAGTGATCACACAAGAGCTAGTGAACGGTTTGTAAAATTTCTTCAACATGACGAAGATACTGTGAACTCTTTTCTATCAACACCAGACTTGAATCAAGGCATAAGATTGGTATTCATTTACAGTACGTAGGAACACATGTACTGTAGGTGTTCTGACTGATGTTATGTTTTACAAAATGTTAATTTATATTACATGAATTTCTTAAGATATATTTATTTTCTATGTATCTATGTATCTGTCTCTCTATCCCCAATGTTTTACTGTATATGCTAATTACTGTTAAAATGAGTTAACCATTATCCAAATTGTATCCAAACACAGATTCAAGAGCAAAAGCTAGTCTGACAAGATGATCTGTCATTAACATTTTTAGGCAGGGCCAATTGTCTAATATTTGTATTCCTACTGTTGCTATGGCTTTGCTAAATGGCATTACTCATGCTTGCTGTTATGAGTAAGTGTAAATGTAGTTTAGTAGTAATATATTAAGTTACATAAGACCATACATCCAAGCTACACTCTGATAAAGACGAAACCACTCTGCATGATATGAGGAAATCATAAACACATCTACATACGCTTTAAGCATTCAAGCTGTGAGAAAATGCCTTCTTAGGCAGCTCATGAAGTGAGCCATTTCTCCACCCTACAATTCATTATGAATTATTACTCTCTCCCTGCCAAACAGCATTTGCTAAATGGGGATGATTCATACTAAATACACCTTATCACCTGCATCTGTCTGTACAAGTAATATTAAGCTACCCTAAAGCCTTTAATTTTAAAAATTACAAAGTAAACTTCGCCTGCAAACACCACTTATCTAGATATCCCTTTTTTCACTCATAAATGCAGAAAAATATCTTGCACTATTCTGAATATACTCAATAAAACTGAAGCTATTTAATGAGCATAAAATTGCAGTGGAAGACTATTTACCACCAAATAAAAACATAGTTTGGAAGACAAACTGGCACTCGGGTCATTATCGTTCCATTTTCTCAGCAACACTGCTCTCACAGAAAGTGCCTCAGGTGCTATTTCGTATCGCGGTAGAAATTCGATAGCCCCGTCCCGTGAGATTGATTCTGGCGTGGGTTCAGGCTTGGCCAGCAGGGTGGAAGTGGAAATTGAGCTCCGAGGATCAGAAGGAGGTGAGGTGGAGGGGGTTACTCGGCACTGCCACTGAACTGTGTGGTTCAACTGAGGGGCAGCCACCTGTCACTAGGCTATCCCTTTACCTCAACCAGTCGTACACACTTCGGCTTCTTGTTCAGACTCCCCGCCGGCCCTCTGGAAAACACTCTGTGTGTTCCTTAAGGCTCTCATGTGTTGCGTATGCATGTCTGACGTGTATCCTTGAACTGCGAGTTGATAATCACGCAGTCGGTTAATATATTCAATTGTTCTTATAGTGCATTCATAATTTGATAAACATGAACTACTGATCCATAATGCATTTGTTAATTGATGTCAAAATGCATTTAATAAAGTCATTGGTTGTTACATTAAAGCTATTGTAGTTTTGCTCGACACCAGGCATGAAATACATTGCAAATCTCTGACTGTGTTTTTATATTTGAGGTTAGTAAATTTAAAAGTGCTAAAGCTAGTCGTATTCACAGTCTACTGTGATGCCATTGCACTTGTACACATACAAACCTGAGTAATATTTAAACTCGGTTCGCAAGGCATCGCAAATGTCTTATTTTATCACTCCAAAACAACCAGAAGATTATTTATAGTTCAAGAAGTGCACTTTAAAAACACAAAAGCCTCTTTACGAGGTGGGAAAAGGAAAGAAAAAAAAAGTGTTGTGCACAGAAAGTGCATTAAAATGTCATTTCAAATTCCATAAAAGGCAATTTAGCCTCACAAAGACCAGATAAAACCACTAAAAATAATGACAAAAGGACAATGAGAAGGCAGATGAGACACTAGTGCTAAAATCCAGTGAAAATGCAGTGCAAGGTTATAATGGATGAAAAACTAAAGCAATGTATGTCAGATGGCAGAGGCTGCGCCCACCAGCTGTGGCTGATGACCCAGAGAGAGAAACTAAAGCTGTCATTACTGCTTTCTGAATTCATTATAGCAGGAGGAAGTGACACACTGCCACCCTTGATGTTATTTTCTACCTAAACAAAGTCTTAGTGATGGAGAGCAGATCTCAGGCTGCTCAATCAAAAACAATGCTTGACAATTAGAAGAGAGAGTCTCTGCGTGCTCAGCCTCTCCCGGTTAATTGTAGGTTGTGGGCTTTTCAAAGATGCACAGCCAGTGAATCTGTGGGAAGACAAACTAAACTGAAAAAAAAAAACACTATGTTGCGATCACACAGTACTATATTTTAAGAGATTTATTATTAAAATGTTTATCACATACAGCACTCAGCAAATGCATACACCCCTTCTGAAAAATACAAAATATTTTTTTTCTTAATGATCACTAATACAATTCATGGAAAGATGGTAAAATTTAAAGGCATTAAACATTCTTAGTAAAAACAGAGAACTATGTCATTCATATCATATCATATATATATTTTTTTTAATTCAGTGCACTTCTCACTGTTCTCCTCCGTTAACAATGCCATAATGTTTTAGATACAAAATGACTGACTTGACCTCATGAGACCAGAGTATGGATTGCCAGAATTCTATATTTTGTAAATATGGGCCTTGGAAAAGTCTAAATGAGTGTAGTCACAGTATGGACAACAACCATGCTTTTCACTTATACACACTGCATCTTACTGTGTGAGACGAAACAGTCACTCTTTTTATAGCTTTTGCCAGCTCTGAGACACTTGCTTGATATTTCTCCTGCTCTTTTCCTAGCGAAACAATCACTTAAAGTAAACTGACTTAAAGTAAAGGCCTGATTATTTCAGGGACCTTTTACAAGAGGAAAACATTTATTAACACACAAAACATTATTTACCCCATTCTGGTGGGGTGAGCACCCATTGGCAGAAACATAAATCGACGATGCCTATGCTAATATGTCTAATAAGCATGTGCTATTAATTTTATACAACAGTGCATAGCAAGACGGTGTTTCGTTCCTTGAATAAATCAGTTTTTAAATGAATTGACTGAGCCAGTGATTCAATGGTCCATTCACTCGTTTCATTTCTAATTGAATCAGCCGTTTTGAACAAATAGTTTGATTTGAATGATTCAATAAATCATAGCGGTTTTACTGTCATCATATGTTTATCCACGACAGGCCTAAACCAGCCAAGATGTCAGCACAAAAACACATTCAGCAAAATACAGTTTAATTATCAATATTTACCAAAACTCCTCCATTTCAGGTTCCAGAAGGGAAAAAAGAAATTGACCACACCATCCCCCCTAATTTATTTTTTAACAATTCGACCACTGCTTATAAGTAAAGAGTAATTGCCAAATTTAAATTTCAGAGGGGGGTGTACTTATTTATGCAGAGTACTGTTCTCGATATCTGAATCATCTCCTGAAAGAGATTTTTCACCCAAAAATGAAAGTTCTGTCATCGTTTCATGTTATTTCAAAGCCATTTAAACACAAAGGAAGATGTTATGCAGAATGACAGCCTCAGTCACCATATACTTTCATCATATTGAAAAAAAAAAAGATGAAGATGAGATATTCCATCCAACATTTTTCTTTTGTATTCCACGAAAGAAAGAGCTGTACAGGTTTTGCGCAACATCAGGGCAACTAAATGATTCATTCATGAGATTCATTTTTAGAAAATCATCTTTAACTCCATCCCTACATTAATAATAGTTACTCCCACAGTATATTAATAAAAGTTACTCCCACAGTACATTATTAAAAGTTTCAAATGTTGACTAACTCATAAAAGACTAAAGTAAATCCTTCTTTTGAAACAGCTGCCTTTAATGATTCAGTTGTAATGATTCACAAAGCATTTTTGACTTACAAAAAGTGTTTTTATTAGTAAAACTGATAAAGACTGACATGTTGAAGCCAAAACAACACAACATTTGACAATCTACATAAGCTAATGAAAAAAAAAACATTATGATAAACAGCAATATTAAATGTATTTAACTACAAAAATAAAACATAAAATTGTGAGCTCGGAACCCATTTAACCCTAATACAATATTACTGCTATGCTGGGTCTCTGAGGGTTAAATAACCCAACCGAATAAATCAATTCAGACTCCCCAATGCCAATGAACAAAACGTCTACAGTCATAAATACACAAGAGTCTTTATATTACAGTCTCAGTGGGTGTTGAAAGCACTGGACAGCAGGCACCACGTTTGAAAATACCATTTCCCATACACAAGAACGGAATGTTGTATATGGATCCAAGATTATCCAAGGTTATCCCGTTTCATTTAAGATGCATAAGATGGGTACAAACTTTCCCAGCATGCCTGGCCGATTCCTTAAGCGGTATGCCAGTTTGCTTTTGTTAGTGTTGTGGATAGATTTCCTCTCCCAAGCTCTGGAATCCAGCAGGCTGACTGGGTGGCAACAATGTGAGTCTTTATTTGCTCCTTAAGGCAGAGCAAGACACGCCTACACATGGGGAACGCGAGAGTGCAGTGATCCACATGCCGTGGCCTTCAGCCCAAGAAGGACGACAATTAAACCAGACAAGACAAAACTGCAGGGCTCATACAGAGACACTCAGGAAAATCTGACACTTCGTGAGTCACAAATAACTGTGACTTTCACAGTCGCTAGTTCACATTGCTGTGTGACTGTTAGCAAATCACTTCATTTCAAACCAGTAATGCAGTGGGAAGAAAAATATAAGTGAATTTAGGCGCTACGGAAGTCAAGGAACTAATGACTTACTTTGTAGGTTTTAATCGCTGCGTTGGCATTGACTAATTACACGCATTTGCATGCTCTCACCATTTCCCATGAACCGAAATGTGGGCACATAGTGCATTTCTTGTTCATGTTCAGGGTAAAAAGATGGAAGAGAGAGTCCAAATGAACGGGAGATTTGTGATGATGCATCAAAGCAATCTGTCTTTCTTTTTCTCTGAGTTTGTGGGACTGCTCCGATCTGAGTGTAGCAATTAGCTTATGGATGTTTTCTTGCGAATGCAAATATCTGAAATGAAAATGGTGACCTGACATCTCCTGAAATAAATTTATGACAAACTGCAATACCCTCCATCCATATAATTAATATTTGGGCAAGCAGCATTTTGAACTAAGAACAGCAAAATGCAAATTGCTAGAGTACTTTAGCAGTACGGGATAATAAAATATGCATGAGCAGAAAGAGTCCTTCGCTTGTTAGATCTCAATATGTCAAAAACCTGTAGGTTTTGATCATATAAATGTAATACATTTAAACAACAGCTGGAACGCTAGCAAAAATAAGGGTGACACAGCAACTGACATGGCTTAAAAAGCACACATTAGCTTCAAGAAGCATACAAAGTTCTCGCTAATAGGACGACATATATGTTGTCTATTACACCACCATTCAAAGTTAGGGGTCAAGACCTTTTTAAAAAAAAATGTTTTAGTATTTTTACTTGGAAAGGATGCATTACATTGATCAAAAGTGAATGTAAACACATTTATAATGTTAGTAAAGATATCTGTTTCAAAATAATCAAAACATATTTTTAAATTGTATACAGAACAACTATTTTTCCATTGATAATGAAAATAAATGTTTATTCAGCAGCATTATATAAGAATGATTTCTAAAGGATCATGTGACACTGACTGGAGTAATGATGCTAAAAATTCAGCTTTGCATCACAGGAATAAATTATTTTTGAAAAATATATTAATGATATAAATAATATGCTTTTCCTACACATAAAATATGTTGATAAAAACAAAACATGTTGGCAGGGCAAGTAAAAACTGACCCCACTATGACACCAGAAAGTAACCTTATTTTGAATCCCATGAATGTGAAAAATGGCCCAATTTTCTTGAACTCACCCTATTCTGATAAACACTGAGACATTGTAGGTGGCTGTTTAGAAAGAAAACTTGTGACTGAGACTAAACAAAATAATGAAAGTCTGGCATCAATGGCATCTAATCCACACAAGAGAACTCTACATTAAATGATGTTGGCTGGCCAAGGGATACTTAAAGTTTATCTGCTGTTCCTTTTGGTCATTACACAAACACCCAATGTCCCCCTTGGAGTCTAGACAACCCCACCCCGCTGACTGGCATCATATGGCTCCCAACAAAACAAAACAACCAGAACAATAGCATTGTGTCTAAACTCTCCCATTGAGATGATTACAAGCTTCAACATCTGTGCTACTTCCATCAGCTGAAGGTGACATGTTTGACCTTGAGTAAAATACTCGAGTAAGACTATCTGTATTGTTCAAACTGGTGCCAAACCCTCTATGAAGTTAAACACTGTCTGTTTGTTTTGTATGGAGAGAGAGGTGTGTTCGTCACGGGCTGAAAGACAAACAAATTAAAACCTTCTGAAAGCCGCTGGTTAAGGAGTTGTTTGAATGAACTAAAGATAGCCAGTGGCTGATTTTAAAGGTTTACGACAGAAAAAGCTATGACTAGTCCTTGAAGGAATTTGTTGAAGTCGTCTCATGACCCGTCTTGACCTTGTCATGCAATTTTTTCCCACAACAACCATCAGGGATTCATGAAAATGTTTTGGAGTGTGCTGAGGCATACTGACATTGTTTTGATACTGGAAGACAAGACAATCTTTCTGGTTTGGTGAATGTCTCGACATCCATCTCAGTGACTCTAATGTGCATTGTAGCTAATGAGCTTAGAGCAGCGTTAATTATTTCAGCAGGAGAAAAATGACAATTTACAATGTCTTCTAAATGTCTTGTATAACAGCTTACACTGTGCCACATCCTTTAAAATGAGATAAACTGCCACCATACTGAAAACTGAAAAATTGAAATTTATGGTGATGTCCTGTGTCTCGGAAGGAAAAGGGAAATTGTAGGAAGCCACACAGGATGACACTTTTATGAGGCACCAGTATTGATAAATGGTACAATGAAAAGATTATACTTACGATAAAAAAAAAAAAAGTACATTCCTAAAAAAATATGGTTCTTTATTGGCATTGATGGTTCCATAAAGAACCTTTAACATCCATGGAATTTTCTATTGCACAAAAGGTTCTTGGAAAAAGGTTAAAATAATCTAAAGAACCTTTAGATTATATATTTAGTAAGAACTGCTCACTGAAAGGTTCTTTGGAGTAACCCAAAAGTGGTTGAGTAACCCAAAAAACTTGTATTTTTAAGAGTGTATGGCTTATCAAAGTAGTCCATAAGTAAATAAATCCATGAATCTATTGAGAGACATTAAAAAAAGAAAAAGAAACATTTCTTAAAATCTTTTTTTTTTGCAACATCTGCAGCATTCAGCAACTTAACAACCACAAGTTCACTATATGCTTTTTTAAAGATTCAAATTCTTTTGACATACATTCTTTAAATCATTTTGTTGCTTTCTTGGTTCCTCAAAACTCTTTTCTAAGATACTAGAGAATATATATATATATATATATATATATATATATATATATATATATATATATTGTTTTTTTTTCTTGAATTTGAAAAGGTTCTCCAGTGGGATCAGGCTTTAAAACCCTATTTGGTTCTATATGAAACGTTTATTGCAGCTTTAATTCATTGTTTCTATAAACAGTCCCTAAAATAGACTCTTTAGACACTTAAATGGCACTTTATATCAGATACTATGATTTGATTCCACTAAAAATGGAATGAAAGTCACATCAGAATGAGTTTATTTGCCATGAGGGGCTTCATATCCTAAACTCAATATGGAGCTCGGCCAGCACTGGGGCATTTGTAATGAACCGCTCTCAACTGCACAACGTCACCTCGTCTTGACTCTGGCTCAAAACAAAATTAGTCATACCCATTTCAACAGGCCTGCATTATTTGAAGGCTCTCCTAGAAAAAGCTGTGTGCATTGAGATGGCCTGCCATGCAGTCAGCTCCATTGTGTCATCATTCAGTGAGAGCTCAACATGCAGGGTGAAAACAGAAGGAGAGTTTAAATCAGCACACTAAGTATAACCGAGAACCACAATATGAACAGTAAATCAGTGCGAGATCACTTTCTGGATTGGCTAAAGAGTTTATGGAGCGAAAGATAAGGATACAGCAAAAGATAGATGGGAAAAGTGGGAGGCTGTTACAGCGAACGTCATCACAGCAGGCATTACTGTCCACAAGCGATTAAGCCTCATTGACACAGTAAACTATAGAAATGCTTAATATAGGACATTTTAAAATCAACCTTAAGGCCACATTTACATAAGAGCTGGCATGAACGCAGGACTCTCTAATTGAATATTAAACCCCTGATGAGAAGCTAACAACATTAACGGACCCCCTTCCTAATCTCCACCAGGTTCCTGGCATCATGGAATCATATCTAACACATATCGCAATATTTTCAGTAGATATATCCTCAAGCTCTTCAGCAAGCTTTCTCAGGCTGCCTTGCCTGAGATAAGAATAGTACATAGCCTCAAGAAATACATTTGGCACAGCAGGTCAGCCACGGAAAATTACCTTCTGTGCTTTTTAATATCGAGAAACTTTTCTTCCCTTTGGAGCTACAGTGGTAGTGAAGAAAAGAAAGCTCTTGGAACATGGCATCAGAGTTGATTTTCTGTAAATATAAGAGGACTTTTGGATACTGAAGCCTTTGTACATATGGGCACGGATTTTCTCATGTGTCACATAACACAAGGGTGGTCTAAATTGGATGTTTGTTGCTAGTTTAAGAATGCCCTACAATACTGGCAGGAAGTTGAGACTACTCAGCATAAACAGAAGAAAGGCTGAAACAACACTGAAGGAGCCCTTTTCAACTGCTGGGTACTTTTTAAATGCATCTTAAGGCTAGACAGAGTGCCAACATGATACCTACCACTTCCTCAAGAACAAACTATCATATGAACAGGTCTTATTATTATCATCACAAACTAGTTCTGTTCTTTCTAAACAAGCTCTAAGGACCGGTTCCAAGTGGTGCAACTGAAAAGCTGAATGTCAAATCAGTGCTGACAGCACAGCCGGTGACACAGGTGTCGGTCCCCCGCGGATATACCATAAGCTTAGTGTTACTATGGGGATGACAGTACTTTTATGAAAAAATGCCACCAAAATAACGCAATGCATTGTAACCTTAAATTATGTATTCAGATGCAATATGGAAATCAACTGGCTACAAACAAATGCCCCACATGAACTGCACTGAATGAAAAACAGACATTTTCAACACGGAGGCGTGTAATATGCTTCCTCATCGCTAAGGGCAGGTACACCTACACACTGTTCTGATATTTCTGCCATGAGAACAGAGGATGTCAATTTTGTTTAAGATACTGACAAAGATGCAACGCACTGAAGCTGTACATGATATAAAGGAACAGTTGACCTAAAAATTTAAATCCTGGCATCCTTTACATTTACAATAAAATACCTAACTACATAATACTACTATTGTTAGAAATTGCAACAAAATAGAAATATAAACTTTTGAACTGCGGGTTTCGTCTGGTCAGAGGAGAACTGGCCCCTGACTGAGCCTGGTTTCTCCCAAGGTTTTTTTTTCTCCATTCTGTCACAGAGGGAGTTTTGGTTCCTTGCCGCTGTCGCCTCTGGCTTGCTCAGTTGGGGACACTTAATTTCTAGCGGTTATCGCCGATTTGATTGCACAGATACTATTTAAACTAAACTGAGCTAGACAATGACATCTCTGAATTCAATAATGAAATGCCTTTAACTGAAAATTGAGAGTTTAATCTTATCATTATACATTACTGACACTCTATCCTCCAATTTGATACTGTTAAGTGCTTTGACACAATCTGTATTGTTAAAAGCGCTATATAAATAAAGGTGACTTGACTTGACTTTACTGTGGAACTCAAATCACCACAAAATTGGCCACTCTTTTGCAAGTTAACCATTCAGTGTACTAGCTTAGCATACTGCTAATTGATTAAACTGCTACCTTAGCTTACGCTCTATAAAAATGTTACATTTTTATGTGTTTTGTTTGATTGCATTGTAATCACCCCATATACTCTTATATAGATACATGATTTGAGGGAAGAGCCATTCGAGGTGGTGTCCAAAACCATAGTGTACACTGGCGAGTGCACTCATTCAACCCCATAATGCATCTCAAGTACAACTGATAAACACTCAGCTACTAGCTTCTATAAAATACCTGATGTCTGCAGCAAATCCAGCACGTTCAGCGTCTAAATTCTCTAACTTGGTTTTTATTCACTCATTCAGTGATATTAGTAGGAGTGATGTAGGACGTAGTGAATTTTCGTATACAGCCCAGTTTTTTCATGACACTTCTTGAGCTGTGCAAACTGATCTGGTGGCAATATGACATGAGGATGAATAAATAATAGGAGAATTTACACATTTGGGGGAACTATTCATTAAAAAAACACTTCCTTTTATAATGTAGCCAACATTTTTATATCTGCATGGTGACATTAAAAAAATTGCCTAATATTGCCTCTCCTTGGTAAATGGCTATTTTGTGCTTTCTGTCTTTCTTTACCTCATCTCCCTTTCAAGACATCTAAAACGTCCAGAGAAACATCAGAACACGAGCTTAATGTAAAAAACAAGACAGACAAAAACAATTTGGGGGGGAAAAAGGCAAAAATATATAGGCCTATTTAGAAGAAAGAAAAAAAAACAAAATGAAAACTGAGGAGGAGGCAGCAATTGGATCATGTTGTTCTTGCACATTATCCAGAAGCTTTCATCACCGGAGAAGTCACATGTACCTGCCGTATTTTCT
The DNA here is from genome assembly GCF_012432095.1 of Onychostoma macrolepis. NCBI lineage: Eukaryota > Metazoa > Chordata > Actinopteri > Cypriniformes > Cyprinidae > Onychostoma > Onychostoma macrolepis. Next base: position 6,178,391 of record NC_081168.1, on the reverse strand, counting down.
TTCTTTTTTATTTTTTTACAGCAGTTATAGAAAAACACAGATGCTAGTGCAAATATGAACAATGTAATCTACAGCAATAACAACTGAAACATAACTTTCCATAATGTAGATATAATGTTACATTCAGAGTAAACGAGTTGTTTATCTTCATGATAACTACTAGGATACTAACGATCTGTTATGTTTTAATTGTTCCTAAAACTTATAAAACTGCTAAAATACATGTACTCACCTTGATTTGCAAAGACAGTCCTTTGTACTTCGCAGATCTTGTTGCAATAGTAAACAGTAGCGCTGATGTTACCACACCGAGCACGCTGAGTGTGTTTGTTGCGATTGAGATGCGCGCAGAAGTTTATGGAAATCGGTCGCCAGATCCTCAATCCTCATGTGCATTTTCATTCGCTTTGAACGAAGCAATAAACACGCGCGAATACAGTCGGCTCTGTGTTGACAGCGTCCTTACTGTAACAATCAAGTCTGAACGACGCGCGTGACGCTACACCTCCCATTCCACTGGCTCCACACACAACTACTCCCCACGGACACGTGATCATCCCACGGGAATAGCTCTCATCCCTCCCTCACCGGCGGCTGGTATCGGTTACACTGGCATCGCTTCGGCAGGACACGTCCTTTAGTTCGGCTCTGTCGATTCCGTTGTATCCTTCTTAATGTCATGTGCATAGATTGTATTGGACAATGGAAACAAGTTGACAAGCATTGACAATCAAATCAGTCTGAGCTGAATGCATATGGATATCGACCTGGTTATATAAACATATCGACTAAATATACATTCAGCGTGAGAACCCTACTTTACAAGGTGGTTTTCTTAAAACTCTTGTCTGTTTTTAGTATGTTGTATCTTAAACAGAAGCGCACATATCCCTTTCAAACAGTTCAGTAACCACAAAAGTTAGATTACAAGTTAGTCAAAGCGGGTATTTTCACCTGATAAATAAATAAATAAATAAAATAAAATGTTGGCCCGAGGTGGTAACCATGGCAACAGTAGGCTGCTCTAGCATTTTTGTTCATTTCAGGATGGCACAAAACTGTCATTAAATATATTGCAGTAAAAGAAAAAAACAAAAACAAAAAACTTTTGGATTGTGTGAAACAAATTAAAAATCTTATACAAGTTCCATTTACCCACAAGTCACTGCATTAGCCTTCTGGATAGACCATGGATCTACACACCAATGGGAATTTACCCAGGTAACCATAATTTATTATAGTAGCCTACCAATAACTTTAGCTTGGTTGAAGCTGTGGTTATCATGGTACATTTTAAAGGGTTTGTCTTCATTTAATAAGCAGGATATTCTTGGTTGGAAGATTAAGTGGATAGATACCTGGAATCTAGTCAAGCCTCTCACATAATAATAATAATTAAAAATCATCTGAAGTCATCTGAAAGTATTATCCCTTATTTGTTAAAGACTGTTGTGATGTAAAACTTCTTTGTGGGCAGGGCAATCCAAGAATCAATCTATCAATCTATCAATCTATCTATCTATCTATCTATCTATCTATCTATCTGTCTGTCTGTCTGTCTGTCTGTCTGTCGCTGGTATTATTGCACATTAATCTCACATATAATAACAAAAAAGTAACACCCTGAATTAAACGTGAAATTTTAGAAAGAATGAAATCGTTTTTTCTTGTAAAACATACTCCAGTTATCTTCATTTACAACTTTGAACTATGACTGTAATAATAACAACTTTATAATATATATAATAATTATTAATTATAATAATTGTATTTATTTAGTTTACATTGATGGGATAGCAAACTTTGGTCTGTCCTCTTACCTTCTCCATACAGATTGTGAGTTATGAGGGCTGAGGAAGACAACTCGAGTCACTTTCTGGCACTTCATCACATTGGGCCTCCTCCACACGTGGATTTCCATGTGGAAAATCTTTGCTTGGAACACAGGTTTCTGCCAGAGTTCAGTGAGTATTCAGCATTACATAACAAGGCAGAGAAGAAAAATATGCACATGTTAGTTTATAACGTGCACTGTTATTGTCTGAAGTCAAACAAACAACTAAAGTAAAATAAACTACAGAGGAGTGACAAAACATACACTCAAATTATATGCAACATTTGAGGAGCCTGAGATTTGCTCCTGGTAAATTTTAATGATGACAGAGCGAAAGCAAAACATGGAATTGCAATTACCACCGTGTGACTATCCCTGACTAATAGAGGTTAATGCTTTGTAAAACCCTTCATGACAGGGATACTTTGATGTTCTACTTCTTTCTGCTAAACTTTAATTCTATTCCACCTCTCTAGACTTTCATTCGCATTTGCTCACATCAACATGTTTATCTAACTGTTCTTAAAATTTGCACATATATTAAGTGCCCTGCTGTAAACAGCTGACGTGAAAACAAAAATGACGTTGTGACTATGAAGCGTTTGGACAGCAAACAAAATGAGATCCCTTAAGGGAGCCTGCTTTTGAGAAGAAATCTCAATTCATTCACTTGCTCGGGACCCTCGTGGAGAGCAGCTGTGGGGAGCGGATGGATCTTTGTAGTGCTGTCATGACTCGCCTCCAAGTTCTCATGGCGTTTTAGTAATGAATTCTTCAGCAGCCATTTTTACCCTGAGCTCAAGGACACATTTGGGAAGTTTAAAGAGTCTATTATCCAATGGTTCTCTGCTAAAATATTTATACACGATTTAAATGAGAGCCCATTTACTGTACGAAGTGAGGGGCTTTTTCAGTTTTATTTCATTTTGTGTCTAAGCTCTAATGCTAAACTCTTCTTAAACACATTATTAAATCTTAAAGGTCCCATGACATGCTGCTTTTTGGATGCTTTTATATAGGCCTAAGTGGTCTCTAGTACTGTATCTGAAGTCTCTTTCCCGAAATTCAGCCTTGGTGCCACTACAAGCCAGTCCTATAATGAGCTTTCCTTAGGACGTGCCATTTCTGTGTCTGTAGCTTTAAATGCTAATGAGGAGGAGAGAGGCGGGGCAAGGTGGAGGCTGGGTGTGTGGTCTTAACCAGCTTGCAGCCACAGTACCATGCGCTACCATGCGCTAATGTTGACAGTGGATGTATCGCAATGGCTCGTAGACACTCAGTTGTTCAAGCTTTTCAGTTTGACCCAGAATCTGATCCGGATGGAGAAGCACCAGATGAAGAAGATGCAACTACAGCAGGATGTCTCCGAATGATTAGTTTAAAATATTGTGTCTGGATATGGTACTTTAGTTGGTTTGTTTATGTATGCTGTTACAGTTATTATCATGTAGCTAATGCTAGCTTACATTGTTGGCTTTTCATGTTGCTCTGATTTGCTATGGTTCTAAAGCTGTATTAGCATCTATATCAGTAATCTTTGTAGTTTAGAGAAGACTGTTCTCTGGATATCCAGGGCTCGGTTTACACCTATCGCCATTTCTAGCCACTGGGGGACCATAGGCAGGCTAGGGGAACTCATATTAATGTTAAAAAACCTCATAAAGTGACATTTTCATGCCATGGGACCTTTAAACTTTATATGTGCTTCCACAATAAGGGATTACGCCTACACTGTAAAAAAAAAAAAGTTGAGCAAACTCAAAAATCTGCTGAAGCTGGTTGCCTTAAAATTTTAAGTTGGCTCAACTTTTTTTTTTTTTTACAGTGTATCCTGCAAAGAGTGTCAAGAGTAGTTCTATGTAGTACGTGTAAACAAGAGCATTGCGGTTGTGTTGTACTGAAGAAAACTGCAGGCAAAGCCTGCATATTGGATGTAGCATCCTGTTCTGATTGCTTATGTTGAATTTTGAGCAGGTATCCCATGAACCACAGACCCTCAAAATACTAGAAAATCTCATTGTTTCATGGCAACTGCATCTGCAAATGACTACTGTGGGTGAACTGTTTACTACCTAGCATTATAATGTAGTTTAATGGTCCCTACCATGAAAATAGCCACGGTTGGTATATAATTGCCAGTTGGACTCTTACGATAAAAGCCTTTATTCCAGATGAGCCAATGGGGTGGCGTTCTCCCAGGGAACTCATTATCATTGAGCTGTTGACAGTAAAAGCCTGACAAATATCAAGCTTCACGATCGTTTCCCTTGCAGACAAGGACAGAAAATATTTAAGAGACACTCAGGAGTCTGAAGGAGCTGTGGAGAAAAACTAATGATCCAGTTATTGGATTATGCACCCTTGTGCTGATGCTTAAGTAAATAAAAACACATTTATCATGTGTCACACATTGTAAACACCTTTCAAGATTGATTGCAAACCTCAGCCTGCAAGTGCATGATGAAATTGATCTAACTTTCCATTTCTTTGCTCCTTGTCATCACGAATTGGCCAGCAAAGTGAATTTAGGACAAGTGTACTCCATATATGTTTCATTGAAAGAAAAAAAATCCTCTAAAAGCGGATAATAGTAATCTCAGATAAGACTGGGGTTGATGAAATAGTCTGTTGAGTTGGCACTCTAGGCCGTACGCATTGCCGGTTTACCAAAGCAATCCTATAAAGCTTTCTTCCTCCATGGTCCTAAGCAAATATACAACAGTCTGATCCAAGCTGAGCAAAGGCTTGGATTTCAAATCTCACAAAACTCATAGTCAAGGCTTTTTTTCCCAGGGTTTTTTTTTCGACCATATCGCAATCCTAGATTGTAATTTGAACAAGCTTCTTAAGTGCCTCTTAACTGTAGCCCTGGAAAAAGATTATTTTAGCAAACCTATGACACTAAATCAGCTCTTTATTCATAATTGTGCTGTGCAAGTTGTGTTTTATACCATACTCCTTCGGTTTCGAAGTGGAGATTACAGATTACATCTTTGATATCGAAAAGGAAATGACATATTTACAGAGTGGAATGAGATAAGATCACATAATATCTGATGAATCACGCCTCTTATAGCGTGAATCATTAAAGGTTTATAAATAGTTCATTGGATAATGGGGGACTCGGGCAGGTTCTAAGCAATAATTGATGAGACACAGTGCAGATGGGCCACGCTGCCTAATTAAGATCTGTAACTGATAACCCTGTGCTTTATTAATGGCCCAAAAACTTTTTAGAGCATTAGGCAAACTTAAGACCACTTAAACAATTAGAAACTCTGGTCACATTAGAGGACACGATGTATGCAAATGTACTCAGAAAAGGGATTTGAATTGTCTCATCGTTTCTCTACAGTTCACCTTTGTCGAGTCCAACTTCTACTTTTTCATTTTGCTCCCATTTAAGCCTGGCTGGCCCAAGGAAAAAGGCGGAAAAACGGTTTCCACCTGGGATTTGTTTTTTGATTGTAAAGCAATGAGAAATGTTGAAGCGCTTTTTGCCATGCTTCTCTCATCTCATCATCAAAGAGCCCAAAGCTCAGTTTCAATACAACCTCCAGAGAGCACAAGTTGATTATTGCTTTTTGAATTTTGCTAATTAAAAAGTGAGAGCAGCACATTTTTGTATAGCTAAAGTAAGCAGATTTTGTATAGCTTCCACAGAGCAGGGTAGAAATATATGGATGATTTTTAGCACTAAATGAATCTTTGATATATCCCAGATGAGGCAATTTAATAGAAAGATTCATTCAGGCAAATATAACATTATCATTCTTCTGAAATACTATATTAATCATATTAGGCCCAAATCAGGCAGTTAAATGCTTGCATTACTCTACCATAGCAGGTTGGCAGCTTCATTCTCTTTGAACTTAGAAAGTAGGAAACAGAAGTTCAAAAGCTTTCTTGCTGTATTGCAACCTCCAAGGAAATGCTTTCTTCTCAACTTGACCTTCGGACAAGTCCGAGGTTCAAAGTAATTACAAATGCTGAGCTCGGCATCCCTAACCTTTCTCACAGACATCTCCAAAAGCTGGTTGTTTTGAACCACATTTGGGGTCCTCTCTCTGCTGTGCATCTGCTGGTATTGGAAATGGCCCCCTCCAGCTATCATTAGCCATATCCATGCGCAGCACATGACACTGTCAGCCTCTGCGATTCAGATGGGTGCATTTATTGGTTGCCAAGTTTGTGAGATTCATGCAGTTATGAGCCTGCTGCTGAATTGCTTATCACACTGGGAAATCTGTCTTTTGAAATATGAAGCGTGTAAAGCGCTGGATGGGAGCATAATTTCATTACAACAAAATGGAAATGTATGACTCAAACTCTTGTTTTTTTTTTTTTTTGGTTTGAGAGACCGTGGAATGCATTTTTAATCCTGTATGATGAGAATATTACACTGAAAGCAGCGGTTTAGTTCTTATATTTAGGATAGTATACATGGACAACATTCGGTCTGACTTGACAGCATAACTAAGCAGCTGCTGTCGGTCTTGGCCAGAAGGCAGAATAGAAATCGCTGGAAAGGTCACTGATTATCTGGCCAGGTCTAGTGTCACATTTTAGAAATCCAACTGGGCTGTGTTCTAACAGCATGCAGTCTTGCAAATAGAGTGATAGAATCAGAAAAGTGGTCTACTGTCAGGAAGGAGCAGATTTGGGCATAGTTAAGGCAGACAGATGGTGACCAGTCATTTCACTGATTGGCTGCTGGCCTTCAAGGTCACCTTTTGAATGGCTGGAAATTACTCTGACCGCATCTGACCCGACAGGAAAATGGTTTTGGGAGGTGATCACTGCTTCTAGTGTCTAGATTTGGGCTCTTTTGACGTAGGTCAGTAAAATTGCCTTCAAACTGTAAAAATGTTTGTAATTTGTACAGAAAAATCATTTAAAAATGCTATAAAACCTATTAATTGGTTAACTTGCCTTACCATATGTGGTGAAAAACAGGTTTAACATTGCATTTCATGTAATTTTACTGAAAAATGCTATATATGAATTACCACACTATAAAAATGTTTTCCCCCCTCCAAATCTGTACATAAAACAAAGATTATTGGAGTATGTTTAACAAAGGATTTTTTTCAGTTTCAGTTTTTCTACTTTTAATTAAATGTGTTATTAGCCATTTCTTTGTAATTGTTTCTGAAACGTATCTGCAGTTCCTGAGCGAAGTTTGTTTATACACCCAATTTCTTTCATTGCATATAATTTATGGTTAGAAAAGAAAATATGAAAACAATATTATATGTTTGTTCTTAGTAATGGTTTATGTTATTTGGTTAATATTTCCATTGTTTTAGTGTCATGTGTGTATATGTGACCCTGGACCACAAAACCAGTCTTAAGTCGCTGGGGTGTATTTGTAGCAATAGCCAAAAATACATTGTATGGGTCAAAATGATCCATTTTTATTTTATGCCAAAAATCATTAGGATATTAAGTTAAGATTATGTTCCATGAAGATATTTAGTGAATTTCCTACCGAAAATATATCAAAACCTTCATTTAGACAACTTTAAAGGCGATTTTCTCAGTATTTGGATTTTTTAGCACTCTCAGATTCCAGATTTTCAAATGGCTGTATCTCGGCCAAATATTGTCCTATCCTAACAAACCATACATCAATGGAAAGCAATTTTGAAAAACTGACACTTATGACTGGTTTTGTGGTCCATCAGGGTCACATATATATTTTTTGGACAAGCCTTTTCTAACCTATATTATCATGTTGGTTATCAGTACATCTTAAGTTAAACAAACAAACAAACAAACAAACAAACATATTTTGTTAGTTCAAGTAGCTTAGTATATTAAAATTAAAATATACAGGCACTAATATGCCAGTCTGTAATCCTTGAAACATTGTCACTGTATTTTTTACATTGAATTTCTAGCAACCACAGCATGCTTTTTTTGATGTTTCAAAACCACTCAGAACACCCTAGCAAACATGGCAACACCCTTGCCTTGTGGTGTCAAATTGCATTTTCTTCAGAATGTGTTTATTTGTTTGTTTTCAACAGAAAGCATTATTGTCTTACCTGACAGTTGCCTACACAAACAGAACTGTTGCTTTTAATGATCATTAATTTTATCTCTGGTGGTCATCATGGCATATTTTAGTGTTTCATCCTGTCCCAGCACCATATGTTCTGGTATGAAGCTCATCATGTCCAGCAGTTACCTGTAGAGCTCAAACAGATATTATATCCAACATGCCTTACAGGCACATCCTGTCTAAAAACTTTAAAACCAATCTCATCTTTAAATACACTGAAGCTCAGTCACTGAATAAATGAAGGGAAGAATCAGACTGCCGGCAGTTACGAGCAGAGCAGATATCTACAGTATAAGTGGAAGCCATACTTCATTGCCTCATGAATAATTACTGTCAGGAACTGCACTGTTTTGACAAACCGGCGCTGTTAAATCTATCTAGTATAAAGCCTAGCACTGATTCTGAACTGTAGATGTTTGAGTGTTGCAGTGATGGACAAACAATGTGGCGCACAGAGGACGATGGTAGGGCAATAAATGTACAGTATTTCTCATAGATTTATGACACATCTGTGAATAGGAAGCAATGGAATGTCAGATGACTTTTATGGTTTAAAATAGGGAGCAATTATATGATGCTATCTTTCTGATGTATGAAATTGGCAGACTCTTTGTAGTGGAGTCTTGTGGAACTTTTGGAGGTCTTAGATATTATGTGAGTTTGATATGAAAGCCTCTAAAATCTTTGGCAATCTAGAGATGAAAAGAAAACTGAAAACTGTCTTTCTTGAGTCATAATCACATTTATACCACAAAAAGGTGTTGCACAGACTTTATAATGCTTGCATCCTATGAATCACAATCACAGGAAACAGTGCACCACACTTTAAATAGTAGATTTGAATTCAGATTTTGATTTAGATATTATCAGGCACAGCCAAGAGAATACAAGAAAATGCACATATTTTCATGACAGCAGTGAACAAATGCACACACACACACACTGCTCCAGCGCCCGGGGAGCAATTAGGGGTTCGGTGCCTTGCTCAAGGGCACCTTAGTCATGGTATCAAAGGCAGAGAGAGTGCTGTTCATTCACAATCCCCACCTTCAATTCCTGCCGGCGCGAGAATTGAACCGGCAACCTTCAGGTTACAAGCCCGACTCCCTAACCATTAGGCCACGACTACCCCTGATAGATAGATATGGATCTATCTATCCATATGCTTTATTTTAGTGTTTTGTTTCTCATTTTAGTTAATGGTGATTATGTATATATATATATATATATATACACACACACACACACACACACACACATACATACACACATATGTATATACAGTAGTCAACATTTGAAGTGGATCAAAAAAGTTCAAAGTTGTCCTAAGACAAGAACACATTTTGGTTTTAGGTTTTAGGACAACTCTGATGAAAGGTTTTGATCCACATCAAATGTTGACTAGTGTATAATAGAAGTGTATGAAAATGGAAATCTATGTTCATTTTGAGATCATGCTAAAGATTACATTGAACAGTGTTATTAAATTATTCGTTTTAAAGGCTAATTTTTGCAAGAGTTTTGCATAAAGGCAGATGTAATCTTAACACAAAAATAGGGGAAACAAGTATCCACAGTTAAATATCCAGTGATACTGATATATAAAAATGTTGTAACTGACACAGTACAGATATTTTGTGCATTCCTAACAATCCGTTTCATGCACAATCTAAAACAATTTGTCTTCATAGGGCCCCCACTGGCACCCCTTAAACTCTCCCAGTGTCTGCACTGTTAAGCTTCTCATGAGGCAAAAAACCTTAAGATTATAAATAGATGGATGCAGGAAGTGGGGCCAGATATACCCAATTGTTTAGTGTTGTCGCTTCTCTCAGCTCACCAAAAGAGAGGAATGCATTTAGACTAGTCTTCCAGGAAGAAGCAGGGAAAGGCCTGTTCTAACACTGAAAGGCTCATGGCATGATATCTTGAACAGTTGGGCTTTATAGTCGTGTGAGTGCTTTCATATGCAGGTACAAACATGGTGCCATGACCCTCTGTTCGAGTATGCTGTTATCACTATGCTGTGATGTTGCTTAGCTGGCCTATGGGCATATCATATCGTATCAGGCAAAATAAAATCATCACCTCACGTACTTGGGGGCAAAACTGTATACAGAGAAACAAGGAGACATTCTATATACATATCCAAAGTGCAAAAGCATATCTCAGCAACAGGCCAACAGAACCAAAGATGGGAAATTGTTGACATAAATGACCCTCAGTCTAAATAAAGTAACACTGATTCTCGAAAACTCCTAAGAGAATCACATCAAAGGCTGCATGACTCAGAAACACTGTGCTTCACTTCCAATAACATTAGAGAGCAAACCGGAGAATCCTCCTCAGACCAAAGCAGATGTTTAGGGCCTCTCAGCATCTGAACACACACTTCAAGCTTCAGTCAGGGAAAATAAATGATCAAAATAAAGCTGAAAGCTGATTAAACTTAAAATAGAAGCTATGTAAGATTTATGTGTGTTGATACTGATATTTACAGCCTTAGGCCCTATTCCAAATTGCTCACTTTTGTGGTCTTTATGAGAATGAGAATGAGAGGGAATGAGAATGAAAATGAGCTTTATTGCCAGGTATGTTTACACATACGAGGAATTTGTTATAGTGACAGAAGCTCCACAGAGCAACAGAATGACAGCAACAGGACACAGATAATAAAAAGAATAATATATAAAATAGACAATGTACAAAATAGCAAAAACACAGTATATAATATAGACAATTATGTGTGTACAGGTATGATATGTGCAAATTTAAAATGTAAATAAGTATGTGTGTTAAGTAAATAATGTATAATAGTGTTGTGTGTTCCACGTTTATTGTCAACTGTTCATGAGATGGATTGCCTGAGGGAAGAAACTGTTCCTGTGTCTGGCCGTTCTGGTGCTCAGAGCTCTGTAGCGTCGACCAGACGGTAACGGTTCAAAGAGGGTGTGTGCTGGATGTGAGGGGTCCAGAGTGATTTTGCCAGCCCTTTTGCTCACTCTGGATGAGTACAGTTCTTGGAGAGTGGGGAGGGTTGTACCAATGATTCGCTCAGCAGTCCGGACTACCCTCTGTAGTATTCTGAGGTCAGATTTGGTAGCTGAGCTAAACCAGACACTTATCGAAGTGCAGAGGACGTATTCAATGATGGCAGAGTAGAATTATTTCAGCAGCTCCCGTGGCAGGTTGAACTTCCTCAGCTGCCAAAGGAAGTACAACCTCTGCTGGGCATTTTTCACAATGGACTCAATGTGATTGTCCCACTTCAGAGAAATTTTGATGCCCAGGAATCTGAATGACTCCACTGCAGTCACAGTGCTGTTCATGATGGTGAGTGGGGGGAGAGCAGGGGGGGTTCTCCTGAAGTCCACGATCAACTCCACAGTTTTGAGCGTGTTCAGTTCCAGGGTGTTAAGACTGCACCAGACAGCCAGCTGCTCAACCTCCTGTCTGTAAGCAGACTCGTGACCGCCCTGAATGAGGCCAATGACTGCGGTGTCATCTGTAAACTTCAGGAGCTTGACAGAGGGGTCTTTAGATGTGCAGCCGTTCGTGTAGAGGGAGAAGAGCAGTGGGGAGAGGACGCAACCCTTGGGTGCACCAGTGCTGATCGTACGGGTGCTGGATGAGAATTTACCAAGCTTTACTAGCTGCTGCCTGTCTGTCAGGAAGCTGTTCATCCACTGACAGACGGAGGTGGGGACGGATAGCTGAGTTAATTTGGGCTGGAGGAGTGATGGGATGATGGTGTTAAAAGCGGAGCTGAAGTTTACAAACAGGATCCTCACATAAGTCCCTGGTCTGTCCAGATGCTGCAGGATGTAGTGCAGTCCCATGTTGACTGCATCATCCACAGACCTGTTTTCTCTGTTGGCAAACTACAGGGGGTCCAGTGATGTCCCTCAGATAAGCCAAAACCAGTCTTTCAAATGATTTCATGGCCACAGACGTTAGAGCCACAGGTCTGTAACATTATTCGCAGACATGCAACATACAAACAAGTAAAGTCAAAGTCAAAATTACTAGCATTCAAAAGTTTTGGTTGGTAAGATTATTTTGATGTTTATTTATGTTGATTTTGAGGTCTCTAATGCCCATCAAGACTGCATTTATTTGATCAAAAACACAAAAAACTCATATTTATAATGTAATATTGTGAATTATTATTGCTAATATTATATATAGTAGTTTTAAACTACACTAGTCCTAAAACCTAAAACCAAAATGCAATATTGTCTTAGGACAACTTTGATGAAACGTTTTGATCCACTTCAAATGTTGACTAGTGTATTTTAAAATGTGATTTATTCCATGGAAAGTGATTTTTTTGGCATGCAAAATAATTTTTCAGTCTTCACTGTCACATGATCCTTCAGAAACCATTCTACCATGCTAAAATGCTTTTATTATTATCAGTTTTGAAATCAGTTGTGTAGCTTAATATATTCAGGATTGTTTAATGAATAGAAAGCACAAAATAACAGCATTTCTTTGTAATAGAAATCTCTTCAGTGTAAAAGTTTCTACTGTTACTTATAATAAATTCAATGTCCTTGCTGCATTAAAAAAGAAAGAAAGAAAGAAAGAAAGAAAGAAAGAAAGAAAAAACTTGCTGACCCCAAACTTTTGAATGGTAGTGTGTAAATAGGTTATATTAAAAATTTTTAAAAAGCCATAGGTTTTTCTTTTTTCTCTTTAATGATTCAGCGTTTTGAACTGTTTGGCACTATGGATTTAAATAAAAACAGCAGATTGGATTTTGAGTATAATAGTTTGCATTCATACATCTTGTGCAGTGCACTTGCCAGATTTTGTGTTTTAATTTTTTAAGAAGCAATAAATGCAAGGAATGCTTCACAAAACTCTCATATTTGTCATACTTTTGACAATCCACAAATATGAGCTAGCAGCGTGTAAACAATCTTTTCATTTCTATGCAAATAATCTTCCTGCAAATGACAAGCATCTGCTCAGACAGACTATGCAGAGTGACAGTCACAAAAAAAAAAAATACGATGCTAACCCAAAGCAAAAGAGAGTGATGCTAATGAACTTTATTTACAACACTGGGAGTGTAACAACAATCGGTCACAGCGGGTGCACACAGCCTTCAGTTGACATACTGTTTTTGGGACACCTTTGCCCTGAAACACACTCCAGCCGCATTGGTTCACCAACATGATGTCTGTTCATGTTGGCTAAGAATGCCATTCACACATACCAGAGGATTGTAGTCATAACTAAATCCGTCTAGAGTTAGCGGCACCATTAGCAGTTTCACCGCTGACCTAATTAGAGCGTCCTCTCATAATGTGACAGAAGAGCACATGCAGCAGTAGCTGTGACCCTCAGAACGTCTGTCCCCTCTTCAAACTCTCGTCTCGTGTCTAGAATGTCACCAATGCTAATAAAGGAGCAGACCCTCAGCGGGGAGCTAAGAGGATTGTCTTGAACCGACCTCCGGTCAGATCGGTGGCAGCTATGAACACACCACACAGACTCACAGCTAAAGTTAGCTCTCGGAGGAAGACGTGCACCCCTCTGGCCTCAGCGAGGGGCTCTGTGTTTCTCTAGCTCACATTCCTTTGCATAACTCTATCGTGCAAAAAAGAAACTGAGGCAAAACAAAGGTGTAGGTTAAATAAGAATTATGACTAAAAAAGCATTGATAAAATCAAATGAAGTGTGATGCACGTTTGCATGGGTTCACTTTACTCTTTGCATGTTACATGGATTTGTCCATCATGGAAAGTCTGCATCGTTTGCGTGGGCTTTGAGATACAGCTAGATATATTTGAGCCTTGCTAAGCTTTTTAGTAGAACCAAGTGCAGTAGAAGCCCTCAGACCTCTGAGGAAATGTTAATTCGCTCTGAGCAAACAAACCATTACTGTGCTATAAACAGGAAACTTTTTCTTTGCGCAGCTGAAGAGATATTGAGCGTGAAAGAGCTAAAGTGCTATGGATACTGAGCAAATGGCAAACATTGTGTAACACATTAATATCTTATATCATATCATATCATATCATATCACTGGTACCTCTTCTGCTTTGCTATTTTCTAACATAACATATCAGATGATAATAATATAAAAATATGTTAATACTAAAATAAAATAACATAATGATGACCTCTGCTGCTTTTCTATTTTCATATGTTTTCAGTAATAATATAATGTAATATAAATATAATAAAAATGCCAAAACTAAAAAAAATAATAATACTGACTCCTACAGCTCTACTCTTTTTTTTTTCTCTCTATCTATCAACACTCATGAGAGCTATGAGAATGATGAATAGCCACATCTCCAAACAAACTTCCACACATAGTAAAGAACAAACAAAAGAAAAGCAGTAAATAAACACAAGGCATTGTGTTGTGCTAGTGTTAGTTTTGCTATTATTAGCAACCAGCTGTAAACACAAAATCAAGAATCAATGGCTCAGGCCAGAAAGAATTACAGCTGAGACTTTTTCCTTTTCAATAAGACAAGAGAATTGCAGGATACTCCCTAACAGTCCGGATCCCTGGATGTTCTCTAGCACACATGCAGCTTGAAGAGGAAACACAAACAAAAAGTGAATTTGGTGAGAATGATAGTTTGCCTCTGAATGAAAGACATAGACTAAACTCGCATCAAATGAAAGTCCATTTCAAATGATTTCTGTAGAAAAACCTCTTTATAAGCATTATAGATAAATTTAGTGAATGTGCCAATGTACCTACTAGACATTAGAGTAGCTACAGTGACTGACAACAAAGCTAATAATATTGCTCTATTGCTTATGTCTCTGTATTATTTTTGCTTGCATATTATACATAGGTTGAAAATAGCAGCAGTTTTGCTGTGGAATCTGAAACCAGTGATTTAAGAAAGAGAAAGTAAACATATAGTGCTCTGGACTGGAGAAGATGGCTTGGAACCAAATGAGGTGGAAATGCAGTAACAAAAATAGGACAACAGTTCCTCATAGATCTGGAAAAACCCAAAGAATGCCAACAGCAGTGTTGGGCACGTTACTTTAAAAAAGTAATTAGTTATAGTTACTAGTTACTTCTCACAAATAGTAACTGAGTTAGTAACTGAGTTACATCATTATAAAAGTAACTAATTACCAGGGAAAGTAACTATTGCATTACTTTTAAAAAACTGTTCAAATGTCAAATAACTTTGGATGCCCCCAATATTAAATATGTTAAATTAATGAAATGGACACTAAAAAGAATAAATTATTATTATAAAACATTTTTTTATTATTAAAACATTAATATTATTATAATCTACACTATTTATCTACTGACACTTATTATCAGTCAGTCAAGCATTATAATATAATATTATGATAATTTAATATTATATGATAATAGAACTTTAGTAATTAGAATAACCAAGTATGAATGTATATTTGTCATCAATATAAAACGCACTAAGGATTAATGAGCTGCTGGGTTCATGAATATTAATCACGTTGTCTGCGTTCGCTCGAATTGATTTGCTGAAATCAAAACAGGGACGACAATAGGTGAGCGCCAGCCAATGAGATTGTGGTTTGCGCATTAGTTCCGCCCACTACCAGAGAAAGCGGCAGTTCTTAAAAGCTGAAGAATTCCAAAGGAACTCCGTTATTTTACATGTAGTGCGTCAATTCTATACGTTATGAAAGACTCTCTCGCTCTATATCTTTCTTTGCGTGCGTGTATGTGAGAGAAAGCGAGGCGAGTCGTGCGCCTTCACAATAGAGTTTATGGTACGTCAAATACAGCTACACCGCGCATCCATTCAGGTGAACTGAAAAATTAAATTCTAATAATATAATATAGTAACGCCACATTTTATTGTCAGTAACGGTAACGGCGTTGTAACGGGGGAAACAGTAATTCGTTTGATTACTCGTTACTGAAAAAAATAACGCCGTTATTCCCATCACATGGCCAACAGTAACAGCCATTGTTAAACCGAAAACCCACAATACATCTGTGTAACACTCAATAATAAGCAGATTTTAAAATATGAATCACTGTCCAGATATTAAAAGCATCAAATGCAATAATGAGAACAGTGTTTCATTGTTTTATGTCACCATCTGTGATTTGATTGCAACATTCTGATCATTTGTACATATGAACAAGCATACCTTATGCTACATAATGCAGTCAGATTGTAAATACTCAAGTTCTTGATTTTAAATGATAATTTAACATTTTATTATACAATTCTATTATTATTATAGATTTCAACACAAAAGGCAAACACTAACTCACATTTATTATTGTTGTTGTTTTTTTTTTTTAATAAGACTTCATTATAATTTGGACCAAAGGGAATTGTATATTATGAAAGTGATTTACAACGCATACATAAAGCGAATGATTTTGCAATATAACAAAGGTTTTATTTTAAAACTGTGCAACCCTGTGCTGCGCTTGCAAGAAAGAGTCTTTATAGGCAGCATTCATCCTTCCCTCGACAACCAAAGACAAAGGCTCAACAATAAAATATTTTATTCATCCTGTTTCATTTAGGAAATGTTCAAATAATGTAACCTCAAGATGCAATTAAAATTCAATCATATAATAAGGTAGTCCAGTATAAACAAAGCAGCCTTGAGAATTCAGAGTCCTGTCTGTTTGCATAACCACTTTTTTTTAGAATATAATTTAAACAAAGACTAGGTAATGAGAACCTGGTTAATGAAGAGCATAAATATAAATATCCAGCTCCCAACCGTCATGTGTTTAGGCATAAGACACATTCTTCTCTCTCTCAGTATTTCCTTTGAGAAAACATTAGATTTCAAAGCCAAAACAGTGCTTTACTGATTTCCTACAAAGGAATGCTAAGCCTATTTCTTGCAATGAAAGAAAAATACGAAAAACTTTCCATCACGCAGGGAGTCTTGGAAAAGATGGAGATGTAGAGGTTTGGACAAATCAAACTGCAGCTCTCGTTTGACCAAGTGTACCGTACAGTAACAAGAGCAGCGTGTTGCTCTGCTTCCCACCATCAGAGTAATGATAGCTGGATTTATAATGAGGCCTACAGGGAAATGATTGAAGATGTCTTCTATTCTGAGCAGAAGAAAAAGTGAACACTTCAAAGTGTGCTGCTGGCAGAAGAATTCTTCATGAACCTTGTATGAGCGGAGCGTAAAACCTAAGAAGTGTATGGAACAGAGGGACCTCAATACACAAGCTTAGATCTGGTTTACAAGCAGAGCAGAGAAATTGATGAGTGCCTATGGCCATAATAATAAAAAAAACCATATCAGTTGTATCTTAAAATTAAGCACTGGAACCTCTTGTATTCACACCACTCTTTTAAAGTAGACTCAAAATTGTCTTTAAATTGACTTGTGGTCTTTAAAAGAACCAAACATGAATGTTGTCCAAAACAACATTGGACCCCATTGACTTTCATTGTATGCGGAGGCAAAAAAAAAAGACAGTAAAAATTTATTTTTCAAAGTTGTAAATAAAACAAAGATTATTGGAGCATGCTCTCTACTTCAAAATTGTGTGAGCGAAACTGGTTATTAATCTTATTTTTGTGAATTCCCATTTTTGGTGAACTATCCCTTTAACTCTTTGCGTGTTGTGTGTTGACAGATTGATGTGGATTGGGCTTTATTTTCCAGGGTGTCACTGAGAATCATCAATGATGGGCCTTAAACCTGTCAAAGTATATATGGAGTCTGAAGGCTCAGATCACATGGACGCTCGGATCTGACAGGAACTTTGACCTCAGTCAGATGCTTGACAGCGGCTTGACTTTGAGAAGACGCAGCAGGTTCCCCTGAAGCATATCCACTGACTGAGCTTAAAATCGCTCTTCTGTCTTGCTTTTAAGATCTGACTCAAAAGCAGAGCTTCAGGTGCGAAATCCTGAAAAATCCTCAAGCTGTGCTCGCCGGGCCTGAAAACAAGCAGCGGCAAGAGCAAATTCATATACTATGCTCTAATTGGAACATATGGTCTATGAAAGCCATTAGAAAATCTGGATGATGGCATCTGATATCTCTTTGCGGATACAGAGTTTGCCTGAATGTTAACCCTGTAAAGCCTACTGTATCAAGCGGCATGTGTGCTAGACATTTCTAAGGTCTCTAAATTATTAACATGAACAAAATCTTTGAAGAAAAACCTATTGTACACAATCTATTACATGCTTTCTGTCATCTGATTGATCATTTAATTTTTTTTTTTTTTTTAGCAAGTAAAAGGCATTTTAGTATAACTGTAAAAATGTTCACCTTCAGGTCGTGGTACACATGGCTTTTTGCACTAAGAACTTTACAGACTTTTATAATGTAAATATAAGAATACATTTTATAGTGTTATATAGTAATATTTCAAGATGAATTGATGCAACTTTGGTTTACTTGATTATCTATACATCACACACAAACACACACAAAAAGTTAATATTTGAGTATCAAATATGATACATCTGGCTTTTAAATTTTAAGGAACATTTACTTGTACATCTTACATCATCATTGTAATTCATTGCATTATACACTATATTGCCAAAAGTATTGGGTCACCCCCTTCTAACGAACAGGTTTGACTACTTTAGTAATTTCCATGAGTACAAATCTTAATGTTTAAGCATATAATGATATTCTAGGGAATTTTGTGCTTCTAATTTTAAAGCAACAGTTTGGACAGGACCCTTTTCTATTCTAACATGACAATGCCTCTGTGTATAAAGCAAGGTTCAAAAAGAAATGATTGTTTGAGTCAGTGTGGAAGAACTTGACTGGTCTGCAGAAAGCCAAGTCCTAATTCAAGCTGAACACCTCTGGTGTGACTTTAAATGCAGATCTTGAGCCAAAAACTCTTTACCAAACACCAATGACTTGTACATACACTATATGGACAAACGTATTGGGACACGTCCTTCTTTAGAACAGAAAAAGGCACTTCCAAAACTGTGGCAACAAAGATGGAAACATAATTAATGTATTTAAAAATTGTATTTAAAAGTCATTGGTGTTTGGTAAAGAGTTTTTGGCTCAAGATCTGCATTTAAAGTCACACCAGAGGTGTTCAGCTTGGATTAGTTCTTCCACACTGACTCAATCAATCATTTCTTTTTGAACCTTGCTTTATACACAGAGGCATTGTCATGTTAGAATAGAAAAGGGTCCTGTCCAAACTGTTGCTTTAAAATTAGTAGCACACAATTCCCTAGAATATCATTATATGCTTAAACATTAAGATTTGTACTCATGGAAATTACTAAAGTAGTCAAACCGGTTCATTAGAAGGGGGTGACCCAATACTTTTGGCAATATAGTGTATATACTGTATATATATATATATATATATATTACAGGCGGTACATATGGGTTTACACATATGGGGATACACATGATCGGGGTTTAAGCAGAATAAATGTATGGAGAAGTCTGTTGTTTATTTATTATATCACACCCTCACAAGCTATATTACTTAAAGGTAAACTGTACCATGTCTATGCAATAATTTCTGTACACTCAGAGGAACATTTCTGGTGTAAGTGCAAGGGCTGGTGACTTTGAATTGACTTACCACTTTGATAAGCAGACAAATTAAAATTGCTTTCACTGAACTGAAACAATGAGCATGACAGAATAACAGAGCATGTGTCTGTGGTCTGTGCGCCTTACGTTGCTCATGACTGGGTCTGCAGCTGACTAGAATGATGATACCTCATGTAATGAAATGTTACAAATTTTTAATGACTCGTAAAAGTGGGATTCAGAGTAAAATAACCTGAGCAATGTGAAGTGATATCACATAATTAAGTCATTTTAAGGGACCTGATACGAAAGACAAAGGGATGAAGCCGCATAAATTGGGTCTAGTATCAGGATTGAAAGAATAATGACTCATTTTAAACAAGCTGGGATATTACAAAGCGTTTTGATAATGAACAGCTTTAAGCACAAATGATCCAGTAAGCACACATATGTTGCCAAAGTGTCAGTGACAAAGCAAATCATTTGAAAATCACAGTGTGCTATTTTAAAATAATATTTTGTGTCAAGAATTCTTAAAAAGAGTGGATTCTCACATACATTCAGAATCACAAACACCATAAAACCGCTGAATATTGTTCTAACGTGCGATTTTAGCATGCTTAACATTTCAGCATTTTTAAAACGACTTATTTAAGATGAAAACACACAGATGTCTTGTTGATGTGCTATCATGATGGAGGTCAAATCGGACGTTTCAAACATCTTTACAATGGCATGATAGAAATGACCGGTGTTATGTTTGTATGGACGGACTACATAAATCTGCAAATTTAACAGATGCTTTATGTCTCCGAGGACTCAATCCACATTTGCTCCTCTACTGGAGATGGCCTACCAAGGCTTGGTGGAGAATTAATCACTTGCTTTCAGCCTGAGGCAAATCCATCAGTGCATGGGAATACTGTGGTGTGTTTCTTTGTTAGAAGGTATTTTTGATTTCCCTGAACAGGCTCATATCTATTTAGCCTTAAAGATTTATGCATTAAAATATAGGACACCGAAAACTAACCTTGAATCGCAATTCTTCCTCTGTCAGCTGGGAAACATTTGTGCATGACATGCTGTACGCTGGACAGGCTCAATTCCTCATCAATATCAGAGGAGAGAGCGACATCTAGCGTTTGATTTGACAAGTGTTTCTACATCATGATTTACTGCAAACCTTCTTCAAACTGCCTGAGAATATCAATCAACTATTTGCTTTTCTGTCATTTGTTCATGAAATATTACTGTTCAGTTATAATCATGGAAATTAGTACTTTTGGCACTCCAAAAAGAGTCATGCTGTATTGCTGTTCTGTCTTTACATAAGTCTACTATCTGTCTTTGTATGTGCTATTCAAAATAAAATAAAATAAAATAAAATAAAATAAAATAAAATAAAATAAAATAAAATAAAATAAAATAAAATAAAATAAAATAAAATAAAATAAAATAAAATAAATAATAAAATAAAAGCATGCTTACAATAATTAATTTCATTTATTAAAGGGATAGCCTCTTGTGATGATCCATCTCATTTTCAAGGGGTCCAAATAATTTTGAGAGTTCACAATTATTTTTATTAACTCAGAATTGTGGGATATAAATGTGCAATGTGCACAAGAAAAAAATTGAATTTCAAGATGTTAACTCGTAATTGAGATATAATTTCACAATTCTGAAGAAAAGTCTCACCACAGGGCACTTTATAAAACTTATGAAGTACTTTATAAAATAAGATTATATTTTTTAGTTCTTCACAAGTCTGTTTTTTTCTTCTTCTCACAATTGTGAGTTAATATCTCACAATTAGGATTTTTCTTCTCAGAATTTTTGTACAGCTTTTATCCAAAGTAACCTTGAAGTGCATTCAAGGTAGACATTTTATCAGTCCTTGCTTTCAAAGAGAATTGAACCCATGACCTTGGTGTTGCAAGCCCCATGCTCTATTATTTGAGTTAAAAGCAACTGAAAAGTCAAAATTGTCATATAAATAGTCACAATTACCCTTTTTTATTCCTTGGCAAAACCGTCCTTACAATTCTGACTTTTTCTTGAGTTTACATATCAAAATTTTGACTTTTCATCTTAGTTTTATATATATATATATATATATATATATATATAAATAATATATATATATATAAGAATTGCAAGAGAAATAAATTGTGATATATACAGTGGGGCAAAAAAGTATTTATTCAGCCACCAATTCTGCAAGTTCTCCCACTTAAAAAGATGAGAGAGGCCTGTAATTTTCATCATAGGTATACCTCAACTATGAGAGACAAAATGAGAAAAAAAATCCAGGAAATCACATTGTAGGATTTTTAAAGAATTTATTTGCAAATTATGGTGGAAAATAAGTATTTGGTCAATAACAAAATTTCATCTCAATACTTTGTTATATACCCTTTGTTGGCAATGACAGAGGTCAAACATTTTCTGTAAGTCTTCACAAGGTTTTCACACACTGTTGCTGGTATTTTGGCCCATTCCTGCATGCAGATCTCCTCTAGAGCAGTAATGTTTTGGGGCTGTCGCTGGGCAACACGGACTCCAAAGATTTTCGATGGGGTTGAGATCTGGAGACTGGCTAGGCCACTCCAGGACCTTGAAATGCTTCTTACGAAGCCACTCCTTCGTTGCCCGGGCGGTGTGTTTGGGATCATTGTCATGCTGAAAGACCCAGCCACGTTTCATCTTCAATGCCCTTGCTGATGGAAGGAGGTTTTCACTCAAAATCTCACGATACATGGCCCCATTCATTCTTTTGTTTACACGGATCAGTCGTCCTGGTCCCTTTGCAGAAAAACAGCCCCAAAGCATGATGTTTCCACCCCCATGCTTCACAGTAGGTATGGTGTTCTTTGGATGCAACTCAGCATTCTTTCTCCTCCAAACACGACAAGTTGAGTTTTTACCAAAAAGTTCTATTTTGGTTTCATCTGACCATATGACATTCTCCCAATCCTCTTCTGGATCATCCAAATGCTCTCTAGCAAACTTCAGACGGGCCGGACATGTACTGGCTTAAGCAGGGGGACACGTCTGGCACTGCAGGATTTGAGGCCTTTGTTACTTTGGTCCCAGCTCTCTGCAGGTCATTCACTAGGTCCCCCCGTGTGGTTCTGGGATTTTTGCTCACAGTTCTTGTGATCATTTTGACCCCACGGGGTGAGATCTTCGTGGAGCCCCAGATCGAGGAGATTATCAGTGGTCTTGTATGTCTTCCATTTTCTAATAATTGCTCCCACAGTTGATTTCTTCACACCAAGCTGCTTACCTATTGCAGATTCAGTCTTCCCAGCCTGGTGCAGGTCTACAATTTTGTTTCTGGTGTCCTTTGACAGCTCGTTGGTCTTGGCCATGGTAGAGTTTGGAGTTGGACTGTTTGAGGTTGTGGACAGGCAGGGCTGGGAAGGTTACTTTTAAAATGTATTTCGTTACAGATTACAAAATACATGCTTTAAAAAGTATTTTGTAATGTATTTCGTTAGATTACTTAATTTTAGTAACTTAATCTAAATACTTTGGAATACTTTGGAATACTTAAGTTAAATGGCATATTAACTTTGATGTCTTGTTTTTATGTTAATCACCTCTAAATAAAAATGGGTGGCATGAATACATTTAAAACAATTATAAATGCATAAATAATGCTATGAGATTAATATTTTCGCGATCGCGTTAGGACGATTCTAAGAGTCCGACGATGGGATGGGGCCCCCGAGCAGTAGCGGTTCTACATTGAATTACTCTCCGGGCGAGACCCCCTCTGAGCGCCCCCCACCCATCCGAGAAAAAAAAAAAAAAAACACAAAATTTTGCACAAACATCCATGTTTTACTATAACAATATAAGTGTAAGACAAGCTTATATTTCTCAATTGCACAAATCATTCAACAGAACATTTGAAAAACACAATTCTGCACAAAACAGTATAAGTTATCAGAACTTAAATATACTCTATATACATAAAAGTGGCAAAAATATGTACAATCAGAATGTTTCACAATCAGGCTTTGACCTTTTTCTCTCCATCGCTGTGTTTATTTGGCACTCGACAATCAACAGATTTCCCATTCCCCAACACTGTCACTCACGACCAGAAGTCAAGACTAAACCAATTCACCTCCACATAATCGTTTTGTATTACCTATTTTTATTAGCCATTTCACACAATTCAGAAAAAACAAAAACGTGCAAATTATAGGCCTGTGTTTTAATATTATGAATGAAATGTGCGTTATTTGGAAGAAAGTAAAGCTGTGACTTTAGCCCACTAAGTGGATCAAAATCATCGTCGCTGTATGTGGATACCCGGAGCTGTATGATACATCTTCGTACTTTTATAGAAACAGGAATAAAAAGGATCTTACTTGGTGTGTTACTTTGTGCACAACATAGTAAATCATAATTTATAGCCTATTTGTTACATAAAAATAATATTTCTATGTTAAGACTAGAATAGGCTACTTATGGCAAACATTTGTACATTCATTCTAATTGTATCCTATTGCAAATACACTCACAATAGTATAGTAAAAAATAGTTATTTGTGATTGGACCAGTGTAGTGTAATGAGAGGAGCCGCCTGGCAGAAGTCCCTCCTTGAGGCGAATTCGCGTCTGTTGTGAAGCGAATTTCAGGCGCGAATGAAGAGAGTAAACTCAAAATGTTCAAGCGTCCAACTACGCGCGAATAGCGCGATTTATTCGCGCAAGTCGCGTCTGGTGTGAACTCACAGTCACACAGCTTCTGTGCACTGCACCTTCTCAGCAAGCAGGGGCGCCAATTTGCAAATCCCCACACAGTTATATGAATAGAAAACGGCTTAGCGGCGCAGATGATTTTTTATTTATTTTTTTCAAGTGCTTGTGCCGCCCCCCACGTGTCATGAAAAAATGCCGCCCGGGCGGCTGCCCGGTTCGCCCATGCCTAAAACCGCCACTGCCCCCGAGGGGGAAACGTGATTTCTACCGAGGGGAACGCTAGAGCCCTGCATTCCCTGGGCTTCGATCGGGCCAATTTTCACGTCATAGTTCAGACGCGTGCCGGGCCTCGGGCCTGTTTTAGGCTTCTCCTTATTTTTATATTTTACACATCCACCATTTAGTGATGAAAAAAATTGCCGCGCTGGTGGAAACAACACGAGACCGTGCTGCGACTGTGAAGAGCGGCTCGACGGTGTTTAGAGTCCCGCAGCAGCAGCAGAGCGCGCGCCGTCAGCGCAGATGAAGAGTTCTGCGTTCAAATACATGCAGTAGGCTGACGCTTGCTGCAAAGCCCCAGCAAAAGTAATTACCATGAATGTGTCAGGGGAAAATAGTAAGGAGATATTTGAATTATTTACTAATAAACTAGTGTTTTCTGTGTCAGTGTCGCAAAGATGAAGATGATGATCCTGACTCGACATCTCCTCATTAGACGCGCCTTTAGAGAGAAGTGCATCTTCACTGATTATAATGAAAGAGTTTTTGTTTTCGATTTGATTTATTTCGTTAAGTAGTAATTTAAAGCTTTCTATAGATATATTTATCATGTCTGTGAGGCATGTATTGACTTTCGGTTCATTTTTGTGAAGCGCTCAAGACGAGACAGCGCATCGTTGTTTTCTTTATTTTATCAAATTATTTTATTTATTTTATAAAAAGTTTTTTTTTAATATTGTGAGTGCACACAAATAAAAGTAGACCCTTTACAATTCCGAATGATGTATTACTCTTACCTTTATGAGCAAAAATTACGGCGTAAGTTGTTTCCACTGAAAACAATGCAATTGATTGCGCTGGTGCCTCCACGTCCTGCGCTTTAGCTTCGACTCTCCTCACAAACTACTGGGTACAGCGCACATTTATCTAGGTTTAATGTTTAAACATTGTTATATGCTTGAACTGTTTATCTATAGTATATCTATAGATTGTATTTTAGGCAAGTCGTGATGATTTGAGAAGGCTAAATTCATCAAACATAAGCTGAACTGAACTATTTTAATAGCTGAAACAGTATAACGCGATCGCGATTTCGACCGAGGGGGATTCTACCAGAACGTGATCTGTACAACACAAATCGTCTTTTTATTTCCATGACAATTACGCGCTAGGCTTTCTGATTTTCTCTTGCATTTTAGTGAGTCATCACTATAGTCTGCACTCTGCAGGCAGGCTGCTGTATGGACAGGCTGCACGCGAGTTAAAATCATTTTACATTAATATTAAAATAAATAAATGACATTAAAAATTAAAGTAATCACTTTGGTAATCTAAAATACTTTTCGGATGTAACTGTAATCTGATTACCACCCATTTAAATGTAACTATAACGAAATACAGTTACTCATATTTTGTATTTTAAATACGTAACGACGTTACATGTATTTCGTTACTCCCCAGCCCTGTGGACAGGTGTCTTTTATACTGATAACGAGTTCAAACAGATGCCATTAATACAGGTAACGAGTGGAGGACAGAGGAGCCTCTTAAAGAAGAAGTTACAGGTCTGTGAGAGCCAGAAATCTTGCTTGTTTGTAGGTGACCAAATACTTATTTTACCGAGGAATTTACCAATTAATTCTTTAAAAATCCTACAATGTGATTTTCTGGATTGTTTTTTCTCATTTTGTCTCTCATAGTAGAGGTATACCTATGATGAAAATTACAGGCCTCTCTCATCTTTTTAAGTGGGAGAACTTGCACAATTGGTGGCTGACTAAATACTTTTTTGCCCCACTGTAAACTTAGGATTGCATCTAAAGCGTATTGCGTGTAAAGACAAAATTGTGGAGTTTTAAACAATTTTTTATTCCACACCGTTTTTTTTTTTTTTCCTATATCAGAAAGCTGAAATGACATTTCATTTATTAATTCCTTCACCTATTTATTCATCACACCGAGGCTTTATTTGGCAACAAACCTAGATGAAATGCACCTTGTGATTGATTGCATCTCATCTGAAGCTGGCTTACAGCAGGACCTACATTTTTATCTAAAACACAATGTCAATGAAACAGGGGAGATCAGCAAACCTTGAACCAGAATGGAGATACTGCAGCAGAGCTATCCATCACATGCTGCCCTACCAGCATGGGGTCATTTATCTAAGTAGATAGTGTTATGCTTAGTGACACAGATTGTAACACTGATTAGAGGAGCCATTACCAGAGTTAAACTCCTGTTGTGCTTCCACCAAGCACATCTGTCATCATAATGGAACAAAGCCAATATGTTTTACTTTATTCACAGAAATCAAAAGATTCAAAGCTGCTATTAGGGTCAAAATACAGCCTTATATTTATTATACTTATAAAAGTATGCTGACATTTGAAGTCAATTTGTAATTTTATTCTTTTCTTTTATGTAAAAGTTTTACTTCATATATTATAATGTCATATGAAGTGTATTGATTTAATTATATTATATAACTATAATGATTCATTATTTGGTCAAGGAATGCTGTGCTAAGCATTTGGCTCTGTTGTAAGAGCTCTGAACTATGAACGGGGAGATCTGAAATCAAACGCTGTTTTAAGGACTTTGACTGCTTGTGAAGAGTACATTTTGTACCAGGCAGCCTTCCCATCTCTGTCCTGACTCGTTCTGTCCATGTCCCAAGTCACAAACACACAAAACTATTATATACAAGGGTTAATTATTCCTAAATAAACTTTCATTCCAAAAGGTGGCAGCAAAACTTCAGGTTTCACAGCATGGCTTCCAGCTTTGAGCCTGCAGAAAAAAGTAAAAGACATTTTTAGTATTAATGCATTAATTATTAATATCTTAAATGACTGCCTTCTGACATTTAAGCAACATTGGAGTGGTAGTGCTATATTATGAGTATGAGTATTCGGTATATTCTTTTTATTTTATTATTAGTAAAACACAGTAATTTCAATTATGAACCTACCTGAATTTGTTAAAAGAAAATCAATATAGGGTAACAAAAATAAACATAGTTCAAGATATATTATCTAAAAATGTCAAGAAACTGCTTTTCAAGGAAATTGATCTTGTTTGAAAGATAAATAGTTTTTTTTTTTTTTTCCTAGAAAACATAAAAAATAGAGTTTTTGTTTTTGTGGAGTGCCTTATTGTTTTTCAAAATTACAAAGTTACATATTAAAAATGATTAAAGATTACAATTTTCATTCAAGAATATTTTTATTAGTAATGTTCATTAAGTGCAACATTTCTGCTAAAGGATAAACACAGGTGTTTTGTGTATTTTAGGACAGGAACGCTGTATTGACCACTCAGCATTCAGGACAGGCACCATATTTTTTTATACTGACTGTGCAGGAAAAAAATAAAATAAAAAATACAGTTGGTCAGTAGATAACAAACAAAAAGATATCACTCACTTTAGAACTTACTAACCTATCATATGCCATTCACGCTTTGAAATGCAAATAATTTGGACATTTTAGTCTGAGAAGAGTGGACTATTTTAAACATAAATGTCTAGATATGGACGTGATAGTTGATAGTGATAGTGTAGTTGACTGCTGACCTGTATTGTGTGTTTGGATTGATCACTGCAAGATTGCGGTTTTACTTAAACATGTTTACATCTCTGCAAGCTGCGACAAGACAGTTCCACAGTTTTATTTGATTTCATTTTCCTGTCTAGGCAGTGATAATGACAATAAATCCATAATAACAAGCAAAGGCCTGTTTTCCAAGCAGAACACAGCATTGTATAACAGTTGTATTTTCATGTATAGAATCAAAGTATCAAGGTAAAGCTTTAGTGTACACATTCAAAAAGAGCTTTTGTATTACACATTCTCCAGCCTCAGGCACACACCTGCTGCATATGCAATCCGTCAGTGTCACATTATTCACCCCAGGTTCAGTGTAACGGTACAGCAGGGAAGGATTTGGACTACTGAGACTGGGAAAAAAGCCCAGGACCTTTTCCGGCCTAACGCCACCCACAGTGAAAAATTTTCCACCATATGTATTCTGTGTGCACATATGGCAAACCATTGCTTGCAGCATTATATACAGGCAGCACAATAGCGCATTTAAATTGCAGAAAAATATAAATATAAAATTAATTATATATAATGGAAAATTTGTATATATACATTATATATTTTCCACCATATCTACATACATAATAAAATGCATACGTAGTCTGTGTGAAAACCATTTCTTGGTGCATTATCTAATATATACACTTACACATCTATAGCTATCTATCCATCAGATCAGATCAACCAATCCATCCCTTTCTCTCTCTCTATAAACCTAGATAAATTCATTAAAAATCTTACTGTTCAAAAACTTTTGACTGGTAGTGTATATAATGTAATTTATTCCTGTGGTGCAATGCTGAATTTTCAGCATCATTACTCCAGTCTTCAGTGTCCTTCAGAATCTTCTAATATGCTCATTTGCTGATTTGATTTTTGCCAATTAATATTTTCTGAAAACTGTGATACCTTTTCCACTGTTCCTGAATAGAAAGTTTAAAAGAACAACATTTATTTGAAACATATATCATCATATTAGATTGATTTCTGAAGGATAATGTGACACTAAAGGACTATGGTAATGATGCTGAAAATTTGAAGTTGGATTAATATTGTCCACACATTGTACTGTTTTATACTGCGTGTTTGATATCACTGCAGTGTATCTGATTTTGCAGTAAAGCAAACGGTCCAGTGTTCTCTGATGACAGATTGCACTCGTCAAGTCTATACAAGAAACTCTTCACGTTTGTCTTTAAAGCAATCTCTCGTATGATGAACTTGATGTTTTTTGTTCTCAGATTGTGAACACTTGGACTCAGAGAGCTTATTCAGCATATGATGGAATCGTTTCATATCCCCCAGTCTGTTATTCTCTATACTTCACTGCTTCTGTCAGCAGAGGGCCAAATAATCAACCCATGTGACCCCATGCTGGCAAAGTCCTTAAATGCCCCGACATGTCTCAACCGCTTTACACACTCAATAAAGCAATCATAATTCACCTATTCTCTGCTAAATTAAATTTC
Organism: Onychostoma macrolepis; assembly: GCF_012432095.1. NCBI lineage: Eukaryota > Metazoa > Chordata > Actinopteri > Cypriniformes > Cyprinidae > Onychostoma > Onychostoma macrolepis. The sequence continues at coordinate 6,148,971 of NC_081168.1, read as the reverse complement.
TTGAATTCCTATTAAGGGGTTTTCGATAAGTCTTATTATACCATAAATTACATTTCAAGAGACGATCCAGAAAGGCATTTAACACGTTATTAAATAATCACAATACACTGAATTTAGGAGCTCTGCACTATACAATGCAATAATTAAACATCATATTATATAGCATTATCAGACTGTCGAATGTCAAAGCTGGCCCTAACAGTAATAACATTTGCTTTATAATCAGTCTTTGATTGAATTTCAGTGGAAAGTTCAGCTAAAGATGCGACGAAATCATTTCAAACATGCTAAGTGGAACACTGGAAGGTGTTCAGAGAATTTATTGACCACTGAATGATTTTTAAAGCATGCTGTGTTGAGTTAACGTTATGTCAGCATTTTTTGTTTATCACATGTTAAGCAATATGATAGGAATCCTATTGATGCAAAGTTCTAAATCTGATTCACATGAATATCTCCCTGAAATAGGAATTTAATAGACAAAACAGATAGGATAACTGACCTTTAACCTTTAACAAATGATGCCAGAGAATAATAGGCTAATAAACAATTTCCAAGGGACATTAAACACTTCTAACTCATACATATGGGTACTCAAGCCAAAATCTCTCTCTTTAAAAGGCAAGGAATAGAAAAAAAAAAGGCAAACAAGTCTGATAGAAGCATTATAGCGATGAATCATTGGACACGGAACACTGCACACTGCACACAAGCAGTATTTGTCCCAGCAGCAAGCAAAGACTACGAGTCGAGTCTGAATTTAATAGCCTTAGGAAAGCGAGACCAAACCAGCAAGGAAAAAAACTACATTTGTGTTTGATTCAGTGATATAAACAGGGGAAGTACTACGTGTTTGCTCTCTCTCAGGGTTCCGCCCCTGGCAGCACTGAAGTGCACATGTTAAAGAGCATGCGACTTCGCTCCTCCCTCATTGTGATGTTGAGGGGAAAGTAGGCGGGATCTTTTTGTGAACTGATCGGCATGCTTTGCCAATCAGATGGATTGCTCCTCCCTCTCCTCCATCCCTCCACCTCCTCTCTCGCTGTCTGCACTGTATGCACGCACAGGGGCAGGGAAAAGTGCGGGGCAGGGAACAGCGAGAAGAAAAAAAATCAACAAAAAAACAGAAGCAGCTTCTGGGTTTTCTTTCAAACGCATTCCCGCTGCATCATTACGAGAGAACAGGCACCCCCGGCTCATAAAAACCTGTGTCGCGTGTGTGCACACACTCTCGCACACGCAGTCGAGGAGAACCAACTCACAGAAGCTTCTTCTCCTGTAGCACCTGGCACACTCGGTGGACTTGAGAAGGAGGGAGGTGCGCTTGAAGATCACCTGCGAGCAGGTGGAGGAGAACCTGTCACGGCTACCGTCTGACTCCCACGTGGGGGAACTTGACCTGATGTCAAACGAGGAGTGCCGTTCGCCCATCGGCCTGGACTGCTGCAGCTGCTGTCTGGATCTGGCCAATGGCTGCGAGCCTGAGCCGGGCCGAGCAGGTCACACCAGCCTGGGAAGCCCTACGTCCGTCAACCACTTCAGACAGCTCCGAGACCAGCTTCACTTTCAGAACCTAAACACAGATAAGCTCAACAACATCATGAGACAGGACTCGTTGGAGTCTGTGGTCCGGGACCCCTGTTACCTGCTCAATGAGGGCATCTGCAACAGCAACATTGACCAGACCATGCTGTCCATACTGCTGTTCTTCCACAGGTATGTGAAACTACTCGTGCATTCACACACCTGCTCTGGCACACTCGTCTAGTTCAGCTCATAAAAACTGTACAAGTCTCTGCCAGAGCTGTGATTGCCGGTTAATGGCCAACGTTGTGATGTTTGAGTCTTGTGACAACAACATGCTGTGGTTTCACTTATGTAATTCTGGCCACCTCCTGGCTGACTGGTTACGGATGACTTTAAGTGGTAACACTACTATTTAGTTTAAACCAAGCTCATTTTACTGGGTTTGGGTAGTAATTCATCATTTATTAATTGCCAACCCCCAGCCAACACCGATAAGTGTTACACAAACACTGAACACTACTAGTTATTTACATTCCTTGATGATTAACACGATTAAGGACCTCGCTACACTGTGTTATTTAAGAACAGGGTGGCTTACAGTCTCAGTAGGGTTTCAGGAATGTGTGGTCTGGTATGAAGAACATGCCTTTGCGCAAACTTAAGAGGATCTTGAGTCAGTCCAGTTCTCACTTCTTAAATGCTCCCCGTTCATTGCAACTCATCAGGTTCATACAATGGTTTTGTGCAAATATGTTTTCTTTTTTTTTTTTTTTTTTGCACAGAAAGTGCATGTGGATTTTTCTCCCCAACCAGTCCGTTTTGCAAAACACCCATTCATTTACAAACTATGGGCAATTTACATACCATTCTGGCATAGTCTATCTCCCCATAGCTGAAGTATGCAGCAAAACAAATTCCTTTCCAGGTAATATGCATGTTTATAAAATTTAATGGTCACAGGAGTTTCCAAAACAACCGTGGATGCATTGAAATCTCATAAACCTTTAACACTTGCTTCAGTCTCAGTGTGTATGCAATAATACTGAATTTTGGAACAAGCTGATGTGATGTACTACGTTGTCAAAAATGGATTGCAAGCTATCCACAGCAGGTATTTGGCAAAAGTGTCTAATCAGGATCAAGCTCACAGCGCATTTTTCCATGAAACCATGCTCTCCAAACTGAAAATAAACATCAGGATCAGGACATCAGGATAGTTTGCTAAAAATCCGATAGTGTTCGAAATGTTTAGTCTGCGGAAGAATTAGAGATGAGGCCTAGTGGAAAAATAGACAGCTAAAGCCAGGTATTAGAAAAAAGACTGAACTATATTTAATTGACATTTGCAGCCAGATGATAAGAATGTATTCCATGTATTGTTATTTTAACACGCCACCTTTGGACTTGACTTTGGAAATATTCACTGTCAGCATAGCAGAGACATGGGTTAAATGTTTATAGCTAGCCTGTCATACTGTCTTTGATGGTAATAGCTGATTATTTTGCCACTTTTTTTCTGTACATCTGCTCAAATTGCTATCTTAAGTTTTGACAGCAGTAATAAAATTGGCTAATAACCATCCAGATATCAACAGTCAGAAAATCATTCTTTCTTGGGGTTATAAAATTCATATTTGAAACAGCTATTGTAAATGAAAAGATTGCAATCTGAATGACTACTGAAAGGAGCATGGCATGACATAGTAATGAGACATATTGCATATGAAAAAGGGAGTTGCCATAGCAACTTTTGTAGTAAAACTATCTCATAATATTTAATTCAAAAGAACAAATACGCGTATAAAAAGTAGGGCTGTCAACTGACCTTTTTTGTAATAAATTTAATGACACGGTATGCAGATAATTGTACGATGTGATATTACTTAATCACAATAATTAAAAAAAATGCATAAAATAAATAAATAATCCAACAGCCCTAATAAATATTTAAAACCAGAACGTTTCAAGTTCTAAATTTGATGCAATAAATATTAATATGATATGCAATATAAATGTATTCTACTGTGGAATCTTATTTATGGCTGTTCTGATTCTTAAAATGCAATAAAGTTGCTCAGCATCTAATCTCGTCTGTTTAATGACAAGACAATATACCTCTTAACCTTACTGGGACACCTCTGAAACAAGATTCCTAGTGTGCCAGTTAATGTTCAATCTTCTTTATCGGGGTGTCCTCATTTTTATACGTGGCAGTGAAAGGTTACAGTTTACATAATTAGCTTTTCTTTATGAGCCTGGTGTCGGGATGTAAACAGGAGCAGTCTGCATGGGACCTCTAGCCCAAAGACACTTCACAGTCTTAGTTACTAAATACACAGAGTTCAACAGCCCTCTGTTCTATTATGATCAAATAGCCATTGTTAAACTGTACACCAACCCATTCTTGTATTCCATGACAGGAAAGGCAGTTCTTTTTCATGTTGGACTGTTCTACGCCATGGGATACTTTCCCTGTGATCCATGATTTCAAAAATTAGCACTCTAGTGTCTTATGGATGAGATGATTCCTTTCTCTCATCCTTTACACTGTATAATATTTCATATTTCACACCTCTTGCAGATTAAATACAGACTTATTTGTGTTTCACACAAAGGTCCTTGATGTCTTAAGAAAGGAACATGGTGTTATTGATGGAACAATGATAAGAAAGGTGTGTCTGTTGAATAGTATGCAGGATACAAAGTAACAGAGGTCTTGCCAACAATAAGTCCTGTCCACTAAACCCTCAGATATATTGCTAAAATACCAGTCTATTTACTTTAAATGCAGAAATGTAATCCATCTCCAGGCATGCAGAGACATGGATCCAGACATGCCAAGCTGAACAGCTCATGATCTACACTATAGTGTCTGGAAGCCAGCGTTTTTTGGGAATTATCCGTGAGGATTTAAATAAAAGGTGTGTTTCTGGTGCCTGTTGAATGGAAATAGGTGATTGCATAACACATTAAAAGTGCACTATATATGTATGTGTGTGTGTGTGTGTGTGTATGTGTTATATGTTTTTGTTTTAAACATTTATTAGGCTGTTGGATTATTTATTTATTTTACACATTACTTTTTTAATTATTGTGATTAATTAATACCATGATAATGCATTAATATCAGATGAGATGAGATTATCTGATAATAATGCATTATCATGATATTAATTTTTAATTTACTAATTTTAATTGAATGCTATACTCCAAATATAAAATTTACAGTGATGTCAAACGATTAATCGCGATTAATCGCATCCAAAATAAATGTTTTTGTTTACATAATATATGTGTGTGATGTGTATATTTATAATGTATATACAGTATAAACACACACATGCATGTATATATTTAATAAAAATATGTTATATTTGTATATTAAATATATTTATATATAATATAAATTATATAAATATATACATGTAAATATTTTCAAAATATGTATGTGTGTGTATTTATATACACATTATAAATATACACAGTACACACACACATATATTACATAAACAAAAACTTTTTTATTTTGGATGCGATTAATCGCGATTAATCGTTTGACAGCACTAAAAATTTACTCCAAATTTTATACAAAAATAAAAAAAGACTTTTTTTTTTATTGCATTAGTTTAAAAAAATAGTATTCTGACAGCTCTAATCTTTAACACCAACAAACTAATATTTAAATATCCTTGGTGAGCTCTAAATATAGTGCAATAAATATAAATGCGTATACCATATATATTTATTCTTCAGTGTAATTTTTTTATGACTCTTCTGATTCTTAAAATGTGATAAAGTTGTTTCTTAGAATCTGATATCACTATCTAACTGGTTTTATGACAGTTTAGGACAATAAACCTTAGACGACTGAGAACTGACATATGATGTCCACAATCACTACACCACAAAATATCTGTTTTCCAAAAAAAAAAACTGTTAAGCTCATATTGATGCAAGAAATGAGTGTTGTGTCACTAAACCAGGAACATAAACCAAAATTTTAAGAGAATTGAGAATAAGGCCTTTCACCTGCACGAAAAAAAGGTAGTATGACTCATAAATACACAAGACTCTTGGGAGCAACATTCTACTTAAATCACACCCAAATCCATGTCCAAATGCTGAGTATGCAAAACCTTGCAAAAGGTTGTCTACGCCCTCATAGACATCATGAAAAGACAACACTGTGCCACCCTTCAAGGACGATGCCCATGTGAGATAACATCTGAACCCTCAGCCTTGTCCAAACTGACCCCAATATCTCTGACCAAACAGACTAACAAACAAAATTCAGAACTGCTTGTTCTCAAGCCTCCGTCCCAAGTGAGAATTTTTGGCTGCTCCTTACATTTTTTTTACCAAGAATGCTGAATATGTGCTACAGAGATAGATAGATAGATAGATAGATAGCGTTTGTCAGGCACACTTTGTCTGCAGCCAGCATGTAAAAGGGAGCCACTACTAATAAAAAGCATCCAGCACATCACATGAGGAAAGAGAGCTAATGTTCACCACATGAGAGCTCTAGCTTTTCGTTCTTTCTCAAGACGTTGAAGACGTGTTGAAGCAGAGACTTGAGCAATCCCTATCAATATACGCAAGTAGTACTAATATGCCAAAAATACTAACAATGAACCTCTGTATACTTCCAAGTCTACAGCAGAGGACAAAAACATATCAAAAGATGCAACTATTTTGTGAGAGGTCCTCCTAAAGCCTGCAGGATATTTCCCGGAAGGCAACACGCAGCAGACTGTTACATAAAAATCCCGGGGTCATCAGGGTTTCGGTGGTTTTGGCTGAGTGGTCTTTCTCTCAAAGTTGTTTTGAGAATGTCAGCCTGATATTGCACTATAAGCGTGAAGAAATCAAGGCTTTGAAAAACCCCAGGCCTGGAACCTCTGAGCGTTATTCCCATCCACCCCTGACTCTCTCTGGCCTCACATGCCTATTTATTTGACATGCTCATCACTATAAAGAAGATCAGCTATACATACATTACACCGCAATCTGAAGACATGCTTACCAACTCCCAGCTGTGTCAACAGAAGCAGGAACACTTCAATAAGACTTCTGTTTCAAATGAATAGCAAAAATCTAAATGCTGATTGGATCAGATTTGGAACAATCAGCGACGATGTGGAAACTTAACCACAGACTGCAATGCCGTGCCATAACTTTTAGCTGAAATACAGTCCAACAGCACTGGGGTTTCATTTTTATTGTTTATCACTCAACTTGTGTGTTCGCAATAACATACTCTTACTATTTTTTATGCTTTATAGTATACTCTTCTGAAATATATCGCAGAAGTAGCAAGAGTAGTATGCTAGTATACTATTTTAAATTCAGCCACTGTTTGAAACACCATGGATAAGAGCATATAATATGTAACATAATGTGAGTACAGAGTTATAAAACTGCAAATGAACTGCATGAGCTGTCTCCTCCCAAAAAAGCTGCCTTCTCTTGGACATCTACTAAATTAGATGCAATTGTCATTCACTAATTAATGAAATAAAATAATAATAATAATAATAAAATAAATATTATATATATGCACACACACACACACACACACACACACACACAAACCTGTGTTTAATTCACCATCATGTTCACTTAATTGATTCTCTTTATGATTGAATCATTCACTCAGCCAATTTGTTCAAAACACTGATTGATTCAGGAACGCCTCTAGCTGTATTTCATTTTGTTGACTGCATACATCATTGAGCATGTCTCATTTTAGAAAAGCAGCCATTAAAAAATTGATTTTTGCCGTTGTGAGGCATAAATTATTGTAATTTCCTTTCTGCTTTGTAATATAATGGTTATATTTCTGAAATGAAACAGGCCCAATGATGTATCAGTGACGAATGCGACCTTCGGTGGGTTCAGCCTGTGTGTCTGAGGCTCAACGGCTTGTTAGTGGAGCAAAAGTAAATAAAGTAACTGGCAGTGGTAGCTAAAACTATAAGTTACTCAATATTAACTTTGTGTTTATTAAACTGTTGTATAAAAGCAAAAGCAATCTAAAAAAAAAATGCAGAGTAGGTGTGCACATTCAAAGCCCAAATAGAAATAAATACAAACGATGCCTGGTAAAGATCTGACTGGTTGAAAAATCCTACACTGCTTTATGAATAAACATTCTGGAGCTTACAGTCTGCAGTCATGTTGTTTTTTTTTTTTCAATAGAAGCAATCAAAATTGTGCCATTGGTCTGAATAGCTATACATGGTTCTTGCGTGATGTTGTTTACGGCTCTTGCACTATTTCAAAAGAAACAAAGCTGCTTTAAATTTAGACCAGCTTACTAAAGAGAATAGCGAATAGCAGTACCCGCCTTAGATCATATTCCACCCGCCTTAGATCATATGCCATCAATTTTCCCTATCATACACATAAAACCTAATGAATTGATAACGTCTCCGCTAATTATTTGAGTGAGATGCGGCCTTTTGATGAAACACATGCGACGCATTCAGTCGTGCAGCTGGTCTGAAAATTAAACCTCCATTGAGCTCGTGCTGTGAGAACAAGTCATTTGCATCGATGATTCTGATTATGAGTTCACACGCGCTTCTCAATGCAGCGAGCGCTACCCTCAACACAAGCTGTTTGTAATAAATGACTTGCAGACAGTAGATGGGGTGTTGTAATAAAATGCAACAGGTGGATCAAGTTTCACAGTGGCTTAACAGGTCAATTGTCTTCATGGCAAGAGGCTTGTTCAGTAATTTACTTGTCATAGTCAGACAAACACGCACAGAGGTGTATAATATCCATTTAATTGGCTGACTGAATAGCAGCATTGTTGTGACTGGGCCGGAGGAGAGTTGACAGTGAGCCAGAGGCTGGGGGCCAGCCCAGGCTTTGTTGTCTGGTATAAGGTGCTCCTGTTCCCAGAAGCAGGGTTCAGGGTAGTGACAGGCACTGTCTGCAAGCCCACCCAGCACTGGCATTCACTGATCCAGCGCAGCCATGCTATAGCCAAAACACAAACATACTTATTGAGGGCAGTGGAGTGCCTCAGAGTCCATGACCTGGGACAACGGACTAAATGTTAAGACAGGCTAATAAAGAGACATTGTGCTGTTATGTAATCTATCAGGGACCGAATATTGTCACTGACAATTATGTGATGGAAATGGAAACAAAGGTGGGGTTCATTCAGCAATGAAAAAGGAGTCTTATAAACGTTGTCTAAAAAAGCTTACTCTAATAGTAATTGGTGGCATTTGTAAATGACAGTAAGCAATGCATATTTTATATGCACCACCAAAAGGACTTTATTTCTTCTGTCAATCACAAAAGGAGACATTTTGAAGAATGTACTTGTCGCTCTTTTCACTTCAGTAACAATGAAGGCTTTCGAGCTTTAAAAAGTATCATAAAAGTGGCCCATGCGACTTATATGCTGTGTTCCAAGTCTTCTGAGGCTATATAAGAAAACTTGTTATTTTATTATTATTTTGTCTTCCTCTCCAGTGAGCTGATAACTGGGAACTCACTCAAAAGAATAATTCATGCACAAATCATACACAGTTATTTCTCTCACAAGCACCAAGGAGAGCTACAGTGAGATGGATTTTTCAGTGAATAATGACTTAAATTTAATTAAATGTATTTATTTGTTTATTTTTAATATGCCTATTTTTATTCAGCAAGAACACATTGAATTAATCAGAAGTGACAGTCAAAACTTTAGATTGTTCAACAAACAAAGAATTCTTTAAAAAATAAAAATAAACAAAATGTATTGCAGTTTCCACAAAAGCTGGATCATGTGACACTAAAGACTGGAGTAATGATGCTAAAATTCAGATTTTTTTTTTTTTTTTTAAACATTAAAATTACGGAAGTCCCAAGATGTCATGGATTATTATTATTTTTTCTTTCTTGTTTTCTCGCAATCATGACTTAATTTTTTATTTTATTTCTATTGTTATGTCGATGATCACAAGAAAACAAAAAAGAAAAAATGTATCAATGGAGGGTCTTTTAGGACCTCTGTATAAAATAGAAAACAGTTTTTGAAATACCTATATTTTACAAACATATATACACACACACACACACACACACACGTACATACAGTTTTTACTGTATTTTTGTTCAAATAAATCAGTATATGAGAGATTTTGAATGGTAGTGTCAGTGTACCATCGTGTGTGTACCAGGTTTAGGATGACACAAGAGTAAGTAAATGATGACATAACTGTCATGTTTGGGTGAACTGTCTCTTTAAAGCCAGTGTTCAAGGTGTCTGCTGGGAGGTAACTTCATGTTGTTGATTGTGGCAGGCCTTCAACAAAAATCTATGTCCACAGTATTAGCAAAGAGGTCAGATAATTTGCTTGTGAAATAAAACTGCCCCGGTAGCTTGTGAAACAGCCTCATGGGTTCATGGTTTGTTGACTTGATAAAACACTCTTTTGGATGGCTTCAGCTGTGTTTACCTCAGGGCAAAAGAGAGGTCTGATCATGTTGAAGTGGCTGCCAAGGCAGACATAATAGCGTTCTGATCGCAGACATTTGGGACTGTATCCTTCATTTCCCCCAAGGCCTTTTTAATTGAATGCACTGTACAAAACACCTTCACTGCAGTCAAAAATGAAAGGACAGTTATTCTATTGTACAACTTAGTATTGAACGTGAAAAAATACATTCACTGGCTGAAAATCAATGATCGCACAAACTCTGAAAAGGTCTGTGGACAGAGTTCGGTTTCATGCAAGGCATTTGTTTTCACGACCTCAAAAGTCTCTGCTGGTAACTGTCTTAGAGTGGAATAACTTTCACCGCTTCCAGCGCTTTCAACCCTTGCATAATGTCCTGGAAAGAACAAACAAGCCCCAGTCCTTTTGCCTTTATTTTAAAGATAGACTCAATATTTTCTCATTTACAAACAAATAAATTAATAGCACTTTTGAAAAGTATGCTAAAAGTCTTATATCAACAGTGATATTTGTAGTCGAACAAAATATATTTTTTATTGTACATGGAGCAGGTCGCCTCGTAGATTGATTTGCCTTCCTTGTTTATGAGAATGGAATGATGTGGAAAGCATCAGCGGTTGTTGTTTATATGATGATACAGAGGTGAGTCCTGAGAAAAGTGCCTGGCCTTTATTGTCTTATCTGCTCACACCCTGCCAATGACGTCCACTGAGATAATGACAGAATCTGTCAACAGTAGTCTGCCCTCTGCAGCGTTTGCCCTTGTTATATCAGCGCCTGGGAGCCCACGTGGGCCGAGCCGAATCGGTGCATGACTTAGGCCTTTCTCACACCACACGCAAAGCAGCGTGTAATTATTTAAGCACCCATATTAAAAGATTATAGTATTCACACTGCCCACCCTAGCAGAGCTGTGCTGTATACTGTATCAGGAACATAGCAAAAGGTGCAAGTAGAGTTTCTCTGCTGAGTCCACACCATTTTTTTTCCACCCATGAACTCAGCAGAAAAAAATGTTGAAATGCACCATAAACCTATTCATCAACATTATCTTTTGCAATATGGGATTTATGAAGGAACAAAATAATAGGGTCGTTTACTCACTCATTGTTGGAATAAAAGGCTAGAAGTTTCTGCATAGAACTGCAGTTCAGTTGAATGCACAAGGTGAGCATGCGGTTGTCATGCTTTTGCTTTGCTTTCACGCTGCTTGAGTGTGTGGTTTAAAGAGGATTTAGCCATTGTATTATACCTAGCCATATGTGATGAGATTAAAGCAATTTTGTATCTATTGCATCACACTGGATGGCCCCAACCAAAGTGAAATCACGCTGTACATTTGTTATGCATTAACATCAACATCAAATTTTAATTTATTTTACTGTGTTTTCATAATAAAAAGTAGTGGTAGTAAAATAAATATTATTATTATTATTATTATTTTATGCTTATCTTAAATAACAACGACAACAATAATAATAGTAAAATTATTACAAATAATAGTAAACGTATTACTATAGTTATTATTTATTTATTTTATTTGTATTTTAAATAATAATAATATTATTAATGATAATAACACTAACAAAAATAATAAACATATTATTATTATTATCATCATTATTATTTCATTTGTGTTTTAAATAATAATAATAATAATAGTAGTAAAATTTATTATTACTATTATCATTATTATCATAATTTTATTTGTATTTAAAAAAAATATATATATATATAATAATAATATAACACCCCCCACCCCACCAAAAATTTAAAAATTACAAAAAATTAGTCATGAATGTACATATATTCTAAAACTAAGGATCTATACTTCAACTGGCACTTTTTTTTTTCAATGTAATTTAACATAGTCTAGTTGATTCAGTCTTTTTAAATATTTTCATCTTAAATAAAACACATTTTTTAGCTGTTACCAATCACATTTTTAGATTACGTGACAAAACACTTTATTCATCTATTTACTATGATGTATGACCAAGAACACTGTGCTGGCAGAGCAGGCCTCTATGTTTTTCCATTATGCTAGTTTGTAAGATTAACCGTGACACACCATGGGTCATCATGGTTTTGTCTTGACTGGTCTGGAACATGGTGTCCTCCGAAACACCTATAGACAGAGTGAATGAATCAGCCTGCTATTACAGCTCATCCTGCTCGGCTGCAGGCCTGCGTAAAGCTTCTGCACAGGGTTGTTGCGTTGCATTGCATCCAAGCAGGATGTACTTATGGACTTTTTCCAGTCACATGCTACAAACCAGCGACGAGTCGTCTCTGCTCTGGCGTGTTGGGCATGTGTACAGCAGGTTATAGTAAAATATGTTTGCGTGTGGCTATGCAGTGAACAATTTCCTGTCCAAAGCAGCCCTTTCACAGTAAACAACTCTTTGTTTTGGTTTCTTAGATTTGGACGGCTAATTAAAGGATCTTGGTTTTTCAAAACACTAGTGTCATGCAACAAAACTAAGACTATATTTTGGGCAGTAAAAGCTGAGATTGTTTTGTGGCGCATAGAGTTGCCAAACTTTAATAAAGTTGCCAAAGTATTATGTTGGGAACTTTGAGTCAACATACAAAGCTTTTCAAATGCATATTATGCACGGTGTTCAAAAATAAATAGATCCCACTTTATATTAGGTGGCCTTAACTACTATGTACTTACATTTAAATTAATTATTTGGTACAATGCACTTATAAGCCTTGTAAGTGCGTGTCGTCACACCCGGCTCCGATTAGTAGCGTAAAGAAATTTCCGCCTGCTTTATTGTCAATGGACAGACGCCAGTTTTGTGAAGAAAATTAAACTAATTTAGTTCAGTTGAACATTGACGAAATAAACGACAATGTTAAAACTGCGTATTTATACCGATTCCATACCATGTATCATGTCATCCTTCATTTTAATGTGTAACATTAGCCTATCTGAGCGACGCGACTCACGCAGCTCAAGTTACTGCCAGAGGAATACTCAGACTTATATAATTTTAATTTTATTTTTATTTTTAATATTATATTGTTTATTTTTGCATTATATTTATTGTGATTAACCTCCAGTTCTTGTTCACAGTAAATGATATTCAATCGTTGCACGCAATCACGGAGAATAACTCAAGATGATCAAACTTATTTTTAATTATCGTCTATGGGCTGAAAATATTTCTTTCTTTGAACAACTTCAGTTTGATGCGATTATAGAGGATTGCATCAAAAATGTGAGCATTATGTTTAATACAAGTTTGCACTAAACCTTTAATTTAATCCTTCTATACAGTCTTTAGTCATAATGTTTTAAGCTTTGGCTAATTCTAATGCTTATTAATGTGATATATTGTTTGTATAGTTTTCTCGCTGTTCTGTAATGAAATAAGGTGATCAGACTGTGAAGAATTGCCTATACACATACAGTATGCCTCGCGCGCTCCTGTTTAAGTCACGAAATATGCATCGGTATATCGTGACAACATATTCCATCGTTTCATAATACTCAATTAATTGTTGTAAACTGAGATTGGTGTCTTTAGAAGACGTATATGTGCTGAATTCTACATAAATAATCCACAACAATGGCACAGCCATTGATAGAGGCTGCAGCGGAAGTTCTTTTACGCTACTATTTGAATCTACCGCTTTTCGAACGCGGAAGTGTGATAAAGGCCTATTGTGTACATACATGTTTTTACATTGTACTTATATTTTTAAAAATACCTATATGTAGTTACATCTGTAATTCATTTCTGTAATTACATTTATAATTACTCTGTTGACCATCCCTTACACCTTAACCCACCCTTAAACCTACCCATACCACCAAACCTGTCCCTAACCTTACCCATATCCCACCTCAATAGCAGCAAAAGTGTTTTGCAATACAATATGAACACAATAAGTACACTGTACGTAAGTAAGTACATGATGTAAGTACATAGTAGTTAAGGCCACCTAGTATAAAGTGTGACCAATAAATAGAACTGAGTTTATCTCAATGTACTGAATCAAGATTATGGATATAATATGGATGCCACCCACATTAATTTTGACTGATAACATACATAACATACAACCCCAAAGCATTTCTTTCCATAAGCATGTAATTCATTATAAATGTCAAGCTTGATGAGGGAAAGGCACTGTGTCTTTGGGACTGTAAGGCAGAGTGCTTATGTGAAGGGATGTTGACTAATTGTTAGATACTGCTAAAGGTAAACAGATATTACTTACGAGCTTTATTTACGTAGGTTTAACGTTTGTTGCCGTCACTTCTCGAAGACTAAGAGCAGAAGAAAAAAGAGTCAACAACACTGATTCATCAGGCTTGCTTTTTCATTTGAATCAACTTGTTTGCATTAATAACCCAAAGTACTGCTATTCTTAAGAAACCTTCCTCTCCTTTTATCGGAAATGCTTGGGTGTCCTGGAAAGCCTTTGTAAAGCTCTTTTGCCAAGTATCCTTCTGTAACATGCCCATGCCAGTAGACTGCTCTGTCTTTAATTCTTATTGACTCCAACAGTCACTGTGATAAATTATAAGCAGGTTCAGTGTTGGCTTTCTTGTAAATCGGATGAGGTTGCACAATCAAGCAATAGCAAGAATAGGTGATTTTAATTACTCTTCACCTTTTTTTTTGTGCAGTCTGATCAGTAAAAAGGTTGCGTAAAAGAATAGTAAATTTGCTTAATGAGTCATATGCTATATTTCAAGTCTTAGTTTTGTGTGAGGAATAGACGGAACACGGAAGACTTTATTCATTGAAAACATCCATAGCTTATTATACTGTCTTTTGTGTAAGATTTTTTTTCAATGAATTGGTAATTTCACAAATCTGCTGATTTTTATCACAGTTATCCATTTTTATTTTTTTTTTTTACATTTTTTTGTCATTGTCCAGTTCCACATTTACCACTGTTAAATGCAAAAGAGTTGCAAATATATTATTCATCATTTATTTGACTGGTGAACTATTTTATTTTATATTTTATTTTAGCTTTTTTTCCCGATATTTTGAAGCTTGGCAGTCCAATTCCTCTTTTACCTTCATTAAATGTACAAGAGTTGCAAAGATATTCTTCAAATAAAATCATAATTTATTTGAACTTTGGGTGGCCTACCCCTTGAAGTAAGAAAAGTTCAAATGTGGCCCTGAATCAAAAACCTGTGAACAAGACGCACTTTGTAAGCCATTGTTTACAGTATCCTCCAAGTTAAACATGCATGGCTAGTGTTAGCATGTAGTTTGTTTTTGCACTTCTTGTGTTGTGCTAATTACCAGTGTCATTTACCACGTTTGCGGTAGCATTCTTTCCACTGATATGTCATGGACTGGATCATCTGGATGAGTTGGTCATGCAAGCAAATGCAAATTGACAAATGAGTAAACAGAACAGTGAACTCTGGGACAGGCTAATGTAACTTACGAAGCTCTGCCAAAAAATCAAAGACACTGGGATCTGGAATGTGAAACACGCTGCTCTTAGCCTTATCCAAAGGGGCAATTGGGTTCTTGTTGGACTTAAACTACAGAGCTGTGGTCCAAATTGCAATCTCCCAGGGCCTGCAATTCATGATGTGTCATTTGTTAAAGAACTGGGCAGCAAAGAACATTCTAGTCTTCATAGACTAGAACATACTTATCCAGAGACAGCACAGGAGGAGGAGACGGGCCTCTTGTACAAAACTGAATGGGGAAATCATAAAACCTCAATATGGCGGCAGCAGCAATGAAAATCCTGCCTACAGTATAACTCAAGAGCCAATCAGCTTTTCAACAGACTTTTTTTGCTCCAGAACATGCAGCTTGATTTTTTATTTTGCATGATTTAAGGTCAAGACTTACGTATTTGAAACGCTTTTGAAACGTATTACTTAGGATCTTGTGACAGGTGCAGAGTGATCTTATGTGCCCTTGACTTGTGCAACATAACCCACGCTCTCTGGTTTGGTGATGTAAGTTCCTCACTGAAGAAATGGATGATCCTCCATATAGCTGTACCATGTATAAATATGTTTGAGACGTTCCTGTTTTTGATTTTCTGGATCTCAGCATATATACATACAGCACACTGTATAGTGTGGTCTTCTCCACACCAAGGTCATGAGTTCAACGGGAACATGCATGTAGTGAACACGCATGTAATGCACTGTAACGCTAGATTCAGATGGGAATCGTTTTCGGGTAAATTAGCGTTTCACTGACATACCTTTTGAATGCAACCCATCGAGAAAGGGAAAAAAAGACTACTGTCAAGACTGTTGCTGCTACCATCTCTGTATTCATTTACATCTTTTTTGTACATATATTCTCTACCTTTTTACTTGTTTAAATTATTTTTTATTTGCTGTAAATTTGAGTAACCTGTATATTCTTTTTTATTTATAATTCTTTATTGTTGTAATTTTCTTAGTTGAAATTCTTTTTTATAGTAATTCGTAACTTTATTCATTATTCTCAACTTATTTCTTAGGATACAGTTTTTCTTTTCTCTTCTTATTACTACTTTTATAATATTTCTATTTTAAGTCTAATTTTAAGTCTATTGCATTCTGTGTGGAGAGTCGTACCAAACATTTCACTACCCAGCAGGCACCAGACGTCTATGTAACGTCAGGTTGACGTTGGACATGACGTCGGACAGACGTTGCATTTCGGTTGAAAACGAAAATCGGGTTGACGTCAATGTTTGACGTCAATTTGACATTGACTTAACGTTGGATTTTGGTTGCACAACCTAAAAACAACAAAATCTCAACGTCAGCTGACGTTGGTATTGGACATCAATTTAACATTGATATTAGATGTTGAATTTACATTGAATTTTGGTCACCCGACGTTCGCAACCGAAATTTAACCAAATATCAACGTCTCATGACATTGTGTGCCTGTTTTGTGCCTGCTGGGTACATGTCGTACTATGTATGATTGTGTATGTGACCAATTAAAAACTCTTCTTAGTAAATCAACAAAATTAATTACTGTGTTGTGGGCTCATTTGAGCGATTGTCTCCAGACAGAATTCGCTTTGATTTGAGGTTTGCTTTTTTCCAACAAAGCTTTATTTTATTTTATTTTATGAAAGAAGTCACTTATAGTAGTAGTAGTAGTAATAATAATAATTCAATTTAAAACATCGGATTTCTATTTTAATATATTTAAAAAAAAATAATAATAATCTGTCATTACTTCAGTCATCAGTGTCACAGCATCCTTCAGAAATCATCATCACAGTTTAATATTTTTGTGGTAACCAAAAAATAGTTTGATTAATATAAGCATAATAAAAATAAAAAGACTGCATTTGTTTGAAATAGATTTTTTTGTAACACTATAACTGTCTTTACTGTCACTTTTGAATTGGAAAACTTATCCCATTGGTATAATGCTTAAGGTCTTTTGAAATACTTGCCAAATATGTAAATGTAAACATAAGCATGACATAATTATTTCACAAAATATACAGAGTCGTTTTCAGTAACTTAGGAAAACAGGTAACATAATATAAGTTACATTAAAAAAAGAGTAATTTTCATTGTGTTGTTTGAGACAGATGTTTTACATTGGATTTCCAGAGGTGAATGTACTTAACATCAGTCCAAAGTTCTGGATGATGTTTGGATTTACAGGACATTTATCTTTTCCTCTAAAACAAATATTTGTTTTAAAATGATACTATGCCAGTCCACTGCAGCCCAGACACATGGAAATTATTGTAATCCTCGCATAGAAAAAAAGAGACAGGTCTTCAAGGCAAGACATACTGATAGCTGTTCATTTGTCCCTTTGTTGCTTGAAAAGCAAGAGGTATTGCATTATGTAAGCCTGACGGTGCATATGGAAATTTGTAATGTAGACGAGACACACCTTTCTATTACTTGAACTAGTAACAGTTACCTTACTAGAGCAGTCTGACAGATCATATCTGATAGTAAAAGACCAGACTTGTATGAGAGAAATGTCTTGGCATGTTAAATGGATTGCAACAGTGTTTTGCATATCTGTTCTTAAGTGGAATCCATTATGTAGAGACATGGGCCTGTTATTTTAATTATTTTCTTTTCTTTATACATTTCTTTAGAATTACTGGGCAAATGTCCGTAAGAGACATTCGAAGCACATTGAAATTCAAGAAGACATTATCTTTCAGGTTTTAAGTGTTGCCATGGTCACCTGGCGAATCATGGGTGAGGGCCCATCGGGTGCTTTTGTTCCTCTCAATTAGTATTCTAGAATAAGTTCCTTCCCTTCAACATCCCGGCCAAGTGCAACTCGCAAAGGGTCACTTGTGTAGAACAGATTAAAGAATTAAAGCGTGCACCATAAGCTGATCTAGATATAAGAAGCTCATGTCAGCACTGTCAGCATTTTCCCTCATGTGATGGGAGACAACTTTATAAGAGGATGAAGGTGGAATTAATTCTTGTACATCTAAAGTATATCCACAGTAATATGCAGCACGCCTTCAATTTTAAAATATAAAAGTAAAACAACTTAATTATGCATACAGATTTGAGTGAAAAAATTATAATAAAATATATTGGTGGAAATCCAGAATGAGTGTTGCTTTGCATACTTCCACCTTGTCTTTTCATAAAAAGGCGTTGAAGGTAATTGTGTTTTGAATCTTTTACCTAAAGAACTGGGAGTACAGCCAAGTTCACTATCAGAGGAAACATAGCAGAACAACAGCTGTGAAAGCCCTCCCACCCCACCTCTTTCTCTTCCTCATTTTTTTTTTATTTCCCTGTTTCTGTGTGCACTCTCCGTCTCTCTCACTCTCTGTCTTTCTACCACTCATAGTCATCCAGATCTGAAAGAGACACAGGACATCCTTCAGATAAATTGTACGTTAGATTACATCACACGTCCGTTTAGACCTTGACAAATTATATACTAGCACGAATCAGAAGAGAACTATATTTGTGCCACCCACACTTCAAAAGATTAATCACGACATCAGCTCTTAAAGAGTAGTAGTAACAACAACAATGGCAAAATAAAGAACACTTTGCCCATTTTTAACTCTTTTTACTTCCGCAATGTGACATTTCCAAGTCAAACTGGATATTCAGATAGCAAAACTCCAGAATAAGAACTTTTATATGATAAGATCTTTAAAAATGAGTATTACATATCAGAATTGTGCCATCCCTAATAATAAAAAAAGTGCTTTGCTAGTCAGTATCACAGTACATAAACAGATTGTTTTGTATAACAGCAGAAACAGAACAGAAATCTAAATATTGGATAAATTCAGGTTCAAAATGCATTGTTTAAAACAAAACAAAACAAAACAAAACAAAACAAAAATAAAATAAAATAAAATAAAATAAAATAAAATAAAATAAAATAAAATAAAATAAAATAAAATAAAATAAAATAAAATAAAATAAAATAAAAGAAAATAATAAAATAAAATAAAATAAAATATGGGCGAATTATATATGACCAAGGCTTTTTGTAAAATTAGGAATATAGGAATAAAACGTACAGGAAAAAAGTTTGGTGCATATCTTTTTGAGAAAATATATGTTGTATTTGGAAACTACAGACATCAATATACAAGTGTAATGAAATAAACACGTGTATTTTAGATGTTTTTATTTTATATGTCGTTCTAGTCTAAAAGAAGACATCTTATGTTATCAAAATAGCCCAAAATCTTAAAAGTGACCAGAGCATGGAAAAAACAATACTTTTGCTATTGTTTAAGAGACAGACTAAGCTATTATTTTTGGCCAAAAAAAAAAAAAAAAAAACTTGGAATGACATGCAGTAAAGAATCTTTCACAACAGGACTAGGAATGTCTCTATTATAAAGAGTAAACAGTATCAGTTTTGATTTCAAGTTGTCTTTGAATGTGAAAAACTGCAGGAAAACACATTTAGGTGCTTCCACTTTGTTTTCAATAGAGCAAAAAGAGTAGTCAGGGTCTTGCACGGCAAAAACCACAACTTCCATGCCAGTGTCTATCACGGAGTGTCTAATAATAGGGCCCATGTCAACCAGCTTCCTTGTTGTTCTCATTTGAGGGTCATGTAGAGTCTCTTCCTTTGGTCTGTTTACTTGGGCAGAGTTTCTGAGAACCTGCTGGTGACCATGTTTATGTCACAGGGCCGTTTGAAGTGAGTCTGGCCTTAAAGGCTCCCCCACAGTCAGAAGAAGCGAGATGAATGTTTTCCAGGGTGTTGTGAGGACAGTGAAGAGAGTTTTGTTTAGCAACAGAGAGCGGCACACCGGTTAAAGCGCTTCATAACAAACAACAGGGTGAAGGTATCCAGGTAGAAGTGACTCACCTTGTTATAACCCTGCAGGTACTGTCAGTGTCACACCAAACACCTTCGCTCATGCCAGAAATAGCGCCTGAGCCAGACAACAGGCAAACACTTGCAGACATGCAAAGCACAGAGCAGGGAGGGGCATAAGCAAAAGTGCAGACGGGATGAGCTTAGTATGTAGACAATTGCTGAAGTGTTTGACATTAACAATCTGGCATAGACTGTGCAACTCCAAACATAAGGAATGTTTTTAGGGCAGCTGAAGGTGTTGGAGCAGATTTCTGAAATAACAGCTATATTGCAGTCTGCTGTTTGACTTGAGGTTCTGTCTTTGTCATTTTATAGCTTTAATTCCAGTCCTTGAGCTCTCCAGATGCGTTTTTGTCCCATGGTTGGGCTGTCATTGTGTGCTTTGCGAGATTATTACCAAATCACTCCAGGAAAATGTTAAAGGGCTAGTTCACCCAAACATTCACCCTCAGGTTGTTTCAAACACGTAAGACTTTTGTTCATCTTCGGAAATACAAATGGAGATATTTTTAATGAAATCTAAGAGATTCATGTCCCTCCATTTACAGTCCTTGCAACTTATCGCTTTGATGCCTTAAAAGTTCATAAAGAGATCATAAAACAAATTCATATGAACTGAGTGGTTTAGTCCAAATTTTCGGAAGAGACTCAGTCACTTTATATGATTAACAGATTTAATTTAGTTTTTTATTCACATATAAACATTAATCAGTGCACACATCAGTTACAGCAAGCATGCTTGCTTGACGTGTGAGAACCAATGAGGTTCAATCTTCGAAAAGAACCAATGAGGTTTGTTCTTGCACATCAAGTACAGTTGAGCTTCTGTTTATGTGCACTTATCAATGCAAATATGTGATTAAAAGCTTAAATTAAATCTTTTCATCATGTAAAGTAATTTAAACTAAACTGCTTGGTTCATATGGATTCGTTTTTGTTAAACAGCATATTCAGGGAGGAAAAATGGGTGGGACTTGATTTTATTTATTTATTTATTCTTGCCTTTGTGAATGCCTAAATGATCTAATAGCCCATAGCTAATAGTAAGTCTAAAGGGAAATATTTGTGGGGAAAAACGAGATGGAAGAAAGAATTATATTTTAATGCTTTTGCATTCACTTGCAAAATGTTTGTGTTCCCTTAGAAACTTCGCATTCACTCCCTCGAGAAAATGATGGGATGATACAATAACAACTGTATTTAAATGCTTTTGTGAGAAAGTTTCTTTAGGGAATGCAGTACTTAGAGAATAGAGAACCCAAATGTTTTGCAAGCGAATGCAATGTTTCTTGGGAAATGTAAGTTTTGTGAGTGAGTGCAAAAACATTTAATTATGATTTTTCCTCCATCTCATACAGTATTTTTTCCTCCACTGTGTCCCTTTGAAGGCTCTGTAACGAAGTGTTTTCAGAAGAAAAGGAAAGTTGTCTCAGAGAAGGAGCAGGTTATTTCCTTTTGATTAATGATTACAAGGACTGGTTTTATGAAGAATACCTTGCATGGATGAATCATTCACAATAACACCAGGAACATGCATCAAGGAAGTGAATCGGCCAAGTCTTATTTTATGTTGGGTATGCACTGAGAAAAAACAATGGGTTAATGTTAAAACACATATAATTAATACATTTAAAAAGAACTCGAAACAGAACAAATCTAGGTGCAGCTGGTGTTTTAAAATGGCCCTCTGCACTTCTGCATTACTCTGGGTGTGGCAGTTGACTCGGTTCACTGTTATGTAAAACCATGTCTGTGTGCCTGCATATCTGAAAATAATAAAGTGGTATTTTAAATACAGATATAGATATATCAGTTTCTGTAAACATATAGTATGTTTAGTATAGTATAGTGACATATGAACAGGAGCTCCTTCACCGCTTCTGATCTTTAGCGTTGAGCCATATATTGGAGCTAATCACTCCTATCAAGTCATATTTTTTTTTATAATATCTAATAATATCTTTTATTTTGAATAAAATGAAATAATCATGGACAGTGACTTAGAGAGAGAGAAAGTAAAACTGTGCACAAATACACCGAACTTGCTTGTATACCCTTTGTATTTGCATTAGATTGAAACAAGCTTTCTTTAACTGCCTTGTTTTTACAGTGACTAAGAACTGCAAACAATGTCTCGAAAGACATTCTTGACAACACTGATCCGTTTCAATCTCAGTATGTGGAGTTTGCAGAGTAGAGTCAAACTGTTGCATGCCGATACAGTCTTTCAACACACACTGTTGGCACATTATGGCGCAAATGAACAGTTGTGTCACGTTTGCACGCTCTAAAAATCTGTGTGTTATTCAATAACTGCAATCTGCAATCCGATGTAGTCAAGCACACTATCTGAACTGTATAAAGTCAATTGAGTTGCCTCCATCTCAGTTCTATACAGTGGCAGTTGTGTTAGTCTGCTACGTGCAAGATTGGAAATTGCACCGTGTAAAATGCATTCAGGACTAATTGGTGGGTGTTTGTGCAACATTACCTAATTTGCATAATTAATTCCCACCGATGTACGTTAGATAACCTAAGATCATCTGAGGCCGATAGTCGACCTCATCGAAGTTCAGAAGCCTTGTAACATGCTTTTGCATAGCAGCGTATGGCCTCCACCTCCCCTGACTGCTCTGAACATCGCGTGTTTCTGCAAAAGTGGCTGCATGCCAGCATATCACCATTTTTTGGACAACTTTCTCAAGTCTGACTAGGCTTCTAGATTGTTTTGGAGATATGCTGACAGCTAATTGGCTCAAACACTGCCTACGTGTAACAAAGCCTGCACATCAGATAAAAACATCTCTGCACCGTTTAGTTGACCTTCATATTTCTGTCCGGTTGGTTGAGTTTGATTAGAGCTTTTACGTCACCGCCTCTGCTACCTGCACATATATCATCTTTCAGTTCATACCTTTAAACGATTTAATCCTTTTGTGCAGAGGAGATTAAGAATGTACAAAGCCTCAAGATAACACATTTTCATTCTGCAGAGGTAATTGCTTGAATGCACATACATAACTGTAAGTACACAAACACCAGTGCTCAGGCGTAGGCGGCGGTTATGGCTCAAGGTGAACAAGGTTACCCTATTTCTGGGAAATTCCTTTCTTAGCTAGGATCCATTCATGATGAAGACAGAGGAATGAGTTTGGGGCAGTGAGTTTGAGGCGGCCCAGGAGCTGTAAATCTTTCCTGCCTGGCTGCCAGCTTTATCCAGCCAACACATGGATCTCATCCGGCCTGATATAGACTGAGAGGGAGAGGATTTTGTGTGGATTTCTTGTCTGTTTGTGTATATCTTCAAATGTGCTGTGATGACAACATGTGTGCGAGATAATGCTATTTCTTGACCTTTGCTCCTGTTGTTTGCCTTAAGGTTTATGGTTCAATTGTGTCAAAGGCATTTTGTCTGTGTTGTCTTTGGAAACCATCCGATGACAACATCATATGATTTAGAGGACAAATTCTTTCAGTGCAGATAATACACGATGCAAGAAAGTAAATAAAGAATGATTGTTCTTAGTACTCATTTAATGAATACAGACGCTTTGGATGATTAATGGTGCCCTTTTATTGCACAGGTTAACACAATTATGTTTTAAATTGATTTACTTTTGTTCTCAAGCCTCATTGGTCACAGAGAATACAAACAGGCACTTCCCTAGCCAACAGACACTGAAGCGTACCTGATAAAATAAATTAGTACCGCTCTACACACACACACACACACGTTTTGTTTTCAGTTGAGATGAGATGTACTAATGAATGGATTTAGCAGGAGGCCCGTTGCCAGGCTCTGCACATTGTGTCGATGCCAGCTGATCTACGTTAAAGCGGATGTAATGACCGCGCTCTGACATCAGATGCCTTATGCTCCACCCTCCTCCTGGCATGTCCACTTATCTTCTGAGGCCAGAACACTGGAGCTTCACTTGTATTGCTGCCACTTTGCAGGCAGGGAAGTCTCTGTGGCTCACGTCAGACCACCATCAGACACTTTCTACAGCTCTCGCCTCTTCAAGAGCTTTACAAACAAATAATGCTTAGTTTAGTGAGATTATGACTGATGATGAAGATGACCATTCAAAAGTTTGGGGTCTGTAATGTTTTTGAAAGTCACTTCTACTCATCAAGGCTGCTTTTATTCAAGGAGAAATACAGTAAAAACAGTAATATTGTGAAATATTTTAACAATTTAAATGAACTATTTTCTATTGTAATATATTTTAAAATGTGATTAATTCAAGTTAAATTTTCAGCATCATAACTCCAGTCTTCAGTGTAACATGATCCCTCAAAAATCATTCTAATATGCTGATTTTCTTAAGAAATATTTCTTATTATTATCAATGCTGAAAACAGCTGTACTGCTTAATATTTTTTGGGGAGACGGTGATACATTTTTTGAAGACTGAGGAACAGCATTTACTTGAAATAGAAACTTTTGTAACATTATATGTCTTTACTGACACTGTTGTTCAATTTATATATATATATATATATATATATATATATATATATATATATAATTATATTTATATTCAATTTATATCAAAAATCTATTTAATATAAAATTAATTTAATTATATACGATTTAAAAACATACACATGTTTTTCTGTGAGCGCAACTTTAGAGTAATATCACATGAAACTGAAAACCTAAAACAAGTTTTTATTGTAGACAGTACAATTACAATGATGACGTCAATGCTGACTTCAATATTACTAATTATTTTGAATGCATGGAAAACCATTGATAGGAAAAGGTTGACTGTGCATTTAGAATGATGATATCAATGCTGACTTTAATTCTAGTAATTATTTTGAATACGTGGAAAACCACTGATGGTGGAAAAAACATTGACGGAACATATACAGAAGCCTTATATTGATACATTTTTATGATTTCACTGCTGTACAAGAACTGCTGCATTGACAATGACTTTATGACCTGGCTGCAGATTGGTTGCATAAGCCTTCTGGGGCACACAAGACCCACTTTCTAAGAGAAGGTGCTCTTCCTCGTTGCCTAGTCCGTGGGAGGTCACAGCCCAGCGAGAGGCATTGATTAGTATGACCTGTGAGCAGCCGTGCAAGAGTAAAGCGCTCTGACTGCTCTCTGCACAAAACAATGCATTATTAATTAAGAGTGTGTGCAGAAGTACAGCCACATCTGGAGCGATCTCTTTTCATGTCTGCACAGCAGGGGCCGCTTGAACACGTGGATAATTGGTACATACCGTACAGAGCTGAAGAGTGATCCATTGACTGTTTCAACGTATCTCAACGGAGACTGCTCATATTTACACATTTGTAAATGCATGAATGGAAATGGAGGTTTTATTCAATGTAACCTTGGGACTAATGTTCTGAGGTCATGATGATTATATTAATAACGATAATGATGACTTACGTCAGAGTGCTCTCTCCTTTTGTTGCCTGAATATCTATGACAGACTAATTAGAGTGATTTGAAAACTGCACAAACTGTGCAGAACAGCCATTTTTGTTGGACCAAAATTTCTTCCACTTTGATTTGAGCTCACATCTTGCACATTTTGTGTAAAGGACACCATCTGCTTGAACATTTTGTCAGTCAGTGTTAAATACTGTAGTTTATTGCTGGGACAATAGTATTCATAGATTTACGGCAATAAACATGTTTTGGAAGCAGTCGTGACTAGCCAGTTTGTTTCTCCAACAATGCATCATACTATGCACCCCAGACCGACACAGAATCATTGGCTTATCCAGTGGCATGACTTCAGGGCAGGACTATGTGTTTGACGAAAGATGGGGGAGTGTTCAGGATTTTAGGAATTTTATTTAGTGACTTTACCTTTAACACCAGTTTTCTGTCATCAACACTCGCATTTAGAGAAAGACTGACATAACTGATCCTTTCTCTCCCCTAATTCATGTGTTACTCCTGCATTTCATACTTTAACATGCACTTTCCATGCATTAGTCAGACTGATGCAATTTGAAAATGGAGACATGGAACTGACAAATCATTTCCATAACATTTTGCAATGCGCATTCAAGAGAATCAAATTACATTTCGTTACATAATATTTAACTGTAGCTAAAACACTACAGTTTAAAATCAGCATATTAGAAAGATTTTTAAAGGATCATGTGACACTGATAACTGGAGTAATATCATTACATGAGTAAATTATATGCATCTATACCAATATTTTAGTAATGCAGGATGAGCCCAGCATTGTTGTTCCTTGTGAATCTGAAAATAAATAAATAAATAAATGCAAGCCCATAAAACAGGAGAGGGCAGTAGATTCTCTTTAGTGGGTACAGACAGATGAGCTGACACAGAACTCAAGCATGTGCAAATATCCAGCAGGAATAGGGGCACTGAATGTCCGCAACTGCCTCAAGTGGCTGACTCAACGTATTACAGACTCGGGCTTTCTGTCATGAAAATAATTAGATCTTTAGTAGAGACTGCGCAGAATTTCCATGAGGCCCAATGGAAACAGAGTAACCACAGAGATGTTAGTATAACCCATAGGCACTGCAGTCCTCACTGAGTCTTGTCTAGACAGATAACAAAGCAACAAAGAGGGTCGGATTTGTGACACACCTGGGCTGTAAAGGTACAAACACCTGCTAATACTTGCTGTATGATTACAGGTGGTTTTATAACTGTTCAAATGTGGTCTTATGTAAGCAGCTCCTCCATGCACAATGATAATAGTGCCAATGACATTCTGACCGTTCATAATTGCTTAGTCAGCCAATGCACGAAACTGAGAGCTTGAGTGATGTAATGACTTGTTTTGCACCTCATTTCATCCCATGCCAGTGGGAACGTGCATTCACGAGCATTGCACAGGACTGCAATCAAACCGATGCTACCAATCAAAAGTTTGGGGTCAAGATTATTTGGATTTTAGATTATGCATTTATTTAAAAAGAAATAACTTTTACTCAGCAAGGATGCATTCAATTAAACGTGACAGTAAAGACATTTATAATGCTACAAAAAGTATTTGATACTTCAAATAAATGCTCTTCTTTTGAACTTTTATTAATCAAAGAATCCTGGAAAAAAAAAATCATGTTTTTCACAAAAATATTAAGCAGTAAAACTGTGTTAACCATTGATAATAATAAGAAACATTTCTTGAGCAGCAAATCAGCATTTGATAATGATTTCTGAAGGATCATGCAACATGTGAAGTAATAAAGTACTAAGAATATTAAAATATTAAAAAGAAAACAGTTATTTTAAACTGTAATAATATTTAACAATTTTACCTTTTTTTACTGTATTTTTGATCAATTAAATGCAGCCTTGGTGAGCAAAAGAGACTTGATTAATGTAAATAAATAAAAATAAAATAAATACTGACTCCAAACTTCTGAGTGCTCAAACATATTTAATAGTCACTAGTCACTCATTCAATGTTGCTTTCAAAAGTCCTACAAATGTTCTGTAACTTTGTGGCCTAAATTCCTGTCTTATTGGCTGTTCAGGGCAGGACCTGGCACTCAAACAGGTCAAGTCAAGGGTTCCTCTGGAAGTACAATACATGGGAAGCCATCCTGACAAGGGAAAAACAAGCAAAGAAAAAAAAAAAAAAAAACTACTCTATGTTCAAAAGGAAGGTTTTACTTCTGGAACATGAAAATTATTTAGCTTACAGATGCCAACAAACAAACGCCTTATTCGCCCACAGGCTGACCTGAATTATGCCTGTAAGAATTACTCATGTGTTCTTGACTCAGGCAATTAGACAATTAAATGTATCCAGCGAATTAAAGTAATGGATGCCTAATCTTGTTTTACATAACACATTGCATGCACATCTCCTGTACCAACATGTTTTATGTAGACAAACACCCAGCCATACGCTACATGTACAGCTTTGTTGCAGTCATGCATGAGTCCTTTCAGACCATCAGACGCACAAAACAAAGCTGTCTGCTGAGAAATACGCATGCTATATACATAAAAGTTGAATCATGTCTGTTCTCTTCCAACAAAAGGGAACTTAAACTTTAAAAACACATACCGTAAATGGACATGGAAAAATCTAGATGGGAATTTAACATAATCTGAGAAGAATATTTTAGGAAATTCCAGATTGCAACAGTGAGACTTCATTTGTACAGCATTGTCATTTTGTTTACATGAATAATTTATCATCCTCTGAATATTCTGCTCTCAATCATGTCGCAATAAGAGTCACTAATCAATCTTGCCGTGTGCAAAACAGAATTTCTGGGTATATGTCTCCAGAGAACAGTCAGACAGAGAACAAAAGGGGAAAAAAAGAGACACAATATCATTGTATGTCCACCTCCCTCCCATCCAGCTGAGAGAATGGGACATTTTTACTCCATCCACACTGCTGGAGTCGCAAAGTTGCATCTGAGGCTGTGTCTGCAGTTAAGTGACTTTCTCATAAAGCAACGGCCATGAGTTTGCCACCTCTCTACTCACCTAGTCTATTTAAGAGGAGGGACAGGCGGTAAGTGTGAGAATGATGGAGTTGTGTGAGTGTATCATTACTACTGACAGCTGACGGATTAATTGTTAAGGTGTGAACGTGAGTGAGGATAGTTCAGTCTCGTTTAACCACTCAAACAGGCGAATACTGCTCGTCTACAAGTTGCCAAAATCGTTACGTTTTAGTCAGCGAAGTGCGTGACTGCATTTATCATCTGTTGTGGATCATGTTAGAAAGTAATTACAGATGGGTTATGCACATCTTGCATAACTTGTTTTTGTAGGATACAAAGTCAAGTTAACACTGTAGATGGTGTTATTTACATATTTGATTCATAAGTATGGTGAAGGTCTCTCTGAAGCTGTCCTCCTAAGTAAACTAGATTTACATTTTTGACTTAATAAGCAGCAACTATTCACGGAATGCAAACTTAACAGACTGAAAATGTGTCATTCCACACATTCCTTAGTTGCAATTATTGGTGTGTCCCTACGTATGCAAATGCTAACCAAGTTTACCAAGTATGGTTAGGTGTGCTTTGTGGGTTTTTAGTCAATTAAGTTAAACTTGTAGCGTTAGGGGTTCAAGTATAAATAATTAGCGTTTAAGTTTCCAGACTGTGTAGTAGCAGTGTAAAGGATTTGTTTATCGGAGCGAGTCTGGGACATCCCCACCCTGGCCATGGTGACAGACGGAGACATACTGTACCATGGCACATCTGTGTTTACTGTGATGTGCAGTTTTTTTTTTAGGAGTGGCGGCTGAATGAAGCATCTGTTTGCTCATCTCGCTGCATCACAACAACGCATTATTCCATTAATTATTAATGCATACTTTTTCCAATTCCAAAACAAGTTAAGTACATAACATCCTAATTCTACTGGAATGTAATGTATGCAGTTTTCTCGGTGTTCGAGAGGCTGGCTGTCCTCGTTTTGTCATGTCAAGCCACTAAAGTGAATACTATTACCTTACACTAAATCTGCAGGACAGGAAGGTTCTGTTGACACTTAATTATCTGCAGACCCTCAGCAAGATACATATTTCTTTAAATTAAGAGGGCACTTCATGGTCTTTCCCCCCTTCATCTGAGGTACAATTATCATTTCATACAGTACAAACTGTACAAGCGCTTGCCAATTACCGTGACTACAGCTCACCAGGAGTTCAGCATCTGTCAAATGAGAAGATGTTAACTTCCTTCTGGGGTGTCCCTGTAAAATCTAATCTGGCAGCATTACTAACTCTGCATGAAATGGAAAGTGACAGCACTACGGTCGCTAATTTGAGCTTTTCTTTGAAATCTCATTAGGTGGATCAACTTTGAGACGTCACCTTTCAAAGGGCTTCACTGGGATCTAGACTCCACTAAGAAAAGATGCTAGATTGTAGTGAAAGAGTTGATAAAGTGCTTAGGATGTCATTTTGCGACAATGCATTTTCATAACATTGCAGAAACTTTGGATAACGTTGCTAGCACACACCCTCCCTAAAAGTATTCACCAATGACATAAAACAATATTGAGTGAAAGAAAGAGGGATAGAGAACTTTGAGATTCCAGTTTTGCATTTTTCATAATAATTATGAATTTAAATAATGTCATAACTTTAAATAGCTAATAATCTATACAGCCTATTTTAATGCCACTTTACCTAATACATAACGTACGCATACATACATTTTTGAGACTTTTTAAAAGTTAAAATAATTTGTAGTGAGGTAGAAGTATATTCATTTGAATTCTTGTACACCCATTCAAAAACGCTTCTTTCTGTTCACAAATCTGAAATGGCGTGAATAAAAAGTATTTTTTTGTAAGATGTGCATGTTTATAAATTGGACAAAACCTAAATTAAGAGTCTTACATTTTGAGTCTACAACAGGTATTAGAAGGATTCTAAATGTTATTGTTTATTTTTATGGGGTGCTTTCTATGTCTTAAAACATTGTAAAATATAGCTACCAGCTAAAACTGTTGCCATGATTTTGGTATGAGCTTTAATGTTAAAAACTAAACTAATGGACGGTTTAACAATTAGTTTGTTTACATTCTGAACGAGCAAAATGTGCAAACACCAGCTTATTGACTAATATCCAAGTGTTGAAGCATCAGTGACATTGAGGTTGAGCACGTGTTTACATCTGTTATACCCAGTTTGCCCACTAGAGGTACTAAAGGCTGAAGTTAAACACTGTGGAAAAAGTACTACTGTGAGAAAATTCTATTGTTTAAACTCATTTCCCAAACTGTCTTGTGTATGAGCTGTCAACTGTAAACTTACGGAGACCTGGAAGGTGTAATTTCAGCTACTCGGTAATAAACTGATTTTCAGTTCATAGGAACATGTTGTTCCTCAGTGACAGTGGTACCTGCACAAAACAAATGCCTTGTCGAGAACTATCTATTTCACAATGCTTGTCATAACTCGGCAAAACGTATCATTTATCAAACCTGATGCAACAAGTAACGGCCACTTGTTAATGGCGTGCCTTGTTTGTGTTGATGTGTTTTGAGGGTTTGTCCTGCGGCTTGCTGCTGCTGTTGCATGCTGTGTGTTCTTTGAGCGAGTTCAGTGAGAGGGCAGGAAGAAAATCTATGCCACAAGCCTCATTTGAATAATATATGCATGCGTCATGCGACGTCACCGCGCCGAGTATAAAAGCCCCGCTGCGGCAGAAATAGCATCATTAGCCGACAGTGTTTCTCTGAAACCGCTCCTAGTCCTTTCATAGCGCCCGGCTTCTCTGTGCGCACCGCAACAGAGCAACGAAGCAAAACAACCAGGATCTTAAACTCGTGTCCAAACAAGTCGCAAACGTGGCGAGAAGTATTATTCAGACGGGTCTTGTCCTCAACATGAGCACGGAGATGTTCAAAACGCCAATGGAGCTCGCGGTCTATCAGCTGCACAATTTCTCCATCTCCTTCTTCTCGTCCTTCCTAGGAGGGGATGTAGTATCAGTCAAACTAGACAACAGGTAGGCCGATTTTATGGGATTGTAGGGTGTTTTATTTCTGACAGTCGGTAGGAACTGCATGTCGGACTTCGCTCGGTTCACCGCGCTTCGATTGAGACGAGCTTGTTTACTACTGCGGTGCCTGAGCTGCGTTCTAATACCTTGTTTCTTTGTCTTTTGCAGTGCCTCTGGCGCAAGCGTTGTGGCAATTGACAACAAGATCGAACAAGCAATGGTAAGTTGTTTTAACATCATGATCAGATCCCTACTAGAATGAGCTCAGACTGTATTAGTGCAGTGGAAAGTGTCTAGTTTCTGTGTAGGTTGTAACCAGAGCTGTGGCACGCTCTAGAGCTGCTGCATCTAAGTTACCTCTATTGCCTGTGCTTTGTTGGCCCACCTGCAGTAAAAGTCAAAGGTCACCATACAACAATACATGCACCCTTTTGTTTATAACATGTCTTTGTTTTACCCTATTTCACCTTCCCAGTAGCATCTGTAACCAATTTTTTTACTAAAGGTCTTAACGTATTTATTTGTTTTTTTTTTAAATTAATGTATTAAATATTACTATCTAGGTAGCAAAATCAGATCCATAATACCATATTTAGTAAAAATAACAATTAAACAGTCATTTATTAATGTATTAAGATTGCTCTGTCTTTCAGTATATAAATCATGCTCACAATAGATGTAAACATCCAGAGCCACATTTGAATAAGTTGACTGTAGATTAGGATGTTGGAAAATGTAACTAAAATAAAGAGAAACGAGCATTTATTTTTAGATCCCGATTCTTTTTTTAAAGTATTTATTTTATCCCATTTAATCCTCTTAGTAACCTCTGTAACCATTTAGTACCAATTAGTACTACCGTCTATTTTCTGTAATTATTCATATTTAACTGTAAATTAAAGTGCAGAACCATAACTACAATATCTTGTACAAATAATCATAACTTTATGTATTAAGATTGCTCTCTTACAGTGTATAAATCATACTCAAAATAGATGTAAATATTTGGTAATCAATAGCCTATTTGAATAACATGATTCACATTAAAAAATGCAACATTTAGGTAGAAAATTAGCAACATGCATTCATTCTTGGATTAATTTTCTTTTCCCCCTCAAAAATGGTAAAATGAATGAATAATTGGAACATAATGTACAGTCAGCTGGTCAGTATTGTAAAACAGACCCTGATGGTGAGATCAGGACCCCTAAAAAATAGCATGTAGTTTATTTCATTGGACTATTCAAGGAGTAAAACTTGGATTTATGTTCTTAGCCTCATTCTACTCCATTCATGAGTGCAAACAGATCAGTTGCATTGCATCTAAAAGTCAGATGTCTTGGTGTGATCATGGAAACTCAACTCTCTCATATTTTTTTCCTCATAGGATCTTGTGAAGAATCACTTAATGTATGCAGTCAGGGAGGAAGTTGAGATCTTGAAAGAGCAGATCAAGGAACTGGCAGAGAAGAACAACCAGTTGGAGCGTGAGAACAGCCTGCTGAAGAACCTGGCGAGCCCAGAGCAGCTGGAGAAGTTTCAGTCACGTCTGCCCTCAGAGTCCAGCCTCCCCCTGGAGCCTCTGGAGCTGGGGTGCTCCGAGGACGGCGAGCACCAGTACAACAGCATGGGATCTGCTGTATAAGTGGCTCTGCCATGGGGCGGGCAGAGCCACAGCTCTCACCTGAAATGGACCTCCAAATATGCAACTTCAAGATGAAGCTGGCTGTACAGATGAAAACCTGACCTGAAATGAAAGCATTGCGACAAGTGGCCTAGTTCAGTAATATCTGACAATCTCTTCGGACTAACACGGAAAAGAGAGAGTGATGTAGACGTCCGAGGTTACTGTACAACGGGACTGACGTGCCCCTTGTTAGGAAGGGGGCCCAGCCTTGCTTTCCCTTGGTCCCTCTCACGAAGAGACGGAGAGGGGTTTGCCTGATGGAGCTGGCCGAGAGCGCATCTTTGGCCTATCCAAGTCAAGCCAAGGAAATGTACACGTCCCTGCGAGACGCCCCCACAGCCCCACCTGACGCAAGCTATACGGGACTCACGTTCATGCCCTCCATGTCATTGATCCCTAGTGCTGTGGACTTTTTATTTTTATTTTTTAGCTCCCGTGGTTAAGGACGTTTGAGACGGACCCGTATGGAGCCCTGGTCCTCTCGTCCACAGCGGTGACTCCCGCCATATGATTTGTATAGCATCGCTTGTATCTCTGCAGATGGGGCCTGCTGCTTATGGGGATTATTGCTTGTTTGTGTTTTGAAACGGAACAAAATCAACTTGTTTATATGGGCTATGAGTAAAAAAAAAATGATTTTTTTCTTATTGTGGGAATGAAAATCTGTATACATTTGCATAGTTCTGTAAATTAGCGACTGATGTAAAGAGAAATGTTCTGAAACGGAGGTGGATAATGTTGCTGCAAATGTTCTGCTGACATGTCGAACATCTGTTCTGTTGACCTTCTATGCCAACCAATTAACAGGCACGATGGTGTCTGAAGAAGGCAACATGTTTTCGAATTAACTTTGTGTTTTCTAACTACCAAAGACTTGCCTAATACTCACAAGCCAACAGGACCATGTGGAACTTTTCACAGGGAGAAGTTTTGACCGCAGTCTTTTTGAAACATGGGTATTGTTGCTTCGTTGTGTCCATGGTATTTTTTTTTTTTAACAATTTATGGATGCAAAATGCACATTGCAATAAACCTTATGTTTACACTAAATATGATGCTCAAGTCTTTTCTTTTTCTTCATGTAGGACAAGGACATTTCTCCATATAACCTCTTAACATTTCAGATATCAGACTCTTAATATCTATAAAAATTCCAACTTTAAATGTTGATTGGCCTTAATATAGGTTTGAGATCAAATGTTTGATACCAGGGGTAAGATTCATTCATTTTATATAATAATCTTAAAAATAAGGACATCATGTACACTTAGCCAGGCAAAATAGGCCCCGACGGTGAGAACAGTTTATTTATGCATGCATTGCAAAGCAAACACTTGAGTTTGCACTGGTAGTTCACATGAATGCTCATGACCTCAGTAACACTTTAGATAAGTTGCCATCGGATTATTAATATCCATAAAAATTCCTACTTCGACGTAAAATTGGCACAATCTTCATTGGCCTTAATATAGGATTGAGATAAAGTGTTTTATACCAGGAGCAAAGTCCATGAAGATAAAGCCTTCAAGATGCAATTATTTAGCCCAATATTGTCCCCTTAGCATGCATGGTAGTTTATGATTGACATTTACTATTCAAAAATGCAGTGGCATCTCTCACTGCTCACATTTTATTACATGCAATGAAATCTCTTTATAGGAATAATCAAATTCTTTCCGGTAATTACATATATATATATATAAAGATACAGTAAATGTCAATGACTTCAGTGAGCTCTGCATCATGTGCATGATTAAAAACTATACATCGTTTGAGCTTTCCGCTTAATTGTAAAAATGGCTATTTAAAACTGTACGTGGAGTAAAGAGAGGGTTTAATAGATCTAGAGGCAAGTTCATAATGGCTACTGTGCTGTAGTAATCCAGGAGGCTTTGAGGCAACGCATGAGAAAACAGAGCTGGCGTGTGAAACCCTCATCTTTCTCTCCTTAGGAAAGCCACGCTCAGTGTAACTCAAGCCTCTGAGAGGTCCCTGGGGTAAGACATCTACGTAAGACCCAGATTTTAGTATTTCCGCAGAAGTTCCGATAAGGTAAAAGGTAATAAAGTAGATTCAAAGGTTATGCAGATCTAGCGAGTTGTGTCCACTGGGTCCTTTTGCAAATGGGTGGAGGCTTAAAAGGAAATTACTTCTGGAAATATCAGAATCCAAATGCACTCAGATCTGAGGTTTCATTAATATTTTATTGCCACTAATAAAAACAAGATATACCTGTTCATGCCGTTAAACTAAAATCCCTTGAATTGTATTGAACATCTACAGTATATGGCAATTTGATTCCAAAGTGAATAGACAAACCACACATTAAATATAAATCACTAACTATTTGTGAAGTTTGTGAATATGAAGATTCATACTTTAAGAATGTTATTTCATTGGGTAATAATGCATATGTCTTTTGGCAAATAACTAAACCAATGAACTATAATAATAATAATAATAATAATAATGGGTCATTCTTCAATTGGGGTGCCAAATGAGAGGCAGAATTTGCAAAAATGCTTGTTTGTTTTTTTCTAATAAAATATATTGCTATGCATTTCAAATTAGTTTAATATGTTATATCCATTTAAAATGAACAAACACTGGTGACACAACCACTTATGTCTATGGTGTTACCAATAACTGAAGTAACATTTTGCCAGGAAAGACAGTAACACCACAGACACATACGCCTAAATTCAGACTGAGCTAGACAATGACATCTCTGAATTCAATAATGAAATGCCTTTAACTGAAAATTGAAAATTGAGTGTTTAATCTTATCATTATACATTACTGACACTCTATCCTCCAATTTGATACTGTTAAGTGCTTTGACACAATCTGTATTGTAAAAGCGCTATATAAATAAAGGTGACTTGACTTGACTTTTCTAAAATGGAGGCTGCCATCATGATGATTTCAAGATCACATTTTGAAAATATTAATAAGTATGTACTTA
Organism: Onychostoma macrolepis; assembly: GCF_012432095.1. Lineage (NCBI taxonomy): Eukaryota > Metazoa > Chordata > Actinopteri > Cypriniformes > Cyprinidae > Onychostoma > Onychostoma macrolepis. The sequence continues at coordinate 6,112,557 of NC_081168.1, read as the reverse complement.
TCGGTACTTTTTGGTTAAAATGTGTCAGATTTGCAAGTTATCAACATAACACCACAGACACTAATAAAGTGCGACACATGAAATTGTCAGAAATTTAGCTAATTTTAAGAAAATGTATAAGAAAGAATGTACTTCCCATGCACCCCTCAGATCATCCAGCACCTGCAGTGACCTTTACACACAGGAAGTAGCCTAATTAGAATTAGAATTCTCCCTTTTCTTAAAGAGGCTACATCCATTGTTGTAACACCACAGACATTAATTTGGGGGACACAACTTTTTTCTTAAACAAACAAAAAATTTTTTACATGTTAAATAAAATATATATATTCACAATATAACCACTTATTTTTTGTTAAAAATGTTATATTGTTGCAATTACATTCCATGATACCTCTCTGAGGTATGGCGGGAACATGCATATTTTGTTACAAATGCAATCTCTCAAACTCGATTAAATATGTATTTGACTTGGTTCAAAACAACCTGGTGTAAACACTGTTCAATGGTACAATGTTCAGAGCAAATTCACTGATGATTTGGCATTTGCTCTCTTCCCAAAACAGCTGCAAGACCTCAGCTGTTATGCAACTCCCAAACATCTGTTTCAGTTTGGTGTAGTGGGCGGCTTTCTATGTCAAGGCCTGGTGAAGTGTGGCCGGCTTTGCATGCGAGCGAGTTACAGTGCACTGAGAATTGTACTTGTTTGTCCTCTCATGTAAATATAGGCTCACAGTAGGCTGTTTGTGCCATTTTTCAGTGGAGAGACATTATTTCCTAAGTCTCAGATCTAATACCCTGTTGTGGAAAGTTATTGAGTGTGAGCCGCCGTGTAAACGTTGTTACCTCATTCTCACGTTATACAAACTGCCTCCCTCTCGCTCCCAGGTGCATCCTGTAGAGACAGAATCAAACGCGACAGATGTTTACCTCAGGATTTTTTTTGTCAATCCTTTAGAAGAAAGTTGACAGTATAAATAGACAAAGTCATAATGAGCTGAAAGTGTTTACTACCTTTATGGAATGCACCGACTGGTGTTCAGCTCCCAAATAAACTAATTAAAAATATTACTTTAAATTACATCACAGCATCCAAAATCCAATCCAAATGAATACATAAGAGTTACTTAACTTGTATAAATACACAAGTCTTTATAAGATTATATAAATTATATAATCCACACAAAAGGCTATATAAAAATGCATTTGAAAATCTTTAATATCCTCCCTTGTAATGGAATACATGAATCATTGTATAAGGTTTCTAGGGCAGTACTAGGCATATGGTCAGGGCCGGATTATCCATAGACGGGATTTGCCCTGGGGCACCAGCCAATAGAGGGGCACCAAGTGATTAAGATAATGACTAGACCTTTAAAATATTTTTCATGTTTTGTAAATATATAATTTTGCTAGAGGAGATGCAGATACATACAATATGAACAGTTAATGATACAATATATACATAAAGAATTGCGATTGGGTCAGGAAAATATCATGACACATAGCCAGGGCTCTACAATGCGACCGTTTTAGTGACATTTGCGACTGAAAAGTACTGCGTGCGACTATCAAAAAATATTTAGGAGCACCTGTGCGACTAACCCGATCAGCATATTGTATTTGAGCTCAGGGGAGAGTCAAAGCTGTCTACTTACGTCTTTTTGCAGCGTTGAGTAATGTGTCGCAGACATATGTTGATTGCTTAAATGCAATGTTATTTGGAATCACTCACTGCTCAAAATACTGGAGTTTTGTTCATTGCTGAGTTATGCAAGCTCACAAATCCTCTTGTTATAATAAACAAAGTGTAGACAGGGTGTAAATAAGAGATTCGTTGTGCAGTGTAGAGAGAGTTTCATTAATTATAATGGACCTTTGTGAGATCGCGATGGACTGGAGTGAGTGCAGACAGCTTTTAAAGGTTATTAAGGCAGTTTGCAAATGTGATATTAAATGAATACAACTGTTCAATAAACAATAAGTTAATATTAAGTGACATACATTGTATGACTTTAACAATATTGCCTGATTTTGATCTATTTCTTCAACGAAAATAGTTTCAGTCACAGCTGAGCCACGGCGCATCTCCAAGCGGTGTTTCGTTTATGAAGGAACCTGCTTTTTAAATGAATCTAGAGAGTCAATGATTCAATTACCTATTCATAAAGACACCTGCTTTGTTCCTGAATGAATCAGCCATTCAAACGATTCAACTGAATGAATGATTCAGTGATAAAATCAGTGACTTACCGCCACCTGCTGGCAGTTTTATTTTTATTTTTAAAGTGTCATTTCAGGTATTTTAAATCATTTCAATCAAAAAATAGTTCTGTATTCAAAATTTTATATTTAAAACATTAATCTCACAACATTGTTATGAATTTAAAACATCCATGCCACCTCTGAGCCTCTCTAAATGTCTGTAAATTTACCTACATGCCACTTTTGTGTTCTTCTGTGCCACCTTTGTAGTGGAAACTAATTTTGTTAATACTGATTTCTTTTGATTGGTAACTTATTCTTCTTATTCTACCTGTTCTTATTCTATTTTTTTTTTATTAGAAATTTTGGAAAAGCTTATAAATATAGATTTTTGAATTTGACATAATGACATTAGAAAGAAATGCCCCTGTAAATCACTTTGAGTCAAATATTACCTTGTAATGGGAAGGCTAATTTTTGTTATTGATCAGAATGTGCTCCTGACAGTGCTCTTAAATATTTTAAATGTGGTCACCCTAGGCCACTACACTGTGTTAATCTGGGCCTGCATATGGTCAAGCTTCTTCTGACATAAATGGCAAACAAATGCATGACCCACTGTTTAACCAGGGTTGCATGTCATAACCACAAACAAGTAAAACATTTCCATTGAACAAACCACATTTTCAGATTGTGTATGTACTGAACTTTTGTAGTCAGTATGCATATAGTATCTCATATATTGAATCTTTCTCCAATTATTTGAGGTGTTTTATCTCAGTATCTACCCTAGCCGACCTGACCCAAATAATTTTGATCCCAAAGTCCCTTATGGTTTAATATTGTCCTGTCATACTTCAAATACAGTCTTTTGAATGGTTTCACTGTTTTGCATAAGCAGTAAACAGTGAATAGTTGGAGACTAATGAATTTAATTTGTCTCCAAGAATAATCTACGACAAAGTTCTGTTTATTCCCATAAACATACACAGCTATCTCTCAAGACAGAGCATTTTGTATTCACAACACCAATGGTCTGTTTATTTGAGGTAAGCCACTACGCTCTTGTTTTTACACGGGTGCGGGAATGTGATAAGTTTACTGCACTCCACCTATAGAAAGAGGATTTGGAAAGCAACACTAGTTACTTTCACACGACCATAAAAGGATGTTGCCTCACAAACACATCTGGGTGGTAGTTCCACCCTAAACTCTGTACTAATCCCAGGGCTGGTGCAAGAGGTCAAATATACCAAGCAGAAGTTGCCCAATGACCCTTACCCTTCATGGGTGATTGGCTTGAGCACACAGAACATATGTTTGTTAGTTCCTCGGCTTGATGAGTTGAAAATGATAAGTGTGTAAAAATAGCCAGAAAGGTCCTGCAACTTCATCTGAGTGGCTTTTATTAAGCTCTCCTCAAAAAGAGACCCTTTGTAAGCAGCTGAAGGGAAGGTGCTCTTATTTAACAGTCCTGGAATTCTTCCTAGACGCATGATATCTGAGAAGAACTGTGTCCGTCTTTCCCCAGGGGTTTGGAAAACACTGTGAATCGCCGTCTGTGTGAGAGCTTTGCTCCTCTGTGGTACCAGCCTGGCAAGGAATGTGCCTGGAACATCTTATTCTGACCAAGTGGGGCAGAACAAAGGCCACCAGCATGAGGCTGAGGATTTGAGTGGAAAGCCTTGAATTCAGAGTCCACCATGGGACAAGCACAGCTTGTTTTCTAGCACTGACATATGTCATGGGGGAAATTGAGGTGCTCTTATTGCATATCCTGAATTTTTCGTGATGAGCCATGAGTACTTTGAAATTGTTGGGCTTCTGAGACTTGTTTTGTTAAATTTGACTAAATATATTAAGTATTATGCCATGACAACTTTCAATTAACTCCTCGGATAACATGCTCAGGAGTGGGTGATATGAGAAATTTTTAACCCTGTTATTTATATGCATAACCATTTCAGTCATACACATCACCAAACAGTAATTAAGCTTGTCACGACACCAAAATGTTATAAATTAAACAAAGTCTTCATAATTCCTAATATCACCTACATCAAATTATACAACTACTATATCTATTCTTACCCAGGTACATACTGGTTAAGCAGTATGTACTATATAGCAAATATTAACTGCTTGATTGTTGTATAGTCACAAAATGTAAACGGTATTATTTCATAACTCTGTATATAAAGTTGTACACCGCGTAGTCACATAAATCCACTTATATACAGTACAATCAAGTACTGATTTTTTTTCTTCGCAAAATGTAACTATATTATCATCCAGCTCTTTGTACAAAGTTGGATATTTTTAATATAACTATATTATTGGCCAGCTCTAATCTGCTGAATATAACTTATTATATAGAATATTATAAACATTAATATTAGAATCTTCTGTAAAACTGCTTTGAAAGCAATTTGCCTGTAATGTGATACACTGTATGTGTGCCAGACAGATCAACTTGTTTTTCTGCATCTAATGACTGAAAGTATATAGTATTCTCGGTGGCATGGTTTTGTGCTTGAGATTGTAATCTGAACAGTTGAATTGCTGGAGTAATGTTGTTGTTGTATAACTTTATGCGTGGTGAACGTGTGCGAGTACAGGGATAGGTCGATTCTGGGTCAGATGTCTCACCTGGGATGCACTACAAAACCAGTTTAACTAACCCTTTGACCTCTTTAGGTCCCCTAGGGAAAGTTCAGAGAGTTTTAATTTCACATGAGTGGAACTGTTTCTCTAGACATGTAATGGGCAGAAAAACAGACATTTGAAAGACTCAATAATGAAAATTAATGTGAAATTAAACTATTCTTGCTATGAATGTCTCTCTTTTAAGAGATTCATATGGCCAAGTGCTGTTGAGACCATCAAAGAAAAGCTTATTACAAAAGAAATATTGTATTCCATTAAACAATATGCATATAATTTAGTTTCATAACTGAAAAAAAAAAGAGTTGCAAAACAGTGCAGAACAATTATGAAGTGATAACTCATGCAAATACCATCGCCTTGTCAGTTCTTGGGAGTGAACACATTTGTCTTCAGGACACCTCATGATTGACAGTAGGCATTTAACCTTCTAACCTAGTCTAGATACATGGCAAAAAACAAAAGGTCTGTCAATAAGAAACAAAGGAATACCTTATATTACTTGGGGAATATCAACATTTCAATTATGAAATTTGAAACCCCAACTTGATTTGCATATAGAAAGCTCTAAGGTGATTTCCTTACGCTCACATGCAGCAGCATGATTGAATACCAGAGCGTCTGTCTGAGCCGAGTGTGACTCTCAGCCAATCAGCACTCGGATCCCCTGGGAGTGATATCAGCATGTCTCCTACCATAAATACTCTCTCCACTCCCACCCACAACCCACCGGCCATCTCAAAGAGAGAGGAGGTGTGAAAACAGACTCTATCCATCCATTTATCTGTTTGTTCATCTATCTAGCTGTTCATCCATCCATCGAATATCCATCTATATATCCATCTGTTCATCCATAAAATATCCTTCCATCGAATGTCCATCTATCTATCCATTTATAAATAATCCATCCAATGAATATCCATCTGTTCATTCATCTAACTATCCCTCTGTCTGTCTGTCTATTTATCCAACCATCCATCTTTTGGCTTATAAGTTGGTTTTTTGGTTCATGCTGGTGCAATTTCCCAAAAAAAGATCTTATTTGTTGTACTTGAGATAATATGAGGCCATCTGCCACAGAAGTATATCACTCCTTATGATTCAACTTTTCATAATATTGCATGTTAACAGCAGTCTGGTGTTCTTTTTTGGGAATGATCTCAAATCTAATTTTGCAGATCTCAGATGCTCAAACTGAGAAAAAAAGTTTCTTGAGGCTAATTTTTCTTGGAATACATACAGGTTTGGAAGATTAGTTTCTGAAACACACAGCTCCTCGATTACATTCCATAACAACAGAATAGCTGCTTAGAAGACGCTGGAAAAAGTGTGGGAACTTGACTTACCTCACTCATTTACACTGCACTAATGATGCGTGTAGCATAATTGTGAAACTGTATTTTTCGGAATTATGTTTGGAGCCTGTCACGACTGTGGAATAATCAAACTTGTGGATCTGCTTGGTTTGGCAATGCTGAGTCCTTCAGGAAACTAAATGCAGTAAACAACACTGGATATTACCCTAAGGGTGGGTATTGTTAAAAGCGAGTGTTTTCAAAACACAACCCGGATGTTCGTCTCTTCCTTATGACGTCGGTTCAGTCCAAAAACAGAGGCCTTGGAGTGCAGTTAGCCTGATCTCTGCACAGGTGAACCATTCTTGCCATTGTCTGTACGATTGCTTCTAAAATATAAAAGGAGGACAGCTGGGCCTGTTCTTGTTGCTCTTTAGACCATCAACATTTGCATTAACAGTAGGATTATGACTTCACCTGGTCAATGCATACATGTTATAATTTGTGTCCTAAATAGGAACAATATTAAATATTTTGATCTGGTTGCTAGGTGTGGAGGCCAATAAGTGCTGTACGTACAAATCTCTCATGATATTCTCACCACAAGTGAGTGTGTGTTGATTTAGCAGGCACTGAGAAAGTACAAGTTATTTCTGATCACATAAACCATTCAGTTTTTCCTGCCTCAGGAAACTCAGGATTCAAAAGCTTCCAGGCTAGATACTATTTAAGGAAATTTTGCCCCGTGACGTGGGGAGAAGTTGATAAAAATGCTGGTAACACTTTACAATAAGGGTACATGAATAATCATGTATACTAATGCCTAAATTAATTCTTAATTCATCAAGCACTAATGATTATTAAAGTTGTTAACTAATCATGAATTAATGAAGAGCTATCGTTAACTACAACCAGAGTCATATGGACTCACGCATGAATAACGGCCTTAACTACATGTTAGTACATGTTTGATAGTTAATGCATTAATTAACATTTATGGGTAAACTAAATCAAACAGCCTCTTTAAGAAATAATGAGAAATACTGTGGCTTTGAAATAAAATAAAACAATTTGACACTATAATTTTTCAACTGTTGTTAAACAATTTTGAGCTTTTTACGTCTTCAGCTTTGCCATAAATATTACTGGGTGGAAAAAGATTAGTTGAGCCTCATCATCAAGTGTAGAAAATACTAAATACACCAATAACTGATCTTGTTTTGTGCTGTTCTCTTTCCCTTTAAACTCACCCTGCTGTGATTTATAAACAGCTAAATAAAAATAAAACCTCAAAATCCACAAAGAACATTTGTAGAACAAGAAATGCCTGGAAACAGTTCACTGTCCATCCAGACGCAGGCCGTGGTGATACTGTACCTCCGCTCTCTGACTTCTTGAAAATCCACACATCTCTTAAAAATCAGTAGTGCATGTGTATTTGATAGTCAGATATAAAATAAATCATGAGCTGAGTTTAGTAGGTACTTAACAGTGAATTCATTATGATTAGCTGTTTATAAATCACAGCAGGGTGAGTTTAAAGGGAAAGAGAACAACACAAAACAGACAAGATCAGTCATAAAGCTGAAGATGTCACATTTATTCATTTATGAATCCTAATGACTCCAGTTGTAGTTAAGGATAGCCCTTCATTAATTCATGATTAGTTAATAACTTTAATAATCATTCATATTGGATGAATTAAGTATGAATTTAGGCACTACTAGTACATGATTATTCATGTACCCTTATTGTAAAGTGTTACCAAAATGCTTCTAAACAATTGTGTGACATAAGGTAAAATTAAGGCCTGAATCTCTCATACTGTACCTATGCAAAGAAATGTACGATTTAATAACTAGAAAAATTATATAATAGTCAAAAGCAATACATTCTTTCTAATAAATTAATCTGCAGTTAAATGCAGTAGCACAATGCTTACTTGTTTCATCAAGTGACTTGAACATTTTCTCAAGGACTGTTTTTACAGATGTTATAAACCATGAGTTTCTTTCTGTTGACTGAAACAGTCATTGTTGAGAAAGCATTGAGTTTTTTGGAGAACAAAAAAAGCTTTGCAAGCATTAAAAAGGACATAAAAGCACCATTAAAGTGGCATAAAGTAGTTCATATGACTCATACTACTGTATATATTCCAAGTCTTTTGACTCATATAGTTCTGTGTGAGAAAAGGGCCAAAACTTAGGCTGTAATTCAGTGATAATCTTCCCCTTCAGCAAGCTACTGGGGACCAGCTCACTGAGTCAGTGATTTGAACTTGAGAACTGGAGCAGTCAGATTCACAAATGAATCAATCAGATGAACTGGACCAAGTGATTCAGAACTAGGGCAGATAATATATAAATAATGTCAGCCAGGTCTCATTGTTAATACGTAGGGGTTAGTATGAAACATTTACAGGTTTGATTGATGCTGAAACGTACAATTTGGACATATTGAAACTTCTAAAAATGTAAACATTATGTATGCACTTTTAACCTTTTTAGCGATTAATCATTTCAATTTTTAGATCCCTGATCCCTATCCTCAAACCTAAACATTACTATTTTATAAAGTCACAAGATATAAGAATACAATATTAGAATACAAGTCACATTGACCTCTTATATGCCACTTTTATAGTGCTTTTTCTCATTTTGGAACTTCAAGGCCCCAGTCCTCAGTTACGTTTTAATTATATACTGCTCCACAAAAGATTTTGCAACAACATGAGGGTGAGTCCTTTAATGTGTTATTCCTGAGGGTAAGGCTTGCACTCATTTCTAAAGGACTAACTAAATCTTCTTAGATCTGTTTGCCTTAGTGTGGAAAGTGAGAACACATAACACACATAACATAAAGAGAGGATTAGAAACTAGTTCCATCTCATTCAATACAAAATGGTATAAAGCTTATCTACACAACTAAGACATTTGGAGTCTGAAGCAAGAGAACATGCTAATCAGACGTTGATGTTTGAGACAGTTATATAACCCACCATCGTTTCGTCCCATGTCTACAGCAATAAAGAAGGCATTAGTGTAATGGACACAATTAAGCCTACCTTGGAAAGGTACACATTTCAACTCAGCTTGAGCTTAACCTGCTGTCTGTGTGCTCATATCTCTTAGTTTTTAAAACACAGTGCAACTTTTTCCTAGTTATGAAATCTCAAAATATTATTGCAGCGTTCCCAAATGTAGCCAAACAACTGCACATAAGTCTCCAGATTAATGTGTTGGCAATGTTTTATTCTTGATACCTCATTAACAAATGTCAAATAATCCTTACATAACTTTTGTGAATATGCATATAAATAGGCTTTTAATTAACTGGACACGAGAACAGCTGTTACTTCTTGCCCAATTGGTTAATGAAAACAAGCATATAATCAAAGTAAAATTTGAAGTTGGGATAACCTCCAAAGCCAAAGGCGATACCAAATGTTTCTAAAATGTTTACGTTCCAAGACAGATTGCCAGCAACTGCCATTTTAGGATAGTTTGTGGCTTTGTCTTAGTGACTTAGGAGTCCTCTTCACTACTCCTAACGTTTCACAGATTTAGGAGCTAGTTTTAGTGCTAAAACGCTTTGTGAAAAACTCTTAGAGCAAAAATGTAGGAGTCCTAAATTTAGGACTGACACGCCCATTATTTTAAAGATTTTCTCCTAAATTGGCGAGTTATGAGCTAATTTTAGCCTTAAGATGTTTTGTGAATATGGGCCCAGAGCTTCTAAAGGCAATGCAGTGACGCGTGAATTACCAATTGGTGATTGGCAGGACTATTCCGCCATATTGCGTGTTGCACTTTCTTCCATTCATAAGTTATAGGAGTGCACCGTCTTTGTATATCTAAAGTCTTTGAAACCGCCCTGGAAAGACACACTAACAGGTTGCCAGGTCTGCAAAACAAATCCAGCCCAGTTGCTGGTTGCTCGTTACTCAAAACTAGACAAATCACTTTTTTCTTTCGGTAGGTGTCCCCTTCATCGAAATAGTGAGGGAAGAGATCACTTTAACCTAACCTACGGATGAAAAAACAACCCACGGCAACAGTGTAAAATAAGCCCAATGCCGCAGAAAAACCATGGACTTGGCAACATTGCACCTGAGTTGACATCATTTGCCACCATCACTTTTTGGCAGACGCAAATGCGCATATCTGATTCATATCAGATTTATTGCCACATATGAATGAGGCCTTAAACAAATCTGACAATATTGTCATCCATGCACTTTTTCCCTGCTTACACGTTTGTGGTCATTTTCGATCTGTGCCACATAGGAGGAAAAATTTGGAATTTGGGTCACTTGAACCACGTAATGATATTTTAGATTAAATCTGAGAGCTTTCTGAAATTGTTGAATAAAGTTATTTTTGTTTTCTTCGGTACAAAAAGTATTCTTGTAGCTTCATAAAATTACGGTTGAACCACTGATGTCACATGGACTACTTTAACGATGTCCTTGCTACCTTTCTGGGCCTTGAATATTTCAGTTGTGTTGCTGTCGGATTTCATCAAAAATATCTTAATTCATGTTCCAAAGATGAACAAAGTCTTGCGGGTTTGGAACGACATGAGGGTGAGTAATTAATGACATAATTTTCACTTTTGGGTCAACTATCCCTTTAACCCTAACCAGTCTACTAATATTCTAATATTCTAATGAGAGTTAGTTGTTGTGTAGTTGCAAAGGTACATATGTATAGTCAAGAGAATGTCTAGGGTCCATCAAAAGTGGAATTTTTTCTTTTTAAATAAATAAATGCTTGTTATTTATTTATTAATGAATGTCTTTAATGTGAAGATGTGTTTTAGCTGAGTGGTGAGATTGTTATGTAGTCTGAGCTCTGCCAAATGCTAGCCTATCAGTATCTCTTCCTGTTTACACCTTCAGGGGAAGAAATGCCTCTAACAGACCAGTGGTGGGAAATTTACAGCATTCCTTAAGTCAAGTAAAGCAGCTGCAATTTCTGCAATTCTAATCATTAAAGTCTCCACGGTGAAGTGGGGCAATCTCAGTTGAACGTGACACAATGACGATGAATTACTGTGAAAAAAAGGTTATGAGTATTTAATTTGAGTCTTAAAAGTCTTGAAATAAGCTGATTTTCAATGCAAACACATCCACATCCAACTTGTTTTTGCTTTTTGTTTAGATGCCTCAAGCACCGTTAAAGATGAAATATGGGAAGTCATAAAAACAAAGTCATGGTGTAAAAATAAGTATGAGGAGTAAGACTAATTGCATGGTGCTTACACGGCACTGCAGGATGAAGTTGAGCCGGTATGGCTCCCTGTACATTTCTCTATTTGCTTCTTCATATAATTTGACATAGTAATTATTACCCACCTGTCCCATATGCTCAACATACAACATTTTTCAAACCCGACTGAAGAGGAACACAGTGTTCTCTAGAGAGTTTTACAACTCTCCTGTGGTTTGGGAAAGGCAGTGCTTCACACAAGCATGCTAGAGATTATTAGTGTGCTGCAACCCTCAGTCACACAACACTACAATCTCACACAAACACATGCACGCTTCATATTCAGGATGCAAGACTCTTGGGCCAGTGCTTTGCACAGAAAATAACATGAACATTGGATTATTTACTTTTTTATATAATGCATTCATTCCCTTGTTTATTGACAGCAGATGGGGAGATGTCCTAGTTTACAAACGGTTCAACACACGCCTTTCCTGTATGCATGATAGATATATTCATATCTCATCAACACAGATAAAAACAGTTAAACTGCAAACTGCATGAGACTTAAACTGCAAGGAAGACACTAAAAACAATCCAAGCATGAGAGTTGTGTGTGAGAGATATTTTTATGTGAAGTGCCATAGGGCAGATTCATGGTATTGAAGAAAGCACTATGTTATGGCCAACTCTACTCTGGAAGTGAATGAAGCTTTCAGGTTCACTGAATGTTGGATAAAGCTGGACGAAAATCTATTAAAGGGATACTCCACCCCAAAATGAAAATTTTGTCATTAATCACTTACCCCCATGTCGTTCCAAACCCGTCAAAGCTTTGTTCGTCTTCGGAACACAATTTAAGATATTTTGGAGGTTTGTGACTGTCCCACTGACTGCCAAGTAAATAACACTGTCAAGGCCCAGAAAAGTATTAAAGACATCGTCAAAATAGTCCATCTGCCATCAGTGGTTCAATCTGAATGTCAAGACAAGAATACTTTTTGTACGCAAAGAAAATTAAAATTACGACTTTATTCAACGTGCTCCTCCACATTACCGTAGCACCATTTTGGAGAATAACCGCAGATTGAACCACTGATGGCAGATGGACTATTTTGACGATGTCTTTCATACTTTTCTGGGCCTTGACTGTTATTTACTTGGCAGTCAATGGGACAGTCACAAGCCTCCCAGTTTTCATCCAAAATAATAAAGCAACCCTTTAAAAGATTAAAACTGCAACACATACAAACCAAAATGACATTAAAATGGATTCAGTGGTTGAAGGAAATAACGCTATGTCTGAGGTATTCATGTGTTTTCTGTTTGACAGGTAGAAATGTCCAAACATTTTAGTCACACGTTAGCTCGCCATTTAATGTTTGACGGATTTAGCAGACTTTAATTTTAGTGAAACATCGACTTCAACTGAATTCAGGAAGTCGCTGGCAGAACACCTCGACATAATAAAATTAGAGCCTCACTCCTTCCCAGACTTTCCACACTTGAGCAACAACATGAGTAATGACATATAAGCCAAAAATAAATAAACAAAGAAATATTACCATGCCTGAAATAAAGCAAAGTGATTTTTTTGTCTTTATTTACAGCCATAAAGGAAAATAACTAACTAACTAACTAACTAAATGCATACATACATATACATAAAAAAAATAAAAATAAAAAAAACATTCATTTTGGTAATTGTACTATATAAGAAAAATAAAGAATAAAAACAAAAGTATTTCATAAAAGAAACTGAAAAGAGATTTGCACTAAATGTTCAGTAATGTGTGCAGCTTCTCAATACAAGTAAACAAATGTCTTGTCATCTACTTCTAGAAAGACGCAGACACACCAACGCAGAACTATTAACAAAGCCTGTATTTCACATTGAACACTTTGAACACAGCTATTTGTTCGAAAAAACATTTTTCACACACAAAAGAACCACAAACTAGACCTGAGGCATAACAAAAGTGTGGAAGGTTTCTACATTCCTCTAATTCACTTGACATCACTTGAACATGCAGATTTAAAAGTTTAATGAAAGCTTTAAAAGTAAAAATACACACTTTGGCACTTCAACCACAGCTGGGAAAGGATGTTTAAATACAACAGATTTTAATATTTACTTTATGGTTTACTGCAAAAAGTTATTAGCGGTGATTTTGCAGCTCAGTACCACACGTATTTTGTGGTTTTAGCATGTGCATTGTATCAAGTGAAAATGTGTTCTCTGCAAATTTCTTCGGGATGATGAAGTTTATAGCTAGAGACTTAAATACAGTGAGATTGTTGACGTGTTGGGGGGAAATAACAGTTTCAGCTGTTAAGCAATTAAAATGAGGACATAGGAAGGGACAAGGGATCTGACCTTTCAAATTAGTACACACAGGCTTCTGATCCAAGTTCAAACCTCCACCCCACATGCATTATGCCATGCCATCCACAGCCTACATCATTAAATAGGAACTTCAGACCCTGTGAAACCCAAACAACTCTAATGTGTTTCCAAGCGGTTGCCCTGTTTGGAACTCTTGCCTGCTAAGATGTTCTGATCTTTTGGATTTAATGGGGTAGTTTTATTTATACGCTCAATGATTTATCTCTCTGTCCTCACATAAAAAAAAAAAAACAGTTCGTTTTTTTTTTTTTGCTCATCATCCACTTTTACACTAGTTGGATGGGTTCCAGTGCTGGCGCATTGAATATTCTGCAAACTTCTAATTTAAACCAGCATTTTGGCAGCCAACGCTGAAGTAATGCATTCAGATAAAATTAGAAAACAAACAAGGCTCGGGCCTACCGAGGATTCACACTCTCTTTCAGGAAGAAGATAAATTTCAGCTTTCACTATGCTAGACAGGCAGAGAAAGCTTTTACACTGGGGAGCACAATTGGTTCTTATTAAAAAGTTAGAAATGAGTGTAAATGTGAGCACAAAGTTCCAGTTTAAATCACCAGCTAGGTCAAAGGAAAGGGGTGGAATGCTGATAAGACTGGACAAACTGTGGATAGAGGACTTAGATCCAACCACAACTCAAAGTGCTGTGTTAGTAATGCACAAGTGCTCTTGCTAGACTGCAGGTGGGTAACACGTTACCGGGGTTTTCATATACATATAAGTCTCAGTTGTTTTATTTGTTTATTTTTAGGTGTACCTATTTTTTAAGGTGTATTCTAGTAATGATACATTTAAAAGTGTGTGTATGTGTGTATAAATTGTTATTATTTGTTTTAAATATTACATTTATATATATGTGTATTATTCTCATGTCAATTAGCCATTGTAATAGTTATTATTATTCATTATATTAATTGTCAGTTTATTTATATATAATCTGTATTACTATTTTAATTTGTGTGTGTGTATGTGTGCTTCTTATACATTCAAATATGCTGTATTTTTTTTGCAATTTTTAATTTGTTCTTTAGTTTTAGTTGTAGTTTTCTGAAGAAATGTACAATAAATGTTCACAATTTTTATTATTTTATTTTTTTAATGTTGTGGGTTACTGAGATAAATGAATCAGATGATCCATTCCATGTAGACAAAGACTAATTTTATGATGCTAAAGATACTGTATGATTAGACTCTTCTAACATCTACAATATATACGTCCTCTTTTCCCCAGACAAGTCCTCTTTTTGGACCTAAAAAAATGCGTCCGGCCGGGATTTCTAAATCGTGCAAAATGTCCGGGATTCGGCTTTTGCATTCTATAGTCTCCATTCATTGTGTGCATTTTTGCATTAAAGCCCTGCACGGGACTGTTTTCTTAAGCCCGCTCCCAATTTCTGACCATCACTGCCTGCTCCCGCAAACATTCTAATGTTGAATATAAATTTCGTGCATCAGGGAGCCACCATCAATATGCGCAGTATTTAAATAACTTTGGATACAGCTCGTGTTGGATGCAGGGTAGCCAAATCTTCATTTTTTCCCCATGGAATTGGGCTAATTTTAAACTGTTGTGGCTGGTTGATTTTCTCCCGTGGGTTGAAGGTTTGAAATATTGCATAAATTACATTTGATTGAAACGCTTGTATTGAAACATTTTGCATTCTACCTATGATAAAACTGTGGTAGATGTTACGTTTTGTGAAGGATGGCCACTGGTATGAAGCCTTTTAGCTTTAGTGTTTAAAATTAGTCTGCAAAACGGTGACTGTAAAATAGGCCCTATGTATTTTAGTTATGGAAATGACATATTTTGAGTTTTGATATGGGATATGGTCATTGCGCTACTTCAACCCCCCAACAACCCCCAATATATAATTAAATATGTAATAATAAAAATACTGAGCTGACATTTAAATGTTTATTTAATCGAAGTTCTACTGAAAACACTATAAAGCATCTTTTGAGTTACAGATAATCTCATTTACTGTGTACTGCAATGAACCTGGTGGTGCTTTGTGCATTCCAGCTCAGTCAGAGTTCTTTGCATAAGAGGCACTCAGTGCACATGAGAGCACATGACATTAGAGAGGAGGTGTAAACACACGCATGCAGCACAGGATTAGCGTATCAGCCCTCCCCCTCTCTACCCAGCACCGAAAGTCCAAGTTTGTCCAAGAGAAGGTGCAAAACATTAAGTCTGGCCATTAACAGCAAATGCACAGCCAATAACAAACTCAAACGCTGCATTGATTCATCAGTAGTGCGAAATGACAGCTGCATGCACATTTATGCATGTGAGCGGACACATGCGGTACATTCTGTCCTAGTTGGAGAGACGCCTGCACTCCCTCTCTAAATCCGCCTTGTGTCCGAGGAACTCTATCACACGGATCATGTGCGGAAAACTCCCACTGTTTTGAATGAGTGGTGAAGTTCAAGCCGCTTCTAAACTAAGCAAATAAAATGAGCTTTATAGCATCAATAAATTCCCAGAAATGCATGGACAAAAGTCCCTCAATCCTTCACTCTTTAAACATCACCCCAAGGACTGTTTCCATTGGCAATTGTTGGCGTATTTGTCGAGAGGGGCAGATTTGTCGATCTTGCTCCTTGCCCCTTGAGAGAGAGGAAACACGTATTGACTTTTTAAGAGTGCAGCCCAGAACATTTAGCTGACTTTGTCTCGCTGTTACTTCCACCTCAGAGCTTCGATTTCAGTGTCGGAAGCAGAAAATAGCTGCCATATTGTATATTTAGTGGGTCACAATCCTTTCAAAGCATAAATGAGAAATTGGCCTTCGTAATGTACACAAATTGTCACAAAGAATAACCACCATCAAAGCAGAACAAAAGTGTGACAGCCTTACATAAGTCTCGGAAATGAAACAGAAAGGACATGGCAAGGTTTCCTTTGAGGAAAATGGCTGCAGGGCAAAATGCCCACAAAGAAAACAGGCCAGACAAAACAACCTGCCCTGTAAAACACATTTGTCACAATGGAGCTGCTGGCAGAGCTGAAGCACCCAGTCGTATTCCTGTCACAACGCACTTCCTAGCTTTCATGTACCATCCAAGACCAAACACTGGAGAGGTTTGTTTCCACAGATCGAAGTAGTTGTGGAAATGCGTTTGGGGTTAATGCGCTTGGGCACAATCATCAAACTGCACTTGGCTAAAATTACAAAAAAAGGTTAATCTGACTTCAAATCTGGACTGGAGTACATTAAAATACAGATTAAGCTGCTTAGTGTGTTTGGCACTCAGCAAGACAAGATGGCAGTGGATGAATAGAATTCTGTAACGGTCACAAAAATATAGCCATTTTAAGCCAACAGTCTACAGTGGTTGCTTTTTTCATGTTTTTGGTTGTTAATGGATCTATAGGTTGTTCATCACATAGAGCGTACAATTTATTTCAGAATTTATTATAACATAAAATATAAATTTAAAATGCATTATTATTATTTTCACATTCTCATTTGAATATTACAATGTATTTTAATACAATTTGATTATATTTAATATATAATTTGAGGTTGACAACATCTTAAAATTACATTATATATTATAGTAAATCAAACAATAATATATATTTTTATATTATTGTACTGCATTATACTATATTTAATATAATGCATCTGCAAATGCATCACTGCATCTTAAAAATGTGGTAAACATCGCACAAGACGGTGAAAAACAGCAGCATGCAATGTAACTTGCATGTGCACATATACCAACAATTTATTTGCTTGTTGAAAACAAAACAAAGCAAAGCAGAGTGCTGTAGACATACAAATTCAATAATATTTGGAGGCTTTTCACAGCAAATACCGATGGATCAAATTAATTGCATATCATGTAATTCATTTTGATTACGATTTTAATCGATTGGCAGCGCAGTCTTGTGCGAAAACTGCAAAAACTGACCCAGTTTTTTCAGCTCTTAGGCTTTTCAAGCATCTGACTATGACATCATCCTAATTATTGTCAGTTCCTCGTGTGCATGTCTACGTAAAATTACAGTAATTGTGCTTCTGTCTGGTCAGCTGATGTGACCTGAAATAACATTACCAAGGCCCCTGTGAGAATATAGAGCATGTTCTAACCAACGACTACAGTACACGTCAAACTTAAATAAGATATGAAGCAGATACAGAACAGGCTACAGAGCTGAAAGGGAAATCAGACGTTTATCTCAGCCTTGTCTGGTTATAATCTAATCTTTTCAGCATTTCCTCACATGAAAAGCAGTATATGATATCCGAACCTTTAAAACATGAGCATATGGGTTAGTTCCATAGTTGGCAGAAGAATAGCTCTAGAAGTGTAATGTTTACGGAGTTCTTTCTGTGTGTGATTTTACAACTACAAACCTATAATGTGGTTATGCAGAAGGGCATCTATATGTTTCTAATTTGATTTTAAAGCTCATTATCCTCACAAGATTAAACTAAAAATGTTTACCATCCATCTTTGGTGGTCCGTAGGATTTATTGAAACCAAGTGCATTTGCAATCAAACTCTAACCGCTCCACTTTTAGGCTTACCGTGATCTATATATGGGTAAAATACCTTACCCATGATTCGATTAGACAAATCTGGAGCCTGGTACGTTGCATAACAGGACAATTTTGTTGTTGAAACCCTTATGCATAAGCCAGCATGAATACATAATATGATATTTGCAAACAGAAACCCGAGCAGTCTTCAATTTATTGACTCAAGCTCCTTCTCACAGAACCATTCGCCTGTATTTCTGGCAAAAACTAGCAGCATTCTGGGCCTCTGCTTTTCATCCAGTTTATCCTTCGACAATGCAATTGAGCAGATTGTAATAATGTGGTTAAGCTTTCTAAAGCCTAATGGAAGTGAAAGACAACAGCAGAAGTAAATCAGCAGAGAAATCCAGAGCTCACTCTCAATCGCCCAGTTTGGAAAGGATATGCAAATATGAGGTTTCCCTGGGCCAATCAGCAACAGGAAGAGAGAACAGGGTTAGGTGGTGAGTTGCATAACACTTGAAGCAGACATGTGAAAAGGGCGCTGTCTGTGGCTGCAGACGCTCGACCGACTCAAATTGACAAACATTTCACACTAGTGTCCCTGATACCACCTGTTCTCATGATTCCTACACCATCTCTTTTGTTCATGTAGGAAAAAATAATTAACAGGAGCTAATAGAGTACAAACAATTTCCATTATCTGCATCAGAACTAGACACATTTCCATAATGGAAAATTCTTAAACGGATATTCAACAAAGGGACATTTTGAAATGGTCAGCAGCATATGTAAATGAAAGACTCGTTGCAATGGAATTAAGGGAATTGTATGTATTATCACACTGTTCATCAACATCTCAGTCTGGGGGAAGTCATCAAGCCAGAGCCTGTGAGTAGGAGGTAAACACAATAGCTGGCACGCAATGCTTGTCTGTGTGGTCTATCGTTCAACAAGGTCAAGCTTTGTGCGTGACTTTTCCAATGGCTGTAAATGTTTGGAGCCGTTCTCTTGCAAATGAAACCTCGTACAGATGCCTTCCATGCGGAACGGCGAGACAATACCACCATTTTCCCACTGGAAAATATACAGAGAATGATTTCACATACTGTTCCTGAACACAAATAGATGAATTCCTGCATTACGTGCAAATAAAAATCCATTAGTTGTGCAATTTGCCATTTTGGGAAGTTTTAAACTTTGAAATATTGTTTCATTTTCTTTTCTTTCTTTCCTTCTTGCAGCCTTTGTGAGCATAAGAGACTTCGCCTTTGAAGTTGTCCAAATGAAGTTCTTAGGAATCTAATCAATCTTATCACTGATCAAAAAGAAAGTTTTGATATATTTACGGTAGGAAATTTACAAAATATTTTTATGGAACATGATCTTTACTTAACATCTTGATTTTTGGCATAAAAGAAAAATCTATAATTTTGACCCATACAATGTACATACCAATACATATACAAATATACCCGTGCACTTATGACTGGTTTCATGGTTCAGGGTCACATATTTAGTAATGGCTCACTCATTTAAACCTTTAACTCATTTAAGTATTTTATGTGCAGTAATTGTAGTCAGTTAACACTGTTCATGTGGTGTTTGGGGACAAAATGAACAAAATAAAAACAATCCATAAAATCAGAGATATAAACATCTATTTTAGGTCTCTGTCTGCATAATAGACAATAAACTGCTTAGTGTCCACCAGCAGCCACTCGTCACACAACTGTCAGTGGACGCTTCCTTTCAACTGTTATTGGGCAGCTGTGGTGTGGCAGGTTAACCCTAAGGAAAGAGCTGTAATAAAGAAGGGTAACACCTAGAAGAACACACGCCTGCCAGGAGTTCCTTTGCAAATGTTTATGTGGCGGCCCACTGACCAGAGGCAGTGACCCAGTAAAGTCCAGACATTTGCTGAAGGCAAAGGAAGATAGTTCTTTGATCACTGAGCGTGCGTTACAATCATATTCTTCTATAGACTTTGTATTGTGCACGTATGGAAAATGCCTTCAAATGTAGGCTGTCGTTTCATAACACTTTTTCCTTCATTCCAGCTGGATTATATCTGAGATGTGGATCTACAGCCTGCCAGTGTGCAAATAGATCGGCACAGCCCCTGGAAAAAATATACTGAGAAATTAAAGGCTACTGTACTTTCTAGAGCCTATTAAAACTGCAAGGATCATGTTGCATAAAGCGATTGCAATAAAAAATAACAACAATAATAATATGAATCGGTAGTTCCAAGCAGTTCCCACAAGCGTTGCAAAATTCCTTTCTGCACTGCTGATCTTTTTCAAGTGAAAAGTTCCACAATTCCTCAGCAGTAAGTCATAGATTACAAAATGCTTATATGGAAAAAAAAAAAAAAAAAAAAAATGATTAGAATTTATGCAACACTTGATATTTCAGGGTCCAAGAAAACATCCATTTATCTACCCATCTATTTACCCATCTATTTACCCATCTTTCTATCTATCTATCTATCTATCTATCTATCTATCTATCTATCTATCTATCTATCTATCTATCTATCTATCTATCTATCTATCTATCTATTCAAAAATATCCACCTTTCCATTTTTCTATTAAACATATCCATCTTTCCTTCTATCTACCCCTCTATCCATCCGGCTACACTTCAATCTGTCTATCCATCTGTCTGTCCCTCTGTCTATTCATCCACCCATCCATCCATGCATTTATTTGTCTATCTATCCAACCATTTTTCCCTCTGTTCATCTGTCTATCCATCCATCCATCCATCCATCCCTCTGTTCATATATCTATCCATCCATCCATTCGTCCATCCATCCATCCATCAAATCCATCTATATTTAAAAAAATTATAAAAATAAATAAATCCATCTAATAAATGTATCTATTAAATTATCCATCTTTTCCTATCTATTAGATATCCATCTTTCCTCATCTGTTTGTATATCTAGTAATCTGTCCCTCTGTCCATTCATCCATTCAAAATATTTTGATCTATCCATCCATCCATCCATCCATCCACCTGTCTATTCATCTACCTATCTATCCGTCCCTCTTCTTATAACAGAGTTTCCTTTTATATTGTGAAATGCTGCTTTCATACGAAAGCCTGTGGTACGTGCAGTTATGTGTGCATGACACACCAGAATGACCTCAAAAGGGCAAAACCTATTGGATTGGACTGTGCCCACTGAGACCAACACAAATGATTTTTATCATGCTTTCATATTTGTGTCGGCTGTCATAGCAAGCCTGGCACAATCTAGACGTACTGGCACAGTCACATTTAAGGCCTTATTGCATAAGCTCTGCCTGTTCATATGGAGTTTATCAAAAGACCACAAGGCTTTCATTATTTATCAACAATGCCCTAACTCAGCCGTCATGCCCTGAAGCACGGAAACACTGCGATCAAAATCCACTGGTGCACCTGGATTACACAACCACATACAGATATAACAGATATATCCCAGCCATTAGCAGGGTTTTAGGTCACGATAATGAAGTAGCAGCCTAATTAGTGAGCTGGATAATTAACTAGCTGGAGATCTTCGCAGAGGCTGTAAAGTGAGGTGTACAGTACTTAACTGTTGACCCAGACAGCGATATGACGAGGGAACACCAGCCATCTCAGCCACAGTACTGGAAACACACATAAAATCTTACACTTTTCATTTTTATACATTTTTTTTGTATTTAATTATTTAAATATTCTCTTATTAAATGTTAGTATTATATTTAATACTAATTATTTATAATAACTTATGACATTTGGTAACACTTTATTTCGATAGTCCACTTTAGACATTCTACTAACAGTAAGTAACTTTGCAACTACATGTCAACTAGCATGCAGTTGCAAATTAATGAGAATTAGTTGACATATAGTTGGCATGTATTTACAAAGTTACTTATAGTTAGCAGAATGTCTAAAGTGGACTATCAAAATAAAGTGTAACCTGACATTTTATCAATGAACATGCAGAAAATTTTAAGAGCAGTGGATAGTGGTTTCTTTAAGAATCACACGGTTGTGTTTATGGGTAATTATAGTTTTGTGTGAAATTGCCTTGTTTTCCAAAAGGTCAAAATGGACATAAAAAAATAAGCGATCTCACACTACTGGAAAGCACAGATGCGTACCTGACAGCGGGGGATGCTTTAATTTGTTTTTCTTATCAGTTTGATAGGGCAGTGGGAACTCACCAGCCATCGTATTTCTCCCTAAAGGTTCATGGGAGAGGTGACTCAACTAGTTATACTTTATTTCAAATGGCCTCATTACATCTGGAATATTAGTGTTAGCACCATGTTGCCTCGAGCTGTGCACAGAAGGAGGCGTCTCCTACCGCCTCGGTGCCCGTTGTGTATTATTTCAGCTGCTAAGGACTCCGCTCAAAGCCGTACTACAGGTTACTATTGGATTAAGGAATTATATTTAATATTACATAACCCACATCTGTCCCATCTTTACTTGGATTAACTTGGTCTTTTAAAACTGTTCTACAAAGTTATACACTAAAGGTAAAAGTTTATGCATGAAGGCTGACCATGCATTTTCTCAGGACTTGCTGGGGCAACCTACGGTTTGGTGTTAAATCCCAGGGGCCTTACACGTCCTGCGACACACATCTGTGCTTAGCAGGAATGCCCTTTGCGGCCAGGACCTGACCCACTTCGCTCTGGGAGTGAGGCTGGGAAAAGCTCACTCAGCCTGGCTGGAGGCGAAATGCAAGCAGCCTCAACTACCACTTTATGGCTTCACCAGCACCACTCATCAACCAGGCCGCGCCTGGTGAACTCTGTTTTCATCATTCTCCAACTTCAACAGATCTACTGTCTGTTTATTTGGATGCAGGCGGTGTCACCGTGGCAACAATGGTGTGAAAAGTCCATAACGGAGGGTGAGACAGAGAGGGAAATTAGAAGTCATCAGTGAGTGAGTCACGCCGGCCGGCCCAGAAACCTCTTCACTATAAAAGGTTGTATGGGTGTACGCTGTGTTTACATAAGACCAAAGACTGCCACACATTTGCTGGAAAAAATGTTCTGATTCATTATTTGCATCAGCGTTTCTTGGTGAACAAAAATGCACTGCTTTGGACTGATAAAACAAAAACAATATTTTTCTTTTTTGTCATTTAAATTCATGTTAAAAGGAGACTGCATTATATCTTTGTACTATAATTCTAATTAGTAAAAGTTATTTTGTATACTTCTTTGTTTTGTCTAAATATAGATTTTACCAGGCTGTGAGACCACTCATAGCCTTGAGATTTTCCCCTAGTGGTTCTTACTAGGGTGAGTCAGGACCTAATAAAAGACCTTTAAATGGCTAGGCCAGGACTTGGCAAGCCTGGCTGTACTCAACAGTAAGGAAGTGACAGATGATGTTAATTCCTGTTGGGAAGCAGAGCATCTCAGCTTCTTAGCATGGGCATGAACACATGATTCCCTACGGAGTCTGGAGGAACTGAAAGTACTCGTATGCTGCCAGTGCTAACAGAGTGATCCAAGGCCATGAAGACAGCCCATCGTTATGACACCAGAAAATTTGGCACATTTGCTTAGCAAGTTGCATTTTATTTTTATATCTTTCTCCTTCATATGTTCACCTATTATTGCTGAAAACAATGGCTGTTTATTCTTGCTAAAAGAGAATGGTGGGCTATTGTGTCAAAGCCAAGAATAGAGGGGATTATTTCAATGGAAAAAAATGTTGTATTTTGTTTAGAGCTGTGCACCTGTGTTAAATAACAGATGAAGAAAAAAAAAAAAAAAAGATTACAAAGTACAGAAAGCACCTGTAAACCCCCCAAAATAATAATAAAAACAAATAAATCTAAATAAAAAAATAAGCACACAAACAATAAGTAAATAAAACAGCAAACAAAACAAAACATTAAACAACACCAAACAAACGAACAAGCAAACCAACAAAAAAATAAAACAAAAACACAAAACATAAAAACAAAACAGCAAACACAAACAAAACACCAAACAAAAAACTAAACAAAAACAGAACACACACACTCACACAAAAAGTGAATGGAATAAATCTGTTAGTTGGTAACTTTGTAAGAACTAAGCAGCTTTTTCAGGCCTGTTTCAGTCTGCACACACAAGCAGTGCGTAAATGAATCAGCCAGATAGAAAGTGATTTTTGTGCCCGTCACTTCTTGTAACTTTCATTAACGGCTGAGTAATTCACTCCATTACTTTACATTGCTTCTTTAAAGCCCATATTGCAAAAGATAAATAAGTTTATGGTACTTTTCTTTTTCTGCTGAGTGCAGCACTCTTCATGCAGCAAAACTGGCTCAGCGTTGAAACTCCTACACTCCAGCTGCTCAGCATTTCTCAGTTTGTGCGTGCAGTATGAGATCTGTAACCTGTTAAAATGGGCATCAAAATAAACACTGCTCGCACATGTGGTGTGAAAAAGACCTTAGACACCACCAAGACCATGTATGTATGTTTAGCTTATACTGAGACAGTGCTATCTTGAAAAGCCTTTGAATTTGGTCTGGTTATGGAGTGTGAACAGACATATCATGTTTCTTGTTGCATATGCGCCTTAGGTCTAGTCTCACGGCTCAGGTTGCTGCTTCATTCTGACAGGTAAGAACAACAACAAGTCAAGGGTAATGACTTGGAAAAAAATACTGTTTTGCAAAGCACAATACAACAAAGTCGCAGACGAGATAGGAGTGGCGTCAGTGATCTGCAATCTGGTGCAATGCAAACAAAAGAACGCATACAAACTGACAGGACATGGAACATTTACTATATAAAAGTCACATACACATGTACAGTCCACAGACATGGATGTCACGTACAGATGCACGGTAGATGTTATACTGTGCAATAACGCTTGGAATAAACTAATTTATTTACCTCATATTCTCTTTGCTGATGTCTTGATTATGGGAGTTTTGGTTTAATTGTCTTGGCTGAATCATTTGATAACTTTGATAGTGTTTCTGCAGTAAAAGGGTGGAGATCTCCTGCTGGAATGAAAGAAAATTCCTTGATGCAGCAATTCTCTTGAAGAGGGATTTGATTACACTCTTATCTGGAATGTATTTACTATTTTCACAAGCATAGTCATACTCCAGTCTGCCTTTGTCTACTCACTATGATGTCTGAAGGTCAAGCATGTGTGGTTTTTAAAGGAGGCAGATGGGAGTGATCAACCAAACCTGGGAACATCTCAAAAATGTCCTACGTGTCCATTATTTGTTCACACTTTGTCAAAGTTTATTCAGCATGATATGCGCAACGCACCTAGAATAATTCCTCTAGAAAACAATTCTGCATTTCCTTTTAGTACAAAACTTGCACTCAAAGGCGCTATGAGCGATGCTGGCTGTTAGCAACTGAAAGCTATCTCTTTTGAAAAAGAAGTGCACTTAATGGTATTGAATGTGCACATGTAGTTTACATTTTTTTTTTTTTAAACTGTTTCAGATTTAATAGTATAATAGTAGTGAAATAAAAGGCCACTTTTTAAGATTTAAAAAGTGCACTTTGAAATAATCTCAAATTTAAATTTTTGCTTTGAAGTACATTTTAAATCATGCTTTAATTTTTTTGATCTTTTGTGCTTAATAGAAGTGCACTTGTTTTGATGTGCTTAAATTACAAATTTGTAATATTACAAATATATTAAATGTGATATAATAATAAATTACAACAGTATAGTAATTTGGTAATTACACTATACTGGTACTTTTTTTTATTTTTAAAGAAGAAATTAAAGTGCCCCTATTATGGGTTATGAAAGGTTCATATTTTGGTTTTTGGAGTCCCTAACAACAGGTTGACATGCATGCAAGGTCAAAAAACACTTTCATTGTCTTATAATATGCATTTATTTTTACCTTATTTGCTCAACGACTCCCAAACGATTCGTTTTCCACAACAAGTGGGTGGGCAATATGCTAATGTTTCATGTTGACGTCAACATGAAACGGCCTGGGATTCGTTTTAAAAATGACTCAATGATTCAGAGTCAACTCTTTCTTTTGAGAGACAATAACTTTATACACGGTGCATTTTCAAATTTAAAACTTTGCAGGATGTTTTCATTCACTTAGAGCTGTGTTACACACTGCATGAAATGTAATTTCCAATAGGGGCACTTTAAATACTCTTTTTAAAAGTGTGTTAAAGTCTCCCTTTTCAGAAGGGATGTCCGCAAAGTCATAAAAAAAGTCTGTATGGATGGAGAGTGAGAGCCTCAAATTATCTCCAAATACCTATTTTAACGATATCTGCAGGAAATATGGACTTTTCCTGCTAGCTATTTCTTAAAAAATCCCCTTCAATGAAATTCACATCCCCTTCCCGAGACATGTGATTAATTGTATCAGGGCCAGAGAGCCACTCCAGAAAATCTTGTAGCATATGACCTTGCACTCCAAGCCGGAAGTCTTATCTAATTGATATTTGTGTCACAGCAGACGTGTTTTTCCAGAGTAAGAGAGGAGCAAATGCTGCTTCACACAGATACTTGAAGACATGTACGGGTTGTGTAGAGCAAATGGAGTTTGGCATGTTCACCCACCTGTGTAAGTGCCGTGTTAAAGGTCTTGTAACAGTCCATTTAAACCAATCACTACATGTAGTATACCAGACTTACCATACAGAGTTCATACAAATTATAGACAGAAGTGCTGTTTTTAAGACAATAATATTAAACAAAACAGCAAATGAAACTGTTTGTACATTCAACAGATTTCATCATGTAGACTTTCATCATTTCCTCATAGTTGTCTATATTGTGATGCATTTTGAGTCACAACACTTGCAAAATGAGATGGTGTTGTGTTACCAGGCAACCGATGACAACACTGACTTGTGCTGTATACACACAGCAGTGTAGTTTACACCCTGGCAACCAGTGGTATGGTGAAACAATATTGTCTCCTTGTGTACAGCACTTACTGTTTTTTAGGCAGGTTGGCTTTGGAGGAATTCAGTTCTTCATTATACCATGTCAGATCAAATTGACAATTCTGTGGAGGTAGAAACCACGTGCCTGTTTAGTGGTTTTGAAACTCCCCTAAAAAGCAGGGCAAATGAGATGAAGTAAAGACCAAAAAAAAAATAAATAAATGTGCGGGCACTCAGTTGTTTTGGTTCGACTGTGAATCTAAATGCTTATGTAACTTTAGTTCAGTGTTAATGTTCATGCACTAGTTTGGGGGTCAAGATTTCATATAAAGAATAAAGAAATTAATACTTTTATTTATAAATGCTGTTCTTTAGATTTTTTCCATTTATTAAAAAAATCGTTTCCACAAAATATTAAGCAGCACAACTTTTTAACATTGAAAAGAATAAGAAATGTTTGAGTAGCAAATCAGCATATTAGAATGATTTCTGATGGATCATGTGACACTGCAGACTGGAGTAATGATGCCAAAACTTCAGCTTTGCACAGGAATAAATTACATTAAAAATAAAGTTATTTAAATTCTAATAATATATCTCCCTATTACTGTTTTTACATTTTGATCAAATAAATGCAGCCTTGGTGGGTAATATTTTTTTTCCCCAAAGAATGTTAGGACTGTATATTTTATTGTGCCTCTAAAACACATGGAAACTTCTCCATCAATAAAATAAAACTGAACAACATGAGACACTCTAAACGCTCCCAATATTATTATTTTAATGAATGAGTGAATGGAGGCAAATGCAAACAAAAAAGTTTCACTTTGTGACATTATAAATTGAACTTTTGCCTTTTTGTGTCACAGCGTGATTTCAAATCTCACAATGTGT
This sequence comes from Onychostoma macrolepis, assembly GCF_012432095.1. Lineage (NCBI taxonomy): Eukaryota > Metazoa > Chordata > Actinopteri > Cypriniformes > Cyprinidae > Onychostoma > Onychostoma macrolepis. The sequence goes on along the minus strand of NC_081168.1, from coordinate 6,084,482 downwards.
CTTTATTGTTTCATTTAAAGCTCACAATTAGCATTTTGATTCTGAGGCAGACACATGCTTCACTAGCAAAGCGACCCCTGTCCAACAATTTAATGCATTATTTCAGCTGTTGCTTTATTTTTTTGGAGCTTGTTTTCTTTAAGGCATTATGCAAACTGCTGCTCTCACAGCTGCTAACCTTTAACATCTTGAACTCATCTGAACTATTATAAATCTGTGGTAAATAAATTATGTGAATCGACTAATGTGTGCATTGAAATCTTAAAACATAGGTGTTTTTCTGATTTCATTTGAAGCTTAAAATATCGGAAATTGGTGCCAAAGACAGCTGGCACATTTCATTTCATTGTTTAAAAACGGAAATGGACCTGTTACACATTGTCACAGCGGCTATGTAACATTAACAAGCCTGCAAACTGCAAATACAGAGTGAGGATACATTATCATGTCCTTGAAAGGGCAAAGTCATCCATTTGTCAACCGAGAGAGACATGACAACGAGAGTAAACACGCCAGCTTTGGTTTGTGGACTTCATGTGATTAACCATTAATCAAAGGAGTCTGGAAGAACACATGCTAGCGTTCAGGTAAAGAGGAAGCCGTTCTCAAATGATCCCACGCCATGTAAGGCAATGCGACAACGTCACCTGGCAGAATTCCTGGACTAATTAATGATCACTATTTAGGACTTCCTGTGAACAACATGGGGTCAAATAGTTCAGTAAAGTAACATGACTGGGTTTTTTAACCACATAAAATATGGCCGTAATGTGACAGTGCTGTGAATACCACACATCATGTGAATTTGAGGAAATATTAATCATTTACAGGAAAACAGGGTACTTTCCTTAAAAGTAGAAAGTTTCTTTCATTTTTGGATGCTGCTTAAAACAATGAAAACTATCAGCATTTCATGTTGTTTCACTGGACTTTGTATACTAAAGAATATATTTGAGTTTATATACAGTACATTATATACTAAAGACTGTTCCATACACTGGTGGCCAGTGGCTGTCAAACTAATAAAAGGAGCAAAAAGCACACAATAAAAGCATCATAAAATAGTCCATTTTGACTCATTCACTACTAAGTCTTCTGTAGTCATATAACAGCTTTGTGTGTCATAACTCTGACAATCATGGTCACATTCATTATACGGAAAAGAGCAGCTTGGACATTGTTTTAAATAACTCTTTTTATGCTTCAACATGACAGATTGTTGTTTTTGAATGAACTATCCCCTTATTGTAACATTAGCCCACATATTTTGTAATTTCTGGTAAAGAGGCTTACCAAACAAAGCAAGGTTTGATTTAAGGCTTTATTTAACCAAACAGATGTTCCTAATGTCAGGATAACAAAGTCCAGAGGATGCAGTGGATAAACAGGACTACGATTTCTAAACTTAGGGTTTGTCATGCACTAATTTCTTTCCATATACAGCACATGGTGTGGGTGGACAACACTAACAACGCCGGCTATAAACACCCTAACGAATGCAGATATGCATCGTCACTGTGTTACGTACCGTAGCTCACAGCAGATTGCATGGGATAAGCTGTCTACAATTAGCCCGTCATAAGCCAACACCACACACCCCCAGATGAGACATTAAGCCTTTATGGGCGTCCAATGGTCTTAGATCTGAAAAGGATATTGACCATGGGTGGAAAAGTCTCACTTAGCCCAGGAAGAGCGCTAGACATCAATAAAGATTCTTTTATTATCCTAAAACGGACAACCGAAATCTGTCTTTGCAAAGTCTATGGAACATTTCAAGGGTTGGTTTTATTGAAAGCGGCAGGAATTCAGGTTGGCATTCAATGCAGCTCGACAGGGCAGGCTACCATGAATAAAAGTTTCCTAAATGGCACGATTATGTCAGATCAGTTTTTTCTTTGTAATCTCTGTAGGCAAGGGGACGGTTTCCATGGAAATACAAAGTAGCTGTAAACATAGACAAGGGAAGTGAAGCAGGAAGTGGCTGACCCTGATGACGCAGTTGCTGTCTTTCGAGAGGATGGGCATGCAAATTTGACACGTTTCTACCATGTGCTTTTCAGTGCTGCATGTAAATTTCGCAAGTACACAAAACAAAATAGTGAGAGATGGCACTATTAGGAAGTATTTAATTGGATTTTAGAAATGCACATTTTATATTGGTGATTGCACGCAAGTTACCATTATCACCGAACGTAACTTTAATAATGCCGCTCAAAAAATGGTATTTCCCCTTTATCAAAAGCACATGCATTTCAATGTGTTTCAAATAAGTCACTCCACCCTCAGCTCAGTTTCCTCTGTCAAAACCACAGTAAGACACACATTTTTGCATCAGCCGTTACTATTGCAGTCATTGGCTGCTAGGGTAACACGACTCACAAAGATCGACAAAGATTACTGGCTGCCCAAGATGTCATGCCACCACTCCCCACACCCACATTACCACTGCAAACTAAAAGTAAAACATTATGTCATACTTCTGCATGAGATATTTTAGACGTTATTGCCTGATGTGTTTTCAGTGGGATGCTGGTACAGCAAATTCATTCATTTTTTTCCACCAGCCACTCACAATGCCCCATTTAATGGCCTTCCTGGGCAGGGCTCCCAGAGAATCCGGCTAAATAAACAGGTGAGGCGTATGATTTCTAAATTTGGTCAATCTTTAAATCTATTTTGCACTTCTACCCAAGAGTCACTTTCCTACATTTCTTTACTTAGCCCTCATAGTTAATGGGCCTTAAATTTAGATAAAGGGCTACGTAATCAAACCTGTTTGTTAACAAAGGCGGCTACTTGTTTTTCTGTAGGAACTATTTATTACACTGTTTTTTTTTAACTAATCATTATTATTTCTATAATATTATTTCTAATAATTTAAATTAAATATAGAAATAACAAATTTATAATAATAATAAAAATAATAAAAATAAAAGTAATAATAATAAAACATTAAAATTATTATATAAATATATTATTAATATATAACCATCATCATCTAGAATTTAGCAGTTCAGCTAACAGTTTAAATTAGCTAATTTATAATAATGTTGTTGTTATTATTATTACTATTATTAGAATATTTTTAAAATATAATAATAATAATAAACAACAACAACATTAAAATTCTGATATAAATATATTATTAAAATACAAGAACAATCATCATCATCATCTAGCATTTAGCAGTTCATCTAACAGTTTAAAATCACTAATTTAAATTATTATTATTATTGACATTTAAATTATTATATATAATAATAATAATAATAACATATCCGGTCTTCTTGTTTAAAATCCTAATTTATAATAAATATAATAATAAGTATTATTAACAATGTCATTAATGTAATTAGAAAAACAAAAGGCTACAATAACAACAACAATAACTGATATATGTAATTTGTAATAAATATAATAATAATAATAATTATTATTATTATTATTAGTGTAAATTAAGTATTTGAAAAGACTAGATACTATACAATTCATGATACATTTATATACATGGTGTAAAAGCATCAATAATAATAATAATAATAATATTGTAAATTGAGTATTTGAAAAAAGACAAAATACCTCACAGTTTGTAATACATGGTGAATGCATGCAGTAAAAATAATCTAGCATTATTCTGTTGGTATAGTTCATATACTGTGCTGTTTATGTGCTTCATATACTGTGAAAAGTCCCTTTTCACAGTTACAAAAACAGTTGAAAACCAGTTGTGTCTGGTTCTTCCCTGTTCCCTCTAGTACTCTCAAGGGAAACCGAAATCAGCAAATCAAGTCGAGATGAGTCAGAGCTCTGCTACCAAGGTCTTTGTTTCCCAATGAGAAAAACATACATGGCGAAGAACTCAGCGCTGCCTGTTTTTGTAGACAGGGAACCCCTCATTATATGTGGAAAGGGCCACGTCATGTCTTTTGCTCTTGGCTTACGCTTGGCCCTCATTCCACATGATTGTTCAAGGACCTCAAAACAAACAGAAAACACTTAACCTCCGTAAAAATTTCCATGAGATCCAGCTGAATGTAAGAATAGCACAAGCTATGATTAGACAAGTAAATTTGTACTTTTTTCCCCCCAACAAAAGCATGTCTAAAAAGAGGGGAAAACTCTCTGCAAACTGAAACTGCAAGTTGCCTCCTGCAAACAAATATAACTGTTGGTTTGAAGATGATATATTAACTCAGAAAAATAAAATAAAATAAAAAAATCAACTTTGTGAATTTTTTAATAAAATTTTATTATTTTGTCAATTGGTTAAACGCCCTTAACCAACAAGAATCAAACCATGCTTTCTAATGAGCTAACAGAGAAATGGAAAAGGCAAGTTTTCGGTCACACGAACAAAGATAAATGTTGTAATTGACGTCACACTTGGCAGTCCAAGAAACCTGACTGGGCACTCTGCATATCAGATTAGGCAAGGCATAACAGTCAGCAAAATAAATCTGTCAGGAAAACATTTACAAAATGTGTAATAGCCAGCCCTGAAACAATAGGCTGTCAAACACTACGGATTAATGGGAACTATTCAAGCTATGACACATTCGATCTCTTTTTACTGTTTTGGGTCAGAAGTTCAAAATCTATATGAGAAGATCTCCAGAAGCTGCTGACCCTAACATTGACCTATGGTTTCACACGAACGCTACAGACGCTAACTCAGAGGATAACAGGAGATTACTGTTACACAGTAAGCCAATTAAGGACCTCATTGAAAACCTGTGGATTGTGGGGTCAGTGTGGTTTTATTTAGAAGCTCAGTAGCTAGAGGTCAGACAACTAACATCTTGCAGACATATTAACCTTTCAGAAGTATTTACGTCCTGATCCGAGTGCTAACCTATTTTCAGACGTCTGGTTTCCTGGTTGTTCCTGTGTACACATACTGCTAGTCATATGGTGTTCCGTGACCTACATCTCCTGTGCAACTGCCATCCAGCTGGTCGCACCCAGACCTTGATGAATGAACACTTTTACCTCCTTCAAATTAGGCCCTTCAGATCTGCAGTACAGCTAAAATTAGAGCAGTAAATGAAAACACACAGGGGGCGTTGATCCTCCTGCCCGAGGATTTTCATCTTGCTTCACATGTGTTTTTGATTATGTTACTGGGGACGAAGGGAGCGGGTCAGTAAAAGCGAAAAACAACAAAAATATTTTTCTCAGGTTTACAGGAAGTACACAAATATCCAGGAAACGATGACTCAAACCAGAGGAGAGTTGGAACATTAACCCAATGGCATCCTGAAGTCTGTTACTGTACCACACGTTTAACCAGTAGAAACCCCATCTAAGCTCACAGACTGATACAATTTTAACTTAAATGCCTCTCCGGCTGTTTAATGTAAACCCATTAGGATGAACACAATGCCACTCTAGTAAAACTTTTGTGTAAATATAATGCATCAGTGCACGCTTTGCTGAAAAAAACTGACATGCCCCCCCCCTCCATCAAAGCTCTGGTGGCAATTCATAACCTATTTAATGTGAAATATTTTTCCATTTAAATGTCCTAGTTACGGCATTAAGACCTGGCAATGCCATAGACTTTTAGACTTGTGTGAAAGCTGTATCCTATTTGCTGCTTTTAGGAAATAGAGCTCTATATTTAGCACAAAAATACTGAGCAGAAAGTACACGGTGACAACAAATCAAACCATCTATAAACAAGTGTATGGTATGAATTATTCTAAATATGTTCCATCCCATTCAGCCTAAACTGCCAGTTATTTTGAGTTATTCTGAATTTCTAGAGGTTTGTTTCTTTTTAGGCTTATATGGCAAAAGCCTGTGACTTCCTGTAATATTAGGAAAATGTGTTTATGAAGAGTGTGGATATTAAATGTGAAATGCACCATTTTGGTTATTTGTGTTATAAATGGAAGGACGGGGAAATCTGCTTGGCAAGAAGTGAAGTACAGGCTTTGCTTTTTGGCTTGAAGGAGGCCAAAAACTTGGCGAAAAGAAATGAAGCACTTCAGATTTCTTTGGCCACTCTTCACGCCAGATGCAAGTTCGAAGTACGGTCATTGGCATACGCCAGTGCTGTGAAAATTTAAAAAGAAAATGTCACCACTATTTTCAAAATTATGTAAACTTAAGTTGTTATTACTATTCGATGGTTTCAAAAATAGTTGGTTGCGTGAAGCTGTGTTTCATGTTAAGCAAAGCAAAGTCAAGTCAAACTTATTTGTATAGCACTTTTCACACACACAGTTGCAAAAGCAACAGTGACAATGCCTGGGATTTTATTTTACTGATACGGCGCATTACTCAAAGGGTTTGTCACTTACTGCACTATTGTGAACAAGTCAAAATAATGATGCAAAAAGTCCCTCCTCACACCTAAAGTGCGACTTGAAACTATTTAATTCATTGTGTCATTACTGTTCAGCAATAACGTTTGAACTCTAAGAACAAAACTAAATATACTTATTTTGTAATTTAAGGATGTATTTCAATAAAAGTTACTAGATGTTCAGAAATATGCTGTGAACTCATTACATTGTTTACAAATGTTTATAAATCCAAATAAAATGAAAAGAACAGAAACAATCAGCTAGCTTACACAATGGTGTCAACTTGAGATTAGTTTTGATATTTCACCCATATATATATATATATATATATATATATATATATATTAAAGTACATTATTATAATTTCTGAAAATATGTTATTTAATGAAATATTTTAGAATGAGATAAAGCAAATAACACCACAAAATATCACAGAATTCATCAAATCCATTGTCAATAAATACTGTTGTCTGTGCTGTTTCCTTATTAAAATTATATATATATATATATATATATATATATATATATATTTTTTTTTTTTTTTTTTTTTTTTAGTGTCTCCACACTCACAATAATACCACTTGCCATCTTGAAACACTCAAAATAAAAGTGAAAGCCTTTAGCCTCTTTATCTCCTGCTCTATTTCCTGTGAGCTGATCACTGCATCCTGAAAGTCTGTGCCGTCCCACCCTCTCCATCCGGACCGTGCTCCTTCACCCTTCAGCACAATCTCACTGCCACTGAACTTGCCTCAAAAGATATCAATCTGTATCTGTATCTATCAATACCAGAGAGTCATATGAGTCATTATGTGATTTCAGCTTGAAGATTTATCCCTAGAAATTATAGTTTGTTTTACGTCAAGTGGAGAATTGCCATTTACTCACCCTCATGTCATTCTGTATGGCTTCCATAGAAACTGAGACATTTTGATTACATCTGCTCTTTTGTACTGTATATAATACAAATCCTAAGCTATATTGCATGTCTTTATGTGAGGATTGGCTCAAAATGTATTCTTTTGGGGTGCTTTTTTTAATTATAACATTGTAAATATCCTGCCTAACATCTGCTTTTGTGTTTGACAGAAGAAAGAAAGTGTTTTAGGAACGACACGAGGACGAGTAAATGAGATTTAACTGATTTTGGGAGGGTTGTTGTCCGGTCATGATGTTTAGACTGGGCACAGAGTCTGGGAATGGAGAACTCAAGACAGCTGCTGGCTGGTATTACATTGTCAAGTGAATCAGCTAATGAGCGCCTGAAGCGTCTCATTATCAAGCTCACAGCAACGTCTGACGTTGCCAGCTCAGAATCAACCTAATCTAATGGGCATGATACATAGAGGATGACGTCCAAAATTCACTTTCGGTAAAATGTGGGAGTGCGTGTGGGAGATTTGTCAGTTGTATAAGGACTGGTAACACATCAACAACATGTTTTCTCGATGACCAGGACATTTTCCATTACACCATCACTAAAGTGCTTGCAAACAATTTGGCCATCATGATGTCGTAGAAAGCGGCATTTACTCCTTTTGATCGATCGGTGTAACAAACGGCTGGGTATAGCAATCAGGTTTTCAAAATTTGTTCTCTGGCATCACGCCTAGACCTCTAATGGGATCCTGGACTGGGGCGGCTGTGAATGCCAACACTCGTGCTTCTGTCTTGCTCTGTCTGCTTTAAAAAAAAAAGCAGTCCATTCAAGTCATGCCACTGTAGGTGAGGCTCCATTATATGTAGACTTAAAAGCGCCAAGGCACACAAACAAGATCGGAAGCCAAAACTGAAAACTCCAAGCAAAACACCCTTGTTCGCAACTCAACAGTGTCCATTTATGTAGATCCTCAGGTGAGAGTTCACCAGACACAATGCTGAAAGTACTATAACTGAGAGCCAATGCTGCCCAAGTGACATCTTATGATGAGTCACAATGAGATAATGTTATCTCGTCTGATTAGTGAGGTGGTGGTTTCTATCTCTCTTTATCTGTAGCCATATCTGAGTTTAGAAAAAAAAAACAGTGTACCATATTTTGATATCTTGTGTCTACGTGCACATGTATTAAAAAAATAAAAATAAAAAGAGTTCCTAGAGTAACTAGAGATATATCAGGTGTTCCCAAATAAAACAAGGGTTTCTATATTGGACTCTGAACCCTTAAAAGATAACCAAGGGTCATAACCTGTTGGAATTGTGCCTTGTCAGAAAAATAAACAATAATGTGCATCAATTAGCATTTTAGAATTCTCAGAATGCTGAATTCTTTGAATTCACCTAGAAATGAAAATTATATTATTATTTACTCACCCTCATGTCGTTCCAAATCCGTATGACTGACTTTCTTCCATGTAACATGGAAGGAAAGTTCTGGTCACTCTTTTCCAGGTAATAACAAAGAATGCTGACTGAGGCTTTAAAGCTACAAAAGGTTCCAAAAGCATTATTAAAGTGTCATAAAAGTGTTTACTGAAACTGAACGATATTGTTTCTGAAGATATAGAGCATTGTGTGAAAGACAGACCGATGTTTATGTTGTTATTCACTGAAAATCGGTTCTAGCATTAGCAATATCTGATTCCTCCTGAATCGGTTGATGTTGCTCATAAATCAGGGTTCCTCAGTTAGTTTTCGCCGAGGGCTGAATTCTGCCAATGTAAGACTAAGTTCTATATGTAAAACAAATAAATATTTACTTTTATTTTTTCAGTTTTAACTCAGTGACTTCATATACATGCATTTTTTGGATTTATTCAAACAATTATGAACATTTTTGCATTTAGATAAAGAAGAACTTTGCCTGTTGAATATTAAAAACAAATGAACAAACAAAAAAATCTGGATCTCCATGTCTGCTATGCAAATCAACTGTTCCCGCTCATCTCCAGACTGGATCTCTTCTCTCCACTTTCCCTAATTGCAGATTTAATTATTAGATCTGTCAGCATTAACATTTTTACACCTAGATTTTTTGGGGGGATCAAACTGTAACACCGTGTGTCCCAAGCAGACATGACGCGACACGATAAAAAGTATATTTTCCATTGCATATCATTTGAACTTTGTGTCAGTACGTCATAAATGGAACGAGTTAGCAGTTTAATGTCGGGATTTTGCACTGTGCCGCATCCAGTGTAGACAGCATCACTGATTCTAATAAGTTATATTGTATTTTGTTGCGTAGCGTTAATGTCGCTTTCTGATTCTGCGTTTGAATTTTCATGACACATTATTTGAAATTAGTGCGGGCCAAACATTTTTCTCTCGGGCCGCCTATTAAGGAACCCTGCTCTAAATGATTCGTTAATGAATAAGACTGATCCGATTCTCGAGTTCAGCTGACTGAATCAATGATCCAGCCCACCAAAAGTTGAAGATTATCAGTTAATAATGACTTAAATAAAGGTCTGTTTGTCACACAAAACTATAGTGCACAAGTTGCAGACTGCTTTTAAGACAAATACTTGTGCTTTTTTATTTTTTTTTATTTATTTATTAATTTGGGAAGACATACAAAAACAACAGAATTCAAGAAAACAATCACTTGATCGCCTATGCAAAAAACATCAAAAGTCAAGTCAAAAATAAAATCAATTTTTTTCCAGTATTGCAAATATTTATCCACCTATATTAGGGGTGGTGAACGTCGGTCCTGGAGAGCTGCAGCCCTACAGAGTTTTGCTTCAACCCTAATCAAACACACCTGAACAAGCTAATCAAGGTCTAAAGGGTTACTAGAAAGCAACAGGCAGGTGAGTTTTAATTAGGGTTGGAGCTGAACTCTGCAGGGCTGTGGCTCTCCAGGACCGGAGTTCGCCACCCCTGACATATAGGTCTAATTAAAAAAGTTATTCTCATCATGTTTTGAACACTGACATTTAAGCTTGTTTTTTTCTTTTTTTGAGTCCCCATTAATTGTAATTTCCTGGAAAACAGTGACCACCACCAAGTAATAAAATCATACAGCTGAGTAAATCATATATACTCCCACATAACAATATATATATATATATATATATATATATATATATATATATATATATATATGTATGTGAGTTCAGATGCAAAAGCCTCTAAATGCCATCTGAAATTTTCTTCTAAAATGAGCATTTTATCAGGCTGCTATTTTTAGGTTCAGTAATTTTTCTCTAATAGCAATGTATAGGTCCTTTTCTATGCAATTAAAGTGAAATAACTGAACATAAATATAGGAGCCTGATAAAAATGCTCATTTTAGAAGAAACTTTCAGACGGTACTTAGAGGCTTTTGCATCTGAACTCTTCATACATACACACACACACACACACACACACACACACACACACACACACACATATATATATATATATATATATATATAATTTATTTTTTAGCCACTGGAATGAGGATGCAAATGTAGATTCACAAAGAACTGGCATTCACATTTTAATAAATCCATATTCAAAATCTTAATGACATTTGACACAATTAACCTTCACAGGTATACTGACAACCTTATACAACACATGTGCTTAAAAGCAGACACTTCAGAACATTAGTGCTAACTGATGATTGATAAACTACGCCTTTGCACTCATCACCATCTGTCACATACAGATTCACTGCACAGTTCTGTCAATTTCTCCTTCTGGCTGCATGCCGAGGATTCCTTCGATATTTACCATGAATAATCTCAGGTGTTACATAAAAACATAACTGAAATGATGCCTGAGGGTGGAATTAACAATTACACAGTGATCACTGTCTGCAAACCACTAATTAGCAGTTTAAGTAAAATGGCAGAGAACACGACGTGCGGCTTTGGATGTCATTGCTTTAATCTGGGAAGATAAATGTCCAACGGCAGGTTATATAACGTGTAACCTCTGCACGGCAGTGTTAACCATAGATCAAACTGACTGTCTGTGAAGACTTGCTTTGTCAGGCTTTGGTCTGCAGACCTACTGACCTGGTGAGAGCTTGTGAAATGATAGAGGCCAGGTGGAAATCACTTTTACCAGTTTTACCCATTTGTGAGATATTTAACAAGCAGATGTTTAAAGTACTACGTGCAATGCCTTATAGAGTTCCACACATCCTGCTACATAAGACACCTCAGCACGTGTGCTGTGTGGACCACAGTTACATAAGAGACAAGAGCTCCTCTACTGGTGATAGTGAGACACTGCCCTGAACTCTTCAGAGCTGGCACATGTCCTATCCGTGTCAAAAGCTCACAGGCAGATGAGGCTCTGTTTTCTCGAAACATCTATTTAGCGCTGCTGTACAAGGCCTCACCAGGCAAACTGCCAGCATGCGCAATCTGTCTGTGGGTTTTAATATTATCAGCTGCGGAGGCAAAGGAGTTAACATAAAAAAAAAAAAAAATTTAAAAAACACTAAAAAGATAATAACCATAGATAAGATAAATAAATATAGGTGGTTAACAGAGATAAATGTATACATAAATAAATAAGTAAATAATAATAAAGAATGAATGAATGAATGAATGGCTGGTAGTAAACAATAATTGCTGAATTATAACAAGAATCAAACAACCAATCAAATCTCCAGTTGGGTGGGTGGGGTGTGGGGTGTGTGTGTGTGGGGGGTGAAATCATCTAAATAAATAAATAAATAAATGTTCAGTCTAGTGAATAATAATCCCTAATGTAAAACAAATAGATATTTACTTTTATTTTTTCAGTTTTAACTCAGTGACTTCATGTCTTACAGGCATTATTTGGATTGCCATATAAGACATCGCTGAACTAATTTCGGCATCTTGTTACTCAAATCAAAAGCAAAAGAATAATAAAAGAGTTCATTTTTTTCTCTACAGAGGAAACACTGTGTGACACCCATCCTTTCCACTTCCTGGAACAGGGCACAACCCTTACAGATGGTCAGAGTATATTGGCCTAGTTACTGTGCACTTAATGCAAGTTAGCACAATAAAGTACTTTCCTGTCAGAAACACTTTCAACTGCACAAATACAGGTTTCACTCATAGAACTACCAAACGTGCTAAAAATATACCTTTGGGTTATAGCAGGTGGGAAAAATTGAATTTTTCTTTCAATTTAATAAATAAATAAATTAATTAATTAATTAATAAATAAATAAATGTATTAAATTGAAAGAAAAAATTAAATAACTCTGAAATGCACAGTTCAACAGAGTGTATACTACTTTAATTAAATTGTGCCGTTTGATTCAAAAAGCTATATCGCTATTTCAGTTTTTTCTCTTTTTTCTCCTCGTTTCAAGTGCAGTGAGTTAAAATGCATTTGGGAACACAATATGCGCTAGGTTGTCTTTTTTTTCACATTTGCACCTACTACAGCACTTCACCAATATTCTGCCAAAATAATAGCGTGAAGATTTGACAGATTTGTTCAAAGCGTGAGAGTTTGAATGTTTCAAAGTGAATAATTTTGGACCAATGATAAAGAACATTCCAGACAATATTTTCATTGTAACTTGTAGTGTTAGTTGGTGCAAACATTCTTAAAACTGACTATTTCTACTGACAGTAGACTCTTTGTTCTCTGTGTCTGGTTGTCTCACGTATAGCAAAATGAAAACTTTTCATATGAAGTGAAATGTCACATCATAATTGAAACAATCAAAATCACAATATATTACAAAATAATCACGACATAATTTTGGGGCCATGTCGTGCAGCTTTATACATTTTAAAATAAAAACTATGAACATAAAACACTTACTAATATATATGGTAACACTTTATTTTGATGGTCCCTTTTGAACATTCTGTTGACACTAAGTAATGTTGCAACTACATGTCAACAAACTCTCATAAGAGTATTAGTACACTGTTTGCTTCATATCTACTAACTCCTTATTGTGTTGATCTCCCAACAGATATTCTACTGACTATAAATAATTTTGCAAGAACGTGTCAACTTATACTAAACCTAACCCGACCAGTCAACCAATACACTACTAACACTCTAATGAGAGTTAGTAGAAATGTAGGTGCAACATTACTTATAGTCAATAGAATGTGTTAAAGGGAAGATCAAAATAAAGTGAAACCATATATACGGTATATATATATATATATACTGCCCTACAAAGGCAAAATACCTTAACTCGCTAGAGCGTAAAACTGAAAAAATTACTTTAAATTTTTTTATTTGTCCAGCCAAATGAATTATAGGTAGGACACTGGGAATTTGGCAATTAGATGTTTTAGTAATGAAAATTACCTACATTAAAAAATTGTGAGCTCAAACTTGATTTGTTACCCCTATTTTGAAGTTACTGTACTCTGCCTTTGCATTGTCTGCAAAATGTGAGAAGTCACACCAAGGCAAAAGACATTAACTTCCACATTATTAATATTTGGCTGCTGATCACTATTTACAAAATCGTTACAGTAACACATACAATCTAGTGATCATTGGCTATCTCATATAGGCTATTGCATATAGAAATGTGACTGTATTAATTTTTTTTTTTGACTGTAACAAGCAGACTAAAAGGTAAACATGTGAGTGGATACTGTTTTGCAACCAATTTATTTGCTATGCTCAGTAATGTAAAGGAATGGTAGACATTGCGTAATTGCTTTTATGTTGATTTGAATGAAAATAGCCTAACCTAAAAGAACGACTTGTGGATTGATGTGAACGCCAGCAAGCAGGAATGCTCAGAATGCTTGTGGATTAAACATCTCTGGCGACGTTCGTCGCCATGGATTGATTTGATCGGGTTACAAGGTAGGATATGGAGTGGTAACTGGTGTTATACAGTGCTCTGCCTTGGTTTCTCCAGGGCTTTTTGAAGTTACGGTTAAGGTGATCCATTATTTTATCGAAAAAACAACAAAACTGACTCAAGATACATATGCACATGATAAAGGATGTCTTAAACGTCCCAAAAATATCAATAACTCATTTTTGACCAAAATCTATCTATCTATCGTCTCGGTTACGTCCTGATGGAGGGAACGGAGACGTTATGTCGTGACGACATAGGGGATTTACTTGGGAGCCCCAATCATCTCTGACTTAAGAGAAAACGCCAATGAATATTGGCTAGTGGACTTTGCATACCTGCGCCACTCCCCGTGCACACGGGTATAAATAGGAGGCAGGTGCATCCACTCATTAGGTTTTATGCTGAGGAGCCGAGAATGAGTCCCTGGCAACCAGCGATGGTTCGAGATTGTGGCATGGGGACATAACGTCTCCGTACGTAACCGAGACGTTCCCTATCTGTCGGTCACTACGAGTTATGTCGTAACGACATAGGGGTCCTATGGAAAGCGCCACAACCTGAACCCCTGTCTGGCTCTGTCAAAGGGAAGACACGGGTTTACCGTGAGGGAAACCTTACCGTGGTAGAATACACATATGGGATTACCCGAAGGGAATCAAGCCATACGGACACCTAGCCCAGTACAGGGGCTGACCGGAGACCTGGGCGAGCTAACACAAGTACTGGGCCTGGCGTCAGACTGCTCCGCCCAGTCTGACTGCCGGGAGTGCTGGAGGAACTCCACCAGGGTTCGCCGTCCGGGGAACTGAACTGGAGGAGGAAAATGGCGCTCGTATCCCTGGGTGAGGGGGAATGGCGCAGCAAGCGTGACACCGGCCAGCTCTTCCCGCCACTTACCTGTTACCCAACACACGGGAAGAAACTGGCTCGACGCGGAGATTGTAAAATCTCACGAAGGTGTTCGGTGGCGCCCAGCCCGCAGCTTTACAGATGTCTGCCAGAGAGGCGCCGTGCGCCAACACATGGGAGGGGGCAACTCTCCGTGTGGAGTGAGCCCTCACCCCCAGGGGGCACGGCTCGCCTTGAGATTGGTACGCCAAGGCAATGGCATCCACTATCCAGTGGGCCAACCTCTGCTTGGAGACAGCCTTCCCTTTCTGCTGACCTCTGTGGCAGCCAAAGAGCTGCTCAGAGCCTCTAAAGCTCTGGGTGCGGTCCACGTATATGCGCAATGCTCTTACAGGACACAGCAACGCCAAGGCTGGATCTGCCTCCTCTAAGGGCAGTGCTTGCAGGTTCACCACCTGATCGCGGAAGGGCGTGGTGGGAACCTTAGGCACGTATCCAGGCCGGGCTCTCAGGACAATGTGAGAGTAGACCGGCCCGAACACAAGGCACTCTTCGCTCACCGAAAATGCTTGGAGGTCCCCGACCCTCTTGATGGAAGTGAGCGCGGTCAGGAGCGCTGTCTTAGCAGACAGGACCTTAAGTTCAACTGAGTCCAGCGGCTCAAAGGAAACCCTCTGAAGCCCAGCCAGGACAATAGAGAGATCACAGGGGGGCATCAGGGGTGGCCTAAGAGGGTTCAACCTCCTGGCACCCCTCAGGAACCTCACGACGAGATCGTGCTTTCCCAGGGACTGGCCGTCCACTGCATCGTGATGGGCCGCAATAGCAGCCACATACACCTTCAAGGTGGAGGGTGACAGCCTACGCTCCAACCTTTCTTTCAGGAAAGAAAGCACTACTCCAATCGTGCATCTTCGGGGGTCTTGCTCTTCGTGAACAGACTCCACTTCAGTGCATAGGCTTGCCTTGTTGAAGGAGCTCTAGCCTGAGTGATGGTCTCTAACACAGTCCGTGGGTGACCGCTCAAGTCTGCCGCGTCCCGTCCAGGAGCCACATGTGGAGTCCTTCCTCAGAGGAATGCGCCAGGGAAGAGCTGTCGCAAGGAGTATGAGTTCGGGAAACCAGGTCCGGGTGGGCCAGTACGGCGTGACCAGCAGGACCTGCTCCTCGTCTTCACTGACCTTGCACAGTGTCTGTGCAAGCAGGTTCACTGGGGGAAACGCATACTTGCGTAGAGCCCGAGGCCAGCTCGAGATAGTTGAGGATCCTGATGCCCACTTCCCATAGCGGGGCAAGGGCGCTGTCCCTGCCGTCTCCTGAGAAAGAGCAGCTTCCCACATCTCTGGGTTGCCCGTGTCAGGGCCGATTTGTCGCCTATCTGGGCGATTAGGGGCCGACTGGGACACAGGGGGCGCCGTACTCCTGCGAGAGGCTCGACGCACCAGCATATGGGACGGTTCAGCACGGGGCGGAGCAACACACGAGGATGCGGGAGGGCGCTCTTCTCAACAAGGCTGAGCCATAGATGGCCCTCTTGGACCCCAAGTGTGGACATCGCCTTCCCGAGGGACTGCGCTGTGTCTTCCATCGCCCGTAGGGCACAGTCAGTTACCGAGCGCAGTTCCTGCATCAACCTCGGGTTGGTACTACCCTCGTGCATTTTAATGCTTTGGCTGGTGTACTCGCAGGATAGCCATGGCATGCAGGGCAGAGGCAGCTTGGCCCGCAGCACTGTAAGCTTTGGCCGCGAGCGGCCGTCAGCCTACAGGCTTTGGACGGGAGACAAGAAGATTCCTCCAAGTGGCGGCGTTTTGCGGGCACAAATGCACTGCAAACGCACTCTCCACCTGGGAAATGTCAACGTACCCCTAGCTGCCCCGCCATCGAGGGTAGCGAGGATGGGGGAGGAAGACGAGCCGCTTCTGGCCATAAAAAGGGGCCATCCATGACTTTGTCAGCTCCTCATGCAAGGAAGAAAGGAACCGGGGCAGGGCGTGGTCGCGAGCCACTGCCCGTGCTGAGGAACCAATCATCTCGCCCGGGAAAGCACGGCCGTCAACTCTGGGTCCGATTCGGCGGCGGCCGCGACTCCCGAGGGAGATCTGATCCTCTATCGGCGCAACGAATGAAATGCTGGGCACGCCATAAGACGGCACAGCAGAATCACCGGAGAGCCGCACAGAACAGCTGCTGCGGGAGGAGTGAGAGGTCCATGGGGACTGGCCCGGCGGAAAGGCTCTCACTGTAACCCTCAGATCGCCCAGAGTACTAGCCGATGGTTCCCTGCTTGTCATAAACCATCCACGAACGCAGCTTCAGCGCGCTGGATGCCCAGACACTGAAGACAACGATCGTGGCCGTGGACGGAGGATAGGAAACGGCCGCAACCAAGAGGACACGGCCGGAACGGCGTTTTTAAAAAG
The DNA here is from genome assembly GCF_012432095.1 of Onychostoma macrolepis. NCBI lineage: Eukaryota > Metazoa > Chordata > Actinopteri > Cypriniformes > Cyprinidae > Onychostoma > Onychostoma macrolepis. The sequence continues at coordinate 6,067,164 of NC_081168.1, read as the reverse complement.
ACGCGAACCGACCATGATTTGCTCTTTTAGGAAATCTGCTCTTTTTAGTTTAAGTGCCCAGGGGAATCGCTGCAGACAGGGACACCGCTGTTCGCACCATAACGCCAACCAGAACAGCTTCCAGACAGATGATGAATGGCTCTTTGTGGAGATCAACACGTTCATCCACTCGGCTCCGAAGCAAAAATCTAATGAGTGGATGCACCTGCCTCCTATTTATACCCGTGTGCACTGGGAGTGGCGCAGGTATGCAAAGTCCACTAGCCAATATTCATTGGCGTTTTCTCTTAAGTCAGAGATGATTGGGGCTCCCAAGTAAATCCCCTATGTCGTCACGACATAACTCGTAGTGACCGACAGATAGGGAACTATCTATCTATCTATCTACACATATATATAAGGGGTGTAATGGTACACAAATATGACGGTTCGGTATGTACCTCGGTTTTAATGTCACGGTTCGGTATGATTTCGGTATACAGCAGGTGGAAAACTAAACTTTTTTTTTTTAATAAACAGTGGTTTACTGAACAAGTTGCTCTTTCTTTAAATACATTCAGTTATAGTTTACATTTTCTTAGTGATAAAAATCTACGTCAGCTTATGCTTAAAACTATAGGGAGCCCTTTTACATTAAAAGGTTACAATTAGGCCTAACAACTTAACCCAAACTTAAATTTAATTGTTTATTTTTAAATAGATGATCAACACTAAACTTAAAAAAAAAAAGAAAAAGAATGCAAACATGTAAATTGCACATAATACAGTTTTTCAATTAACTTATAAATAATAAAAAAAAAAAAAATCTAGCCTATTTGTTAAAATACGTATATTAAATTACACATTGGCTGTCATAGCATAACAGATTCATTTAAATATGCATTAAATAATTAAGACTAGCAGGTTTAGTAAAATATAATGAGTAGGCCATATGGTGTAATATTTCGCGAAACGCTCCTCTCTAGACTTAATTTCTCTAGTGAACTACCGAGCTGTGGACACTGATCATGATGACTTGCTGAGGTAAATGAAAAGCTACGTGACATTTTATTTCCACACTGTTTTGTTGATGTCTTTCCGCGGTTGAAACACTGACTGAGCAATTACATGAGGCATGAGATGGTCAGACATGTTTATTCGCGTTAAAACTAGTAGTACAGAAGAAGGAATGATCGCGTTCACTCGCGCTCCGCTCTGCACAAGTCTCAGGCACATCACGGGAACCGGAGCTGATCGCGGCCGCTTGAGTAATACTTGTGTTGGGTTTATACCAGCATGTTTCTGAACCTTCCCAGAAGCGGCTCTTCAGGGCGTTTATATAGCGATCATCAAAGACTGTTAAAACACCATTTATTATTTGAATTTCCTGAAGAAAAAAACAAAAAAACAAAACTGTATTCGTACGGTACACATGCGTACCGAACCGAAAGACCCATACCGACACCTGACATTGTGAACATGAAAATGTGTCATTTAATTATTTAAATATTAACTTAAATATTATTTAAATATTAACTTAAAGTATTTAAAGTAAATATTTTACATTTAAGGCATTTGATTGACAAATTAGTTTGGAAACCCCTTGGTCAGAGAAAGAAAAAAAATAGCTAAAATAACTTTTAACTAAAAACTTACACCTTTGGGAATATTATAGTACACCTGAATATATTTACATTAGAAATATATACAAATATAAATATTACAATATAAATGTAAAATATTTTTTCTAACTCTAAACATTTATGAATGGGGATGTTGTAGGATTTTATAATTTAGTGTGACTGTATTTTGATGGCCAGGTCTGGACTGCACGCTGTACCCAGGCAGGTTTCTATGCATGTGCAGCAGCTAAGCTGGCAGGACGCAAGGGTTCCAGAGGTGGGGACGACCGCTGACAAGATTAGTGGCATCACGCTGGCATGGCAGTACGGAGAGAGGGGCAGGAAGGAGCTTTTCCAGACTGCTGACCAGACCTTATCCGCTGACGGCAGCCACTTGGTGGGGACGGTGTGGCCCTTCCTTCCCCCTCTGATGGGAAACAGAGAGCACAAACGGGAAACACCCATGGGGGTAACAGGTGCACTTGAAAGCGTACGCTACTGCCTCCGTAATGCTCCCTTCACATGCGCGCAGAATGATGAGTAATGAGGTTTATAAAGGCACAGCATGTCATCACAGCCAAGTCGCAGCAGTGCCATGGAGTCTTACTGAACCCCTCCCTCAATGTGGAAGAACCCGGGCCTTAAACTTAATTGACCTTACTGCAGGATTAAGACCCCAGGCCAGACAGCAGGCTCGGTGTGTCTGGAACAAACTGTTCATCCATTCACAATCCCCTTCGACAGCGGCCCACTCGGGTCTCCACTCCTCTGATGGGAAAATTTACAAAACAAGCGCTTAGTTCAGGAAAGCAGCAGGTTACGGGGCACGAAGTACCAGTCATCACATGTTGACCAGCATGGATCTGCACATGAGCAATGCACGTGGAAAATCTAAATTTTTCCAGGAATGAAGACATACTCTAAATGTACAGCAATTCAATGATAACAACTGCAAAACACCCTAAATAGGTTTAAGTTGCATTTATTCACCCATTCTAAAGACTAGTCAAATTCACTTGTAGTAGTGAAAAATTTGGGTAATACTTTAGTTTAGAGACCAATTCTCTATTAACTTGCTGTTTATTAGCATGCCTATTATTAACATTTTGGCAGTTTATTTGTACTTATAAAGCACATATTCTGCATGACCATATTCTACATCCCTAACCCTACCCAATACCTAAACTTAACAACTACCTTGCTAACTATCAAAAAGAAGCAAATTAGGAGTTTGAGGCAAAAGCCATAGCTAATGGTTTGTTAATAGCGAAAACTGGACCTTAAAATAATGTGAACACTGAACTTGTTGTTTTTAAACAACTAGATGAACCAGTTCACCAAATTGGATTGAATCATGTATCTACACAAGTCACTCAATCGAAACTCACTTTTAGATGTGCCTGACAGTCACTCTGTCTCGAAAATGAGCCAATATCATAAAGTACTTGATTCTATGATGATGTTTTTTGCCAACTCATTCAGCGCCTCAGTTACTTCAATAGGACACAGTACACAGTGAACTGAAAACAGTGCGGACATGAGAGACATCCTGAGAACTGTCTGCTGAAGGTTTCAGAAAGGGAACAAAATGTATGTTTCTGATTGTGAAGCAGTAGACTATAGGCAGGGTCTACTGCGGGCGTGTTACGGCCCAAAACGGAAAAAAAAAAGGATGGCTCAACCCGCAAGTACTCTTTAGAGTATGGTGATGTTTATTTACAGGTGCACCGAAAATACAATAGTCCAACCGTGGAGAATCATTTACCAGTGAACAGTCCCAATAACAACAAAAAAAAAAAAAAAAATGAATAAAATAAAAAAAAATCAACAAAATAAATCAAAGATACATAAGTGTCCAAATATATACAAAAGTATCCACACTATACCAAACAGGGTTTTTCAGCTCACGGCACCGCAGTAGGACGCTTGCTTTGACTTGGTGACCAAGCCCCCAACTGGAGTCTGGGTGAGGCTTATAAAGGCCAGACTCTGCCCCCTTTTTGGGCACACCATAAAAATGTATGTATTAACATTACATTGTCTTCAACCTTAAGCTACTTCACAATAATATAACCTTGACAAGAAACCAACATTATACAAACACATTGTATTCAATATAACCATAATAAAACCAACATCAATAACACAATCTACCTCCTTTTGTAGGTTAGACCTCTGATACCCCCCATGATTTCACCGGGTCCCTGTCCATTCCGCCTGCACCACACAATTTGATGACATCATAAGGGTTCACCACCATCCACTCGTGTTTGCCGGCACAGCTCCCAGGAACCCGGTTATACCAACAAATAACACAGACGATTACCAATAAAACATAAAACAACCGATCAATGAGTATGTGTGATATGTCCAGAGGGAATAATGGAAGGAGAGTACAAAATGTGGATGCATGACCATGCGCTATCAGATCGCGTGTGCACCCGCTTTCCAAACAGCATTACGAGGTAACGGATGGGTGCGTGTGGTGAATGAATGTGTGTGAGTGCGTACACATGAGCGCCAGTGCTGCCGCTTGCAGCGGTGAAGAAGGTCACTTCTTCACACTGATGTATTTGCTAAAAAGCATGTAGTTTAGCAAATAAAATACATTTGGAAATATAAGAGTGATCCAGCAGTTCGTCAGCGAATGGTTCTCTCACAAGTCATGATGATTTGGTTAATGGTTACAGCAGTTCTCGCGTCAATAGTACACTGAACTGAGGAACATTTTGACATTAATAATTACTCACCCTCAAGTCATTCCAAACCTGTAAGACCTTTGTTCATCTTCGGAACACAAATTAAGATACAGGTGCATCTCAATAAATTAGAATGTCGTGGAAAAGTTCATTTATTTCAGTAATTCAACACAAATTGTGAAACTCGTGTATTAAATAAATTCAATGCACACAGACTGAAGTAGTTTAAGTCTTTGGTTCTTTTAATTGTGATGATTTAGGCTCACATTTAACAAAAACCCACCAATTCACTATTTCAACAAATTAGAATACTTCATAAGACCAATAAAAAAAAACATTTTTAGTGAATTCTTGGCCTTCTGGAAAGTATGTTAATTTACTGTATATGTACTCAATACTTGGTAGGGGCTCCTTTTGCTTTAATTACTGCCTCAATTCGGCGTGGCATGGAGGTGATCAGTTTGTGGCACTGCTGAGGTGGTATGGAAGCCCAGGTTTCTTTGACAGTGGCCTTCAGCTCATCTGCATTTTTGGGTCTGGTGTCTCTCATCTTCCTCTTGACAATACCCCATAGATTTTCTATGGGGTTCAGGTCAGGCTAGTTTGCTGGCCAATCAAGCACAGTAACACCATGGTCATTGAACCAGCATTGAACCAACACCAGCAGATGACATGCCAGACTTTGCATTTAATATGCTTTGATACAGCACTCTGTAAACAGCCACACCTTTCAGTAATGACCCTCTGTGACTTACCCTCTTTGTGGAGGGCGTCAATGTTCGTCTTCTGGATCATTTCCAAGTCATCAGTCTTCTCCATTATCGTGGTTTCAAAGAATAAGAGATACCCGGAATTTATTCTGTAGGGATGGTCATTAATTGAAACTCAAATGTAAATATTCTAATATTTTGAGATACTGATTTTTGACTTTCATGAGCTGTAAGCTCTAATCATCAAAATTAAAACAAAAACACTTTTGAAATGTTTTACTTTACATGCAATGAATCTAAAATATATGAACGTTTCACTTTTTGAAATAACTTACAAGAAAAAATGAACTTTTTCACGACATTCTAATTTATTGAGATGCACCTGTATTTTTGATGAAATCCAAGAGCTTTCTAGAATAGTCCGTGTGAGTCCATAGAGCATTTTGTTTTCTTTGTGCACAAAAAGTATCCTCGTAGCTTCATAACATTATGGTTAAACCACTGATATCACATGGACTATTTTAACGTGGCTGTCAATGCAGGGTCAGAAATCTCTCAGATATTTCATAAAAAATATCTTCATTTGTGTTCCTAAGTTGAACAAAGGTCTTACAGGTTTGGAACGACATGAGGGTGAGTAATTAATGCCAGAATTTGCATTTTTAGGGGTGAAACATCCTGTGGAAGTCACAATTAACGGAAGTAGCGATAGATATTTTCTTCTGTATTGTGATGCAGGAATGATCAAATATGGGGCAGGAACTTGGTTTTATCCAACAGTTGTTGATATGATTTTGTTGAGGATGACTAAATTATTGGAGGAGCCCAGCATATGTCACCAGAGAGAAGTCTGACATTTTGATTACAAACTACAAGGTCAAAAAAAATCTAAAGTGAAATCTAAACACATACACAAGTGAACACTTCACAATGCAATCTATTAACAAGCATCTTCAAAAGAGGTTAATTTTCCATTTTATTTCTTGCAAGATGTGGCTTTATACTTAACATAATATTATTGTATTATATATTAATATATACTACTGTATATATCATACGATCAAGCTAAATCAACGTTCAAATACCCATTTTATTTGTAATCGGCCTTAAGATATCTTGAAAAACGCTGAGAAAGGTCACAGGGTCAATATGACATATCTTATATATTATGTTTTTGTAGACAACCATTACATAATGTCTGACAAGGGGGAAAAAATTAAGCAATCAATCCTTGCTCTAAAAAACTGAGACATGTAACACTTTGCTTTTGTCTACTCTCTATACAGCAGGTCGAGCCACCCAGGTAAAACCACGGATAAACCACACTGATGACATTTTATGTCTCAACAGGTCTCTGAGCTGCATTCCGGCTGCCAAAAGGAGGCTGTGGAGCATTTAACAGGCAATTAAACAGTCACTCATATTATTTATTATCTGAATTTGCTCTGGGCACTTTTACACAAACTTCAGTATGAGCATGTGTGACAAGTACAAAGTGGAGTCTTAGAAACTGATAGGTGATGAATAGCTACAGTTGAAGCCCCTCTTGGCATGTTACAATGTCTCTGCAGATAATATATTCACATTAGAATGTATACAACTTAAATTAATATGTACATTGTCCCCAGTGTCCTCAGATCAGTGTAGTATTTTCTGTGTGTATAATTTGTGGTCGTCATGTTTATGCATTTTATGTAAGTTACACAATTTCTGGCCACTCGTATAGGGGTTACATAATTAGAGGATTTTTGGATTTCCTGTTTTATGCCGCTATGTAGACATTTATTACTAAGATCAACAAAAATAAATTCACCCGACCTTTTAGGTGGCACAAATCCCACAGCACGCACTTAACACGGACCGATTCCAGCGCATACATATTTATAAACTTCCGAAACATGCATTTCTGGCAGAAACTGAATTGGAAGTGTTTCTTCCAATCAATCCATTCTTTGTGTTGTGGGAATTCTTGCCTTTTGCATGACTCAAGGCCGCTGTCCTCAGAGTTGGACATCTTCTAGAACATTCCAGACAAGCCTAGAAGTTTACTGCTCTCCGATTTCTGTCTGTGGTTTGGCATAGCTGTTCGTAAATTACTATCGGAAGTCTGCACGCTTGTTTTGCTTTGAGAGTTCAAGGAACATTCTGTACCCAATTAAAATGTAAATACTAAAAGTTGTAACATTTTAATTTCCACCCTTTTGGCTTCTGCCGGTTTTATGGGAGGTCTTGTTTTGTTTTCAAATAATAGCGGTGGAATGCCCTGACATTGTGGAAACCTCTTATTAAACTGTCTTATGTAACAAACCCTAAATAAAACATATTCACATACTGTATCTACTAAATTGAGCATTTTAATGTAAATGAAATGCCGATAATTTCATAAAATGTAAAGGATTAAATAAATAAATGCATACATACATTTTATTTAACCTTTTAGTGTTACATTGTCATTTTCACTACTCTTCTGTTATGCGATGGAAAAGATGGTGGTAACAAACACAATTTTGAACATTAATGAAATTGGCAGGCTCCTTTTTACATTTCTAGAATTCTTCCAAATATGAATGTACACAGACATTCACAGACCAATTAGAAATACACACACACTGACACTGTTGTCTCCTTGATAAACAAGTGCACGCCATAAACTTTGAAAAACATATGGGTTGTTGTGATGGAAATGTTGTGATGGAAACTTTTTAATTGATATTTTCACAATACATTTCAAAATGGTTTACAAGTATTGCATATGTTGAGAAACAGGCATTACATAAAACTGTTTCAGCACACAACAGGATGCAAACTTCAACCCAGTGAGCTTTAGTATTGTCAGTTTAATTTTATCTCATTTGCTTTTATACCTCTGCAGAAAGCAGAAGTATATCACATGACCACTGTAAGATTTTCCCACCCCGCCTAAGATGCGACAGAGAACTTTGAAACACTTGAGGTAACTACTTTGTGACCACAACTTCCCCAATCTACGATGGACTTGCCTCAATGTCCTTAACTCAGCTGGGAGATGGCATTTCCTGTAAAACTTTACTTGTAATCATGTTGGACGATAATTAGGTCTATTTTTAACCGTGACACAGTCAGCACTGTCAAACCTCAAAAACAGATTCACTGAGAATCACTGAGGCACCCTTAGTACCCACAGTGACTCGGTCACACTTTATTTTAAGGTCTAATTTTTGCTCTTAACAAACCATTAACTACGATTTTGCCTCAATAAACTCCTAATCTGGTGCTTATTAATAGTTAGTAAGGTAGTTGTTGAGTTTAGGTATTGGGTAGGATTAGGGATGTAGAATATGGTCATGCAGAATATGTGCTTTATAAGCACTAATAAACAGCCAATATGTTAATAACAGGCATGCTAATAAGCAATAGTGAGAATTGCTCCCTATACTAAAGTGTGACTCTTAAACTTGTGTGAATGAGTGTCTTGTTTGAAGTACTGTAGGGAAGTCTGAAGGGGGGAAAAGAAAACATCCCTCAGGACTGTATGTATGATTCAGTCTTCTCTTTAACTGTAAATCTTTGAGAAATGAGGACTATAAAAAGTGTTTTCCACAAAGTCACGGGGTTATCCATTTGTCCCCTTAAATACACCACAAATAGGTCACTTTTCTTTGTAAACTGCCAACAATAAATCCCTAAATATTTTTTCAATAAGGCAGATCGATGCATTTCTTGATATTTAAAAATATGACTCATTATGACAAAATGGCTTTTGCCGTTGTCTGGGTTTGGTATCGGCTTTGTTTTTGATTTACTGGCTTTTGTTTGTATTCCGTGGAAAAGTGTGTGCATCTTAAGACTAAGCCACACTATTTCGAAAGATGGGAAAACTCTTTAGAAAATGTCAAATATTGGCACAAACAATAAGAGCGATTTTGATTCTTAAGAAGCTTTAAGTGTTTGAGTTTTGGCTTATGTACTGTGCCAGTAGCTGCTGTTTACGACAAACCCTTGTATATAACCTTCACTTAACTCTGTTTTCCCGTAAAGTGGCAATGAATTGTGGGATACTTGAGTTCTCCATTTAGAGCTGCAGGACAACAGGCGACATACTGGGTCAAAAAACACACACAGAGCCTCCTAGGACTCACTCGCGGTATTGCAGTCCCAGACAAACAGCCTCACATGACCCTGCTTCTTAAAGTTCGCCTGTCTAGAATGTACTGAATCAAAGCATACAAACAGACACATTCACAGGACATCCTTTGATATCAGTGTTTTCCTCCTTCCTTAATGCTGGATAGTTTGGCAGTGGCTATTAAAAAACATTCTCCTGCAGACTTCAATGAGTCCAGCTTCTTGTAAACAAAAGATTATCATGCTGTTTACAGCTCTAATAATATTAAGCACTTAACCTTCCCACCAGCAAATGAAAGCTTTGGCCCAAATGTTTAAAACTGCAAATACTACTGCAATAAAAATGGGTTTGTTTGTTGTACTGGCACTGTATTTGAATGTAACAATGGCTCAGTGCCAGCTCAGGTTGCGTGCCGTTTCTGTCAGAGAGATTCAAATCGGTGTTGATGGTAAATACAGATATTAGAGTACTATGGCTGTGTATACGTGCTATACGGTAAGTACGTGACACTGACAAACCGGGACTTTTACCTGAGCCTGACATCATTATGTGTGATGACAATGCACAATGCATACACAAAGTTAAAATCCAAAAATAAAACAATAAAAGATTATATTTTTAAGGATTTCATTTGTTTTTGGCAAGAGGATACAAAATTACATTTGAGCCCACTGAGTTTCATTGCATTAATTTCCCCGTAATAATAATACTTTAAATTTAATATTTATTATTATTGTTTTAATTTTTTAAAAATGTTCATACAGGTTTGCAATGACATGAGTAAATGACAAAATTGAGCAAACTTATTTTTGCTGCTGTTTTTTTTTTTTTTAATTCATTGGAAAAAGCTAGCTTCAATTCAGCGTTTTTGGATATTGTTTTTCTTGTGGAAATGTGACATATTTGATCTGTTAAAATGTCAGGAAATTACCTTTAATCCTTAAAACAAGAAACATGCATTGCCATGCATGTAATGGAAAAAATTACTTTAATAGTTTTGATATTAATGTTTTAGTCATTTAGAATTATGGTCAGGAAAAGGTTTGTGCATGGGCGGCCACTGGGAAAGTTAAAGAGGAAGCTTTTTGAGCCTGTACAAATGCCAAATAGCCTAATTTTTTCCCCAACCTCATTTATTAAATACACAAAATATGACAACATCATGAAAACAAATGTTGTGTAACATTGCACTTAAAAAAAAAAGCAATCAACAAACTTAATATTTAAAAAGCACGCACAGTTTTTTTAAAAAACAGTTTGTTCTTGTGCAGAGAGAAGTCTTCTCTTGTGCAACAGTGCATGGTAAATAAACATTGATGTAAATGTCTGATAAATTTAAAAGCGTCATAACAAATGTACCGTTCATTTTTGGCACAGATAATCAAACAAGATTGCGTGAGGCGTCAAAGCTGCCCCCTTTCCCCCTGATTCAAGCCAGCAGAAGAGGTTAGCTAAAGGTTCCTGACATTACACAACTTTTCATACCGCCTAGATCACATGACCTGGCTTAAAGATCACTGTGTACTTTGGAGCAGCACAAGTGTGTGTCTGTCAAAATCACACTGCAAAAACCAGCCCGTCAGTCCACAAAAATGGCGTTTGGTGCACCAGGCTGGAGGTGATTTCAGGACGGATGCATGTCCTAAAAACAAATCCTTCAGTACACTTAATGCAGCTTCCAAAGCGTACTGTTTTGGTGGGGTTTAGTTGTAGGTTAGGAAACCATACCTCTGACTGCATTACAAAGTATCTTCCACTCATTTATCTTCATTAAGCCCAAAGGAACAAATTGTACAAATTGCTCTGTGCAAACTTAAGCTAAGGTGGGTGTGCAATAATAGTGAGCACATTCAAATGTAGATATGCAAAATTAACATAGCATATCTGTCTTGGACTTATGACATGCAAAAGTCTTAATAAACAAACAAGATTTGTAATGTTATTGTAAATAGCGATTTGCCGCAGGGAACATTTAGATCTCTCTTTTCATGTTCTTGTGGAATATATAAAGCCACACTGTAAAAAAAAAAAATCCGTAAAATGTACAGTAAAAAAACGGCAGCTGTGGTATTCTACCGTAAAAAATACGATAACAACATTTTTGGTTTTACGGGTTTAACTTAAATTTACAGTTACATACCATAATTTCATTAACTGATATAATGTTAATATACCAACCTATTGAAGTACTGAAATCTGTTTTGTACCTTTGGAATACACTGATAACCACCAAATGCAGGTGGTGATGAGAAAGTCACATGATGAAGCCCATCACAAGCCCATCACAAGCAGCTTTTAAATAATAACAGATATAGAAGGTGCACAGTGTCATTCACACAAACACTAAACACCATCATGGTGAGACTCATTAAACTGAAATATGCAATAATTCTGAAATATTCTGAATAAAATATTGAAATTTGAAACTTCCACATCATTGCATTCTGTTTTAATTCAAAATTTGTACAGTGTCCCAACTTTTTTGGAATCAGCTTTATAGTTATTGCAAAGAAAAAAACATCAAATTCAAACAAAATTTGAAATACAATTCTGGGAAAGTCAGTTCATGGTTTTCCCTGTAAATTTTACAGGAACTTACCGTTAACCATTTAACAGGTTTTTACGGTTAAAATCACGGTCATTTTTAACAGTGCAGGGGACACAAATAATGTGGCTAATTTTATTGATAAATATTTTTGCTAAGCACAGCTGGTTCACAGCAAATAGCCTCGATAAGAGAAAGTTCTCTGCATGTGAGAGCAGCATGCTATAAGGGTTGTTAGTTTTTAATGTGTCTGGTTCAGGTGATTGAAGCATTCTGGTGCTGCAAATAAGGTTTGTGACTCTGTTATCAAAGGCCTTGATGCAGACAGGTTCACATAAACGTTTAAGCTGTCTGTGGCAGATTGCGGTCATGGTTTTGTTTGTTTGGGCTCAAAAAGAAAAAGAATAATGTGCAGAATCTGTGTACAGGCAACCTTTGACCAGACCCGCCTGATAATCAGAGGAGAAAAAATCTGAAATAAACATTGTAATCTGTATTTTGATGACAACAGCAATGTCAACCTTCCCTTTGGGCTTTTTTTGTTGACTTTACGAACCATAGCCAATACTAGTTTTATAATGGAACACTGTTAACACTACATAATACATTTTAGTTAGTTTATTTAGTTAACATGAGTTAATGCATTAGGTATCAAACAATGCATTACAGCATTTAGTAGTAATCTAGATTAATGTAAAATGAAATGCACTACCATTCAAAAGTTTGGGGTTGGTAAGATTTTTAAATATTCTCATGCTCATTTAGGATGCGTTTATTTGATCAAAAATATAATAAAAACAGTAATATTGTGAAATATTATTACAATTTAAAATAACGTTTTTCTAATGTAAAATATTTTCAAATGTAATTTATTCCTTTGATGCACAGCTTTATTTTCAGCATCATTACTCCAGTCTTTAGTGTCACATGATCCTTAAGAAATCATTATAATATGCTGATTTGTTGCTTTGAACATTTAAACTTTTTTGTTTCCAGAAAAAAGGTTACTGACCCCAAACTTTTAAATGGTAGTGTATGCGGAAAACAGATTAGGAAATTTTTTTCTTAGTATTTGGATTAGTCGCTAGTATTTCTAATGAACATTGTTTATAAGATGTCCCATTAAGCTGCATGTGTGTGTGCATTTATACCGTTTTTGTTGTTTTCTGGTTTGTGGACCGTCACTTTTGTAAATCTGTAAATCTTGGCTTGTGACTGCAGCTAATTTCTTTTCAGAACTGTGCAGACTTAACACACCTCACAAACAGACACTTCAGTATGTTTTTCAGGCTGCATTCAGTACTCAGGTGTGTGCATGAGCTCTGCATTTATGGCTGTATTTCACAACCAACCGGTCATAAACACCTGTAAACACAAACTGAACCTGCACAGGAAATTGTGCATCAAGCGAGTTTATGTTTTAAGCATTTAGAAAACCAACTTTAACATCCAGCATGAAAATTGATAATTTGAACTTAAATGCTTACATGTACAGTATATATAACAGCAAATCTCACACGTATAATCCCATAACAGTATATATAACATGTACAGTATATATAACAGCAAACCTCATAACAATCATATGACTGTATCTCCTAACTTATAGTACACACACAGTGTGTGACAACAACACATCCTTGAACTCAAATGCATGCATGTACAGTATACATAGCAGCAAATCTCACACTAGAGATCTGATAACTAAATAATCATGTGACTGTGCCTCCTAACATATACAAGGAAGATGATTCAGTCACACATACAGTGTGCCCACGACATACATTTACAGTTATGATACATCATGCCAAGCCCAGACTTGTCTGGACACAAAGATTTCCATCCACATTTTCAAATACAGCAGGGTGCAATACAATATATTCAAATTTATAGTATATAAAAAATGTACAGATTGATCTGTCATGCAGAGAGCAAGAGATAATTGCTGCATTTATCTTTCACAACCCTGTGAATACAACACAAAGGAATTTTTATTACTAGACAAAATAATACATAAAAGATGTCATTAGCTTCTTGGCAATGGCAGTGTTTTGGGGCTGTCTGACACATTTGGTGTCTGTAAAACACCACTGAAAACCTTGAGCAGATGACGTGCGGTGTTATTTTGATGGTGGTGAGCTACTTCCCTGATCGACACAAAGCGGGGGACAAAATGTTCAGAACACTGGCAGTTTCGGTTTGAAAAGCCGCACGCGAAGTGGCAAGCACAGATGTGGGCGAGCATAATACTATTGCCTACATCTGCTGCATACTGACATAAACTATATGTCACTCTTCAGAAATATGACTGAACACTACTTTTTAACCTTGAACTTCTGAAGTGCATTTTTTTGTGTGTTACATAATCAGTACGTTGGGAACTCAACAGCAGTCATCTAAGAAAAGAATCCAAAACTTGACTAGTTCAAACTAGTTTTTTGGGTTTGATAAGCTGTCCTACATGGGTTTCCCTTTTCCTTCCTCGGCAAATAGCCTTGTGTACGGACTGACCCCTTGTTTACAGATATCTGAAGGCATCGGTGCATCCCTGATGGAGACAACACTGTACGGGAGGCCCGTGTGTCACCGTATCACCAGATCGAGGTTTTGTTCCCATGTGATTTTCATCTGCAGTTTGGTGTGCTATACGCTGGATCTACTGAAGCATATTCTAACAGATAAGATGAAAACATGATCGCTGTACGAATTGCGTTTGCAGCCACAGCCCTCTGTCCAACCACAATGTTCTCTAGACAGATGGAGTTATGCACGTCGACAGACAGCAGACGGTTCACATGCTTCCAACAACCCAAACACGCCCGTAAACATCTCTGATCATCAACAGAACACAGTTTACAGCTGTCATCTATCAAAACCGAACGTTCACCCCAACAGCACTTGTTACCATGTGACTACAAGGTGTAGTACTAAATGTTTTGTGCAATTTCACCAGGTCATGTACCAGGCACTGTTTTAACAAGCAACTGTTTCTCTCTCTCTTGCCTTGGATTAACCAGAGTGAAATTTCAAGAATGTGATTAAACACTTGTCTCGGCTGTTGACTGTGAACTCAGTTTTATTGTCTGACCTCATGTGAGGGAACACTGTGTTCCAGACAATAAAGTAGGTCACACGTCGTTAAACAAAGTCCTCTAACTCCCCCTACTGGATCTGTGTGGTAGTGCATTCTGAATCTATGTCACTCAGAAAAATAAAACAGAAAGGATGCATCTGGCATAAAATAATAATAATAATAAAAAAATTGATTATCTATCTATCTATCTATCTATCTATCTATCTATCTATCTATCTATCTATCTATCTATCTATCTATCTATCTATCTATCTATCTATCTATCTATCTATCTATCTCTCTCTTTCTCTCTCTCTCTCTATATATATATATAAAGCATACAAATATAAATATCTGTCAATATTCTATACATTTTTATCATACAAAATGTTGAATAGAAAATGTAAAAAAAAAAAAGTGATTTATGTTGAGGTTATGTGATAAATCATTATTTGAACTGCTAAATATTTTAATTTGTATTTAAATGTGTATGTATAAGAGACACTTTGTTGGGTTTATTTATAAAAAAATAAAAAATAAAATAAAATAAAAAATTAAATCTTTATAGACACATGCATTACAGACCTGGCTACAAAACAGCCGTTTCACACCATAAACTGCATAAACCATTTATAAAACATTTGTGTAATTGGACTTTTCACTCAAAATCTTGAAGTTATGATTTGTTTGGAAAGAAATTGGTACTTATGGTCATCCAGAATTTAACTGTTCCAAATGAGTAGTTTTTATATATAGTTTAAATTGGATTTTTTATTAGATATTATTTCAGTATACTAAAAACACTGCAGTTACAGAACAGTTACACAGTGTGTTACATAATCTTTAAGATATAAATCAAATTTGCAATCTTATATCTGAAACCTTTCTTATTAGTACAGTTAAAAATAGTCATGATACTGGAGGATCACGTGACCCTTCGACAGCGATGCATGCGTAGTCCTTCACTCTGCTCACTCTGTCAAATATTATATAATCCTCTTAGTAAATTTCGAACCACTCTATATTTAACCCATCATGAATACTTCAACAAAGACAATTGGAAAAGAGAGATTGAGCAATCGCCAAAATAAGAAAAAATTCAAAGATTCCACCATCTCCAAAGAAGATCTCGACGGTGCTATCGCTAACGGTATCAAGCTAGCACTTAAAGAGCAGCAAAGTACTTTCGGTTGTGGCCTCGACAGTAAGAGATGCGGTAGACTCTGTACTGACCCCAGCGTTGTGTGACTTGCGTGCGGACATACAAGCGACCAACAATTCTGTTAAAGAGCTAAGAGCGGAGCTTGAGGGACTAGCTAGCGCGTCGTTCAAGCAGCTGCACGTGTGGATAGGAGGACAGTCACAAACTTAAGAAATCAGCTGGAGCAACACACTGAGAAGATGACGGAAATTTAAGATAGGAGCAGGAGAAATAACGTACGACTGGTGGGGTTGCTGGAGGGAGCGGAGGGCTCTGATGCAGCTGGCTTCCTCAGAGCTAATCTTTCCAAGTGGATCCCTTCCCTGAAAGGCCGTGACATCGATATTGACCGGGCCCATCGCGTGCATGACGGAAGGAAAAACTCAGATCGGCCGCGTACTCTCATCTTCCGTGTACTAAGATGGCATGGCAGTTTGGCGATCCTGAAGGGTGCTCGGCAGGCATATCCAGTGAAATATACGTAGGACAATGTCACGCTACTATTTTTTCTCGACTTTAGTCCAGCCACAGCTGCCAGGAGAAAGAGCTCTAATCCAGTCTTGAAGAAGATGACAGCACTTGGTCTCCAGCCCTTCCTCACCTATCCGGCGGTAATTAAACTATGGCACAAAGGTGAGCAGATGATGTTCGACTCTCCTCAGAAAGCGGAGGATTTTATCAGCTCACTGTCACAGACGAAGACGTATGCTGCAGCTCTACAAAGCAATGGGAAAACAGCGGCCACCATCCCCATCTCTTCGGCCCAGCGAGAAGAACTTAATGACCAGGATGGAGGCAATTCCAGCTGCCCAGGAGAGGATAATAACAAGGTGGACATGGACACTTTATCTCCTCCTGGGATATTGTCCCTATTTATCCGGCACAACTGTCTCTTTACTGGTAAGACTAACACCCTTTTTTTGGAGGGGTCTAATGGAGAGTACGTTTAATTACAATAATTTTTGACTATGTGTGCCTTTTGGGGACATGTCTTGCGTTGAAGTGGACCGGTCACGTATCATCACCATTTTTTGTTGCTCAATCAGACCTACGTTCTCGGTAATGTGCGGTCTGAGTTGTTTCTTGTTTATAGTTGTTTGTTGTTCCTGTTTCTGTGTTGCTTTTATTTTTTACAACAGAAATTCATACTTTTATTTATTTTACCTTATTTCTAAAAGGATTTTTCATCTAGGTGGTTTGGTATCTAGAATACACACCAGCGTTTACATGTTACTTACAGAATGGGAGTGCTTTTGCTTTTCTTCATTTACTGAATACAATGGGATTATGAATACTCAATGCATACTCTAAATATTTTATCACTGAATGTGAATGGCCTAAATTCTGCTGTTAAACGTACTTGTGTATTAGAATATTTACATTGTAAATCAATTTCCTGTATACTGATACAAGAGACACATTTTAAGCAATCTGACGTGGCACGTTTCCAGAATCAGTATTATAAATTGGCAGCATTCTCCTGCGCTCTTAATAAAACTAAAGGGGTGCTTATCCTTGTTTACAGGAAGCTACATTTAATAATTGAACATATCGGAAGTGATGAGGAGGGTAGATTTGTTTTTATTTGTTGCAAGATACATAATAATAGGTTAGCATTGGTCTCTATTTACGGTCCGAATGAGACAGACAGTGAATTCTTCACAAATATTTCCAAACACTATTTGAGCATACTGATTGCCCATTAGTGGTGGGTGGTGATTTTAATGCTGTCGTAAATCCTGCTTTGGATAAATCTCAATCTGATACTACAGTCAATCCATCTTCTAAATTACCGAATAAATTTATCACTGAGCTCAACTTAATCGATCTTTGGAGAATTCAGAATACTAAATCTAAGGACTTAACTTTTTTTTCTAATAGACATAAGACTTTCTCTAGGATAGACTACATATTTCTCTGCCCATCTTTAATTTGTCTAATTCCAATATTCCGCTTTCCGATATTAAAGCCAAATCCTGTAGATGGTGCTTTAACATATCATTAATTAATCAGACCTTCATTAATTCTCTAAAAGAATATATAAAGGAATTTCTTGAAATTAATATGCCCTCTGATGTGGATCCTCAAATACTGTGGGAAACGACTAAGTGTACTACAGTATACGAGGATTCTGTATATCTTTCTCTTCTACTCTTGCCAAAGCGAAAATTCACCAGTTTACACAATTAGAAAGTAAAATCCAATCATTACAAAACATACAAAAACAACATTTTACTGAGCAACAGGCTACACAGCTGTCCTCTTTAAAAGAAGAATATGATTTACTTTCACACTCAAAAGTGGAATTTAACTTGCATAGGACTAGGCAAAAATATTATTTAGAATCAGAGAGACCTAGTCACCTATTGGCCCTTAGGTTGAAAGAATGTGAGTCTAAGGCATATATTAGCGCAATAAAATCATTGGATGGTCAGGTCACTACGAACCCTGCGGCGATTAACGACATATTTAAAGGTTTTTACACAAATCTGTAAAAGGCCAAACCTTTTTTGATGAACCAATTTGTAAGCAGTATTTAGATAAACTGGAATTGCCTGGATCTCACAGGTGGATAAAGAATCTTTGGAGGCCCCATTAAGTTTGCAGAAGCTCCACGTCTCTCTAAAAAGCCTTCAAAAGGGCAAATCGCCGGGTCTCGATGGTCTCCCTCCTGAATTATATTTGGAAATTTGGGATTTGGTAGGAATACTTATGCTTAATTCATTTAATTTTGCAATTGAACATGGTGTATTTCATAGAGATCAAAAAACATCATTGATATCATTACTTCTTAAAAAAGGGAAAGATCCATTAGATTGTTCCAGCTACAGACCGATATCACTTATCCCACATGATCTAAAAATCTATGCTAAAGTTTTTGCTTCTCGTATGGAGGAGGTAATTCATAGTTTGATCAAGGAGGACCAAACCGGTTTTATCAAGGGGCGCAATGCATCTGACAATATGCGTCGACTCTTTCATATTCTTGACTTTGCAGACTCTCATCCGAGCCCTTGTGTGTTTTTTTCACTTGATGCAGAAAAAGCCTTTGACAGGCTAGAGTGGAATTATATGTGGGCAGTGCTGCAATGTTTCGGCTTCGGTGAACATTTCATTTCTACGATTAAGACATTATACCACTCACCTGCAGCATCAGTCTTGACTGGTAATATTACCCCCCCCCTCCCCCGTTCCCTTTACAGCGAGGAACGAGGCAGGGATGTCTGCTTTCCATCTTATTGTTTTGCTTATCTCTTGAATGCTTAGCACAAGCCATCAGGAAATCTGAAGTATCGATTAAGATTCATGATCATAATAGTATTTCATTGTATGCTGATGATATTATTCTATATTTAGATCACTTTGATGTTTCAGTCTCTAGTATGATTAAGGAATTTGATCATTTTAGTAGCTTATCAGGATACAAAATAAATTGGAGCAAATCTGCTTTAATGCCAATTAACAATGTTAAGGTTAATTCTTCTATTCCCTCATTTATCCCTATTAAGGAGTCTTTCATCTATTTGGGCATTACCGTATATAAAATCATCCATAAGATTACCAGAGACAATTTTAATAGTATTCTAGTTAAGGTCAAAAATGACATTCAAAGATGGAAGAATCTTAAAGTCTCTCTTCAAGGAAGAATCTCCAAATTTAAGATGAATTTGTTACCTCTTTGTTACTTTAAAGGAACACTCCACTTTTTTTGGAAATAGGCTCATTCTCCAACTCCCCCAGAGTTAATAAGTTGAGTTTTACCGTTTTGGAATCCATTCAGCCGATCTCGGGTCTGGCGATAGCACTTTTAGCATAACAGCATAGATCATTGAATCCGATTAGACCAGTAGCATCGCGTTCAAAATGACCAAAGAGTTTCGATATTTGTCCTATTTAAAACTTGACTCTTCTGTAGTTATATCGTGTACTAAGACCGGCAGAAAATGAAAAGTTGCGATTTTCTAGGCCGATTTGGCTAGGAACTATACTCTCATTCCGGCGTAATAATCAAGGAACTTTGCTGCCGTACCATGGCGCAGTGATATTACGTGGCGGCGTGAAAGTAGTCCCCAGCTATATTATAACTAGGTACCTAGCTGGGGACTACTTTCAGGCGCTGTGTAATATCACTGCACCTGCTGCGGCCATGGTACGGCAGCAAAGTTCCTTGATTATTACGCCAGAATGAGAGTATAGTTCTTAATCATATCAGCCTAGAAAATCGCAACTTTTCATTTTCTGCCGGTCTTAGTACACGATATACTGTAACTACAGAAGAGTCAAGTTTTAAATAGGACAAATATCGAAACTCTTGGTCATTTTTGAACGCGATGCTAGTGGTCTAATCGGATTCAATGATCTATGCTTATGCTAAAGTGCTATCGCCAGATCCAGAGATCAGCTGAATGGATTCAAAACGGTAAAACTCAACTTATTAACTCTGGGGGAGTTGGAGAATGAGCCTATTTCCAAAAAAAGTGGAGTGTTCCTTTAAGGAGATCAACTCCATACTTTCTCAATTTATCTGGAATGATAAATGCCCCAGAATCAAACTTACCGCAATACAACATCCAAATTTTGAATTGTATTATTGGTCGTTCCAGCTTAAGTCTCTTTATAATTGGGTTGATCATCGATCGAAAGTTTCATGGAGAGTGATTGAAGCTGACAAGGTTAAACCAAATAGACTCCAAGATATTTTATTTACTGGCACAGGGAAAAAAGGTGATAATTATAAATTTGGTCTGGTTGTGGCTAATTCTATTAAAATCTGGAAAACGTCTGATAGGAGGACCTTTCAAATTTTGTAACAGTACACCTTTATGGCACAATTTTAATTTTGTATGTGGAAATCGTCCATTTGTCCAACCCTCTTGGTCTTCTTTAGGCATAAACACGTGCGGTGATATGTATGATAACCAGAGCCTCTGTTCATTTCAGATATTAAGAACTAAATGTTTATCAGCATCCGCATATTTTGTCTTTTTTCAATTACGTTCTGCTCTCAAAGTGCATGGAGATCCTTGGGCATCTCCCATCTCCTCTCATCCTATGCGTGATTGATTGTATGTATGTTGTTTTGAACAGATGTTGTGATGTCGTGTGTGAAAATAAATAAAAAGTTGATTTAAAAAAAAAAAAAAAAGTCATAATACTTAACCCTCTTGTCACAAAGCACGGGCACACACAACTGGTGAGTAACAAACAGTTTTATTGAAGGGAATTGGGGAATCAGGATCAGGAGTGAGCAAGTCAATGGGAAGTTCAGATTGCTTAGCTGTGGTGATGATGTCGTGTCTTCGTTTGCAGGTTTGGATCTGGGTTCACAGGCTTTGAGGGAGAATCGGCAAGGAATCCAATGGGTGAGCTTCGAGGTAGGTCGGGAGCATAGGGAGAGTCCAGAGCTGTCCATATAGAGAACAGTAGACCAGACAATGTGGGGTATGGAAGTGTGTGTGTTTATAGTGGTGTTGATTAGTGTCAGCAGGTGCGTGCAATCAGAAGTCAGGTGATTGTGATCGGGTGATTGTGCTGGGTGGTGACTGTTGTGCTGGTGACTGATCCCTGACACCTCTATGGTACGGAGTTGCCATATGGCAGGGATCACCAAGTTCGGTCCTGGAGGGCCGGTGCCCTGCAGAGTTTAGCTCCAACCCTAATCAAACACACCTGAAGCAGCCAATCAAGGTCTTACTAGGTATACTTCAAACTTCCAGGCAGGTGTGTTGAGGCAAGTTGGAGCTAAATTCTGCAGGACACCGGCCCTCCAGGATCAAGTTTGATGACCCCTGCCATATGGCAACAATTCATTTCTACTTGTTGTTCTGAAAAAATAAAAATAAATAAATAAATAAAAAATTCAATATATTGCAATATGGTAATTAAAAGGGCCGGCCTTAAGGTAGTCAATGATGTGCTGTTTTTAAGTCAAATGACATTTGAATGTTCCTTGAAAACACTTTTTCCCCACTGTCACCCTCACATGGAGGACACCTGTTAAAGTGCTCCAGAAATTGCTCTGTTAACCTCATTTCTGAACATCTCTTCTTTAAGGGGAAATTTTTGGTTAGTAAATTACATACTTTTGATTTGTGAGTTTTGATTTGTATAATTGAAACTATTTAATATAACAAAAACTTGTTAGAAAAAAAATATTTCATGGTTAAAAAACAATGCACACCATAGAAGGTTAATGAAGTGTTAAAATCACAATACAATGTTTTTTTTTTTTTTTTCAGTTGTTCATGCATTGAAAACTTATGTCACTAATTACTCCACAATGGAAAGTTCAATTTTGTATTTAAATAAAAACCGCAAACTCTTTCAAACTCAACAGTCTACTATTCTTGTAAGAGATGATTATGCGCTATTGACTTCAAAGAAGAAAATGTCAGAGAGAGAAGTGGACAAACTACATGCACAAAAAAATAAATAAATAGAGAACAAGTCCATCTCACAGTCCATTACTTTAGCTCAGCTGGCAGTTTTGTTCACTGGTACATACAGTACAAAACACCAGCTTCATCTCCAACAGTGAAGACGAGACAACTGAAAACACTGCATTTTGACAGGGTGTCAAAAAAGAGCCGCATCTGACACTGACAGAGCGTCAAAGTACACCTAAAGATCGAATGGCAAATAATTGCAGACGGATAATGAATCCTGAGTGTTTACGAGGTTGTGAGTAGTTTGTAAGAAGTCAATCACACCTATGAGAAGTGCTGCAGAAAGCATGAAATGAAACACAAATATCTGAATACACTGACAGCCAAAAAGCTTATTGACTGAATAGCTGTCAGTGCTGCAAGCAGGGGATTCGTTGACAAACAGAAAGCTTGAAGAACACAGCATTTATCTTAAATAAGAACATTAGTTAGAGCCACAGCTTTGTGGGCAGCACTCTCTTAGACTGCTAAGAGAATACAAAAGGCAGAAAGACAAACAAACAAGAAAACATCAAATATTTCTATAATATTCTACATATATTATTAGATTAGATGTGATTAGATTCAATTCAATTCATCATTGGTGAATTAGCGTATCGGTTTAAAATTTCATTGTGATCGCAAGTCAAGTTTTAAATAGGAAAAATATCGAAACTCTTTGGTCATTTTTGAGCGAGATGCTAACGGTCTAATCAGATTCAATGATCTACGCTAAGCTGTAGCTAAAAGTGCTACCGCCAGACCTGGAGATCGGCTGAATGGATTCGAAAACAATAAAGCTCAACTTTTTAACTCTTGGGTAGTTGGAAAATGAGCCTATTTTCAAAAATAGTGGAGTGTTCCTTTAACTCATCTTAAACCATGCTGACAGAGTAATGATATTTAATGAGAATCATTTTGCAACAACAAACAATTACAATATAGGCAATTGTCTCAGTCATGTTAAATCTCATCAATATCTACTTCCACTGAATGAAAAAATGATAAATGAACTGAGATTAAAGCACACTGATTCTAGCCTGAAATGACTTTTCACATTCATCTGCATTGGCCTGCATTCCAGGGTTCATTCAAAAACATAATAAAAAAAATGCCATAACCCCTTTGTCTGCATTAGCCCATTTGGGACATTTAATGGTCCATATACAACTGGCACAGGTTTTATGTACGTATGTATGTATGTATGTATGTATGTATGTATGTATGCATTCATGTATGGATTGATTGATTGATTGATTGATTGATTGTTGTTAAAAAATGAGATTGTATCAAGTCCCAGAATTAGCTTTATTTAACAAACATTTGCTCTTTAAATCTCTTGTATGGGAATAATGTTGCACAGGCTACAGAAATCTTAGGGAATCTTGTGTTACAAGTTAAACAAGAACATTGAGAATACAAATAACTTCCTATTATGAGATAAAATGTTGGCTTCAATGTAATGTAATTAGCCTACAGATTCACCTCACATTATCAGTAAAAACGGTTTAGACGTCCCTATAAGAGTCCCGGTGGCACTGCTATTAAGCACTAACATTAGAACATTAGAATAATTAAACAAATCTCTAGGTGTAAGCTTAAGTGTTTGCATATTTGCAGTTATCTGTCATATACTATTATTACAAAACCCAATAATTTTAATCAAACTCAACTCAATGGTCAAATTTGTGGCATATACAAAATGCTATAATGACAGCGATTCCGTCAGAAATTAAATCTAAACTACAATGAAAAATATTAACATTAAGTTTGCAGTTTCTTCTTCTTCAAAATAATGCTACTTCTTACTTTGACTATCTATTTCTAGCACTGTGATAAATGAACCAATCAGACTCGCAAACTTGCAACTTCACAACTGGCATCTCTGCAGAAATAATTTTCTGGAAAGCTATTACATAATATATAATTTACCTGTAATATAATATTGTAACTAAGGATAGAACTAAAAACCAAGGAAGAATAATTATTGTAATGACAAATCATAATCATTATGAATATGTTTGTTTGCATATGCAAACTGCATCAGTTTACTTGCAGTACTTTGTGTCCACGGGGAAAACAATGTTGTTTCTTAGTAGCACTAATGAGTACAATTTACATGTAATAACAAATATGCCTAAAAAATGTAGTTGATAAACTTGCACGTACAGTAATGCGAGGGACAGCAGATATGTATAGCTACGAGTGTGTTACCAGGCAGATGTTCTCAAATAGACTAATCTACCAACCCACTTGTTTAATTTCTCAGTTGGCAGAACGCTGTCTACATGTGTAGGCACAGGCTCACAGGCCTCTCTTTCTCCATTTAGACAGCGTTTTAGTGCTATTTTCTGCAACTCAATGTTCCTCACTGCAGAAAATTAATGAGATCCAGTTTCATCTATTAGCAAATCTTCAGCTGTTACATGTCCTACATGTTAGCGGAGCAAATTGATCGCCAATTCAAGCACACACTGACATTAATCCTGCTGCAAACCGCCAAGCCAGCGGCGCTAATTCAACACAAAGGCAGAGGCTATTTACATCCCCAAACAGTGAGTGAAATGATCCATGGTGGATACATGAATTCCCGTAACGTGATTAATGCGACCACCAGAAGATAGAGTGGGAAAATAAAGAGGCCAGATCAATACTGCCTTTATTGATAAGCTTTGCCGAATAAACTTGACATTTATCTGCTTAACAGATCTTTCAATACATCACGCCGAGAAAAATATGTTTCCACGCTAACACTATTACACTTTGAAAAGGTCAAGGGAAAGAGGGGAAAAAAGCCAAACTCTTGAAATCTCTGTCAAATTACAGAGCGCAGAGCTCTCTATTGTGCCTTTCCATTTGCCGTCTTGAAAAGGTTTGCACAGCAGAAAGCTTAGGTTTTTTTTCTTTTTGAGGACAACATAGAGCCATCAAATCAGTGGCAGTTTGCCGTTTTGTCGAGAGAGTGCACACAGCGGCTGGCGATTTGGCCTTGGACTAACTTAGTACGACCGCAGCTCTCGGCTTTTAGCTTGCTGAAAAAGGAAGCTTTCACCTCTGCTTGCAATCATTTCATCTCTCATAAGGCAGATAATGCCCTTTTACCCTCGGCTCCAATCTTCCTCCCCAATCAAGCGCTCTTCGCCGTACCCCCAAGTGGGCCTGCTGAGCGCAACCACGCTGCGATTCGAACGTCTTTCCGCAGAGGACGCGTTCTGCAGAGGAGGATCAATAAGAGGATTCCACGTGCAAAGCTAAGGTGACAGGCAAGACTGTGAGAAAGGAGAGCGTGACCTTTGAGAATACAATTTGAAACATCTCCCAAGTACGCTGAGTTAACTCTGACACCCCGCTACGCTTGCGCTCGTGGATCATTTATTTTCCTGGACAGTACCAATTGGGGAAGGGAGTTGATCCTGGCAAACAAAGTCAGATTCATCAATTTCAACACAACCTGCGCCTGTGCCAAAGCCTGTGCTTGTTTTCCTTTTCCTTTTGTCTTTACCCATCAGCGTTTGACCGAGGGTTATTCGTAAAACACTTGTACGTCTCCTCGGCTTCCAGTCTCGTCCGAAATCACTTTTGCAGAGTGCTTTCTGGCTCCTTGCATTATCTCTCTTTCAATTACAGCCGAAGGCTCATCTACATAGTGCACATTGTAGGATTCACTCTCTTAGCCTGTGCTATTACACCACAACCCTGACAGGAAATCCATAGCCGTCCAGCGAAACGATTTAGCTTCCACTTTCCTAATGCAGGAGGAACTTGCGTGTCATTTCTTTTGTGAGAACCCTGATAAATATTTTAAAGGCTAAGGCCTTGTCTGGAGGGAAGGTTACTGTCAAAGAACTCAAAATTATAACCATATATTGAGACGATTGATTTTTTTTTTTTCACCGGACAACACGCCTGACATTTTCTCCCTGCCCTAGAACCACCCCAGCAGCGACATTTGTTGCTAATGCATTTCGTACAACACCTGTTATCCATCATGAAATCTCCATGTTTCGAGATGCTTTCTGAAATCATCTGTGTCATTTCATGAATTAGGCATTTTGAGCAAAGCCTGCAGGTGCGGATCAGAGTCAACAGGGGGCAGTGTGACCTGCCAAATCAACAAGCAAGCCAGCGTGTCTGTGTCCCCCAATTGGCGCAGTCTTGTTTGAAGAGAAAAATACTGCATTGCATTTAGGACAATTGTGTAGCAACAGCAGGATGAAATGCCTGTGGATTTCACACAGTCGCTGGCAGTCTGTGTTGTGCGCCTCAATTTTGTTTGGACAACCTCCTCTCCATGTATAATTAACATTGATACAATTACTATTCTTTATGTCTGGAGACATGCATAAATATAAACTGGAGCACACAGCGAGTTTACAGTGCGTTTGTGCAGGAGGTCTGCATTAATACTACACTGTAATGAACAGCTCTCATTGTGCACTTCAAGGACAATCAAATTTACATTCATGCTTATTTTTGCTTCCTAAAATTGCCTGCTTGAGACACCACATAATTAGCACTCTGAAGAGTTCTGTTTGGCTGCTCCTCAGTTTCCACACGCTCATGTGCTGAATTATCAGTATGAGCAACACAAAGAGGATTTAACAGATTATCACTTGCCATTACTTGGCAAAGTAACACTTTTACTGAGGGTTTCTACCCAATATGGGAGATGGTTTTTGCAGAGATAGTGCTATAATGTAATAGTGTTGGTATTAAATTTTTAAAATATTTATATTATATTATATATTATTATTATTATTTTTTAGAATTTTAGTTAAATTTTATTTTTTTCTAAATAATAAATAGTTAATTTATAATTATTTTTAAAGTTATATCACTGTATTTTTACGCAAATTGTTAAAACAAAGAAATGCATCAATGCATTTTGAATTATTATTATTATTAATATTAAAATTGCATGCATAAATAAATGCACATTTATCGACATCCTGACGATCTTAATGAAAAGCACAAGATTTCAGTTTTCTCACCTGAAATGCTACCTGAACTGGCCGAACCAAACCTTAAGCTTTTACATTATTTAATTTTTTTCCCACATTTTTGTTCAATTATAATTTTTTAACTGTTGATTTACTTTTTTTCTTTTTTTTTTACATAACTAAAAACAAATAAATGCATTAATTGAATCATAATTTTTGTATATATGCATACATACATCTTTATTTTTGTTAAGCTATATAGATGCTGTCAAACGATTAATCGTGATTAATCATTTGACAGCACTAATATATATATATATATAATGTTTTACTTAATTATGCTAATTATGCAAATATATATATATATATATATATATATATTAGTTTTAGCTAATTGTGCATATATATATTTGCATAATTAGCTAAACCAAGTAAAACATTATGTATTATTAATAATTATTCATTTATAATTATTATTTTTTAAATTAAATGTGTTAAATACGTTATTTTTTCATGTGATGTTGTCCACTTTTATAGACATCCAGACCATCTTTATGTAAAGCATGAGATTTCAATCTTCTCTTGCCTGAAAACGTGACCTGAATCAGCTAGACCGAACCAAACCTTGAGCTTTTCCCAGAAAGAGACCATTCCTCATGTAAAATCATAGAGGCCTTGAGCTTCCATCTCATAAAAGCCATGTCACAGTGTCGACAGCCACACAAAAAGACACTTCCTGCAGAGATCTTACATTCTCGCGCACACAGCCCGAATTACAAAGGAACTCCATTTGATCTTCTGTGAGGCAAGATGCAATTAGCACTAGATTTTTGCATGCAAATTGAATTACTTGTTTCCATGGGACCTTAAGACCTCAAAGACATATTCCCTCTTGTCCCTGAAGCAATGTGGGTCTGGCAGCATTAACATTTGATAAGAAGGGTCGTTTACAACTCCCAGCAGCCTGCAAGACTCAGACAGTGACCTTTCAAACCACGGTAAATTTCAGACCTTTAAGATTTGTGCCGCTCTTGTCTGGACAATCGGAAATTTCCTCTCTGCCAACACAGAACGCATCCCTTTTTTCTTTAAATAACTCCCATAATAGCATTAATTCTTCAACTCGCTATGGCTATTATTCATAAGCTACATGATGCATTTGGTAGAATGCTATTAGGTTACAGTTTGGGCCAGTGCTCAGTTCCTAGCTCCTCGTTGCCAGGGAATCCATCTTTTGCACGTAAAGCATCACCTGGCATCTACAAAGCAACATTAGCGAGGATAGTGCGGTGATTGATTTCATAACAATACAGTTGTATATCATCCTCTAGTGAAATCTATTTAATCTAATTTGAGTGCATTGTAAAATGCTCTGCCCAGAGAGAGCAAGTGACAGGGAATAACAATCAGCTTCTTCCCAGGAGTGGGAGGCATCCGGGGAATCTGTTCTGAACAAGGCAAAAATTTGAGTAATATAATGTTAA
This sequence comes from Onychostoma macrolepis, assembly GCF_012432095.1. Taxonomy (NCBI): domain Eukaryota; kingdom Metazoa; phylum Chordata; class Actinopteri; order Cypriniformes; family Cyprinidae; genus Onychostoma; species Onychostoma macrolepis. Next base: position 6,038,381 of record NC_081168.1, on the reverse strand, counting down.
CATATACATATTCATCATTGCTTTACATTATGTTCGACTTACAAAGACTACATCTGGTTGCATATTGCCAGTGGGCTCGAGGACAGTGATAGACTCAAACAGCAAGATAACACAATTTGTAGGGTGAGGTGTTTGTTGCCATAGGAAGAAAGATAGATAAATCATATCAAATAAATAAATAAATGCTGCAGGCGGCTGAGAATGTCTTTGGATATACTTCCTATCGGTTTGATAAGGAAATCACTGACGCTGAACCGCTTTGCCTTATGTGCTCAGAAACCAGAATGACATGTTTATTTTCCTGTGAAACCAGATGTTAAGAGGATACGTGAGAATTAAACTAAAGCACAGTCTTTAAAGTAGTGCATTTGCGACTTCCTCACACAAAGGATCAATTGCCATTCATCACAACATTGGTTCTGTAGAAAACTTTGATTCAACTTGCTCTGTTCTCTGGCATCACCTCTGAACAGAATCAATGTGAAATTTGTGGGAAGTCTTGAAGTCTTGATCGGCTGAATTTGAGACACACACACACACACACACACACACACACACACACACACACACACACACACACAGCATCAAAACCAGAACATCCTGCTTATGGCATCTTGTCTGCTTCGCTCTAACTATGAGAGTTCAGAGCCGAGAGTCTGACTGTATTTTCACACCCTCATCTATTTGGAATCTCCACCAATATTCTTCACTGGTCTCATAAAACCGCACTTACAGCTTGAATTGCACATCTCTTTCTGCAGCTTTTATTTGTTCTTGGGTTCTACAAATGGAGGCCTTTATGTTTTCTGAGGCTTCTTTCTGTCCTTTCTTCCTTATGTTCTTTTTTTTTTTCTTTGTTCTTTCATCACTTCCTTTCCTTGCTCTTTCCTTTCTCTATTTATCCCCATTTTCATGCTTTCATCCTACTTTCCCTCATTACTTTATTTCATTGCCTCCTTAATTTTGTCCATCTTGCTCTCCTTCCTTCATTCTATCGCACTTTCCTTTTCCATTCCTTTCTTCTTCCCTTCTTTCTTTTGTTCTTCACTTAATTTTTTTTCCATCTTCCTTCCTACTCTATTTCTTTTAATATTTCCTTTCTTTCATCCCTCATTCCTTTCTATTTCCCTTCCATTCATATATTCTATCCTTCATTTCAGACTTCCTTCCCTCTATCCATCATTCATTTTTTCTCCGTTTCATCTATTTTGGATGTTAGGTAACACTTTAGTATAGTGACTAATTCTCACTATTAACAAGTTGCTTATTAGAATTTATTAACATATTGGTTGTTTATTAGTGCTTATAAAGCACATTTTCTGCAAGACCATTCCCTCATAATTTCCTTTATTTTATCCTCCATTTCTTTCTTTCTGTCTCCCTTTCCTTTTCCGTCATTCATTAATTTCTTAGTTCCTTCCCTTTTTCTTCTTTTTTTTTCTTTTTCCTTTCTTCTCTCCTTCCTTTATTCCTTCTCACTTTTCCACCCTTTTATTTCTTTGTCTTTACACATTTATCATTCTTCCGGCATGGTGATTTTTTACCTTGTTTGATGCCAGACTCACTCATTACAGTGAACTCCTAGAGGAATGGCACAGGTTTGCTGCCAAGCAAATGACTGTTCCCACAGCACACAATATTTGCTGTTCCCTCTTTCTTGCCTGTGGTGGTGTTATTGGAGTAGGTACCACAAGGACACAGTAAAAACCAAAGGATTTGTCCAACAAGCTTCAAAACATAGTCTGCCATGGCTCTGCAGCAGTTACACAGAGAAGTCAATTCTAGACCTATATATATATATATATATATATATATATATATATATATATATATATACTGTATATATATATATATATATATATATATATATTTACAACAAACACGAACACCAATAAGTCCAAAATAAATAAATAAATCACAAGGACAGCATGGGTACCTATAGTCCAAACTCTAAATTGAACATTGATATGCAGTACATCATTAAGGACTAGCCAAAATTAAGTTGGGAATGGGCAGGAAGCATATATCTACTTTGTATTTGATGCTTTAAATCAATAGCCTTTGTATAAAACAGGAAATCCCCAGTTTAAAATGCTACGAAAAATCAGTTTGGCACAACTAGGAATGAGCAGCCTTCAAGACCAATGGAGATAAGACTAATGGGAATTGTGTGATGTATGAGACTTGATAGGTGTGATGAAGGGGCTTTGAAAAGGATATGGCTAGATAGTGATCCTACATAATCTTTCCCTTCATATCGAACATTTAGCCTAGCGTGATGGGCATGGTGCTCAGGGACCAGCACACACTGAAGATCAGAAATCCAGCTGTGAGACTGGCCTATACTGTAGGCCTGTCTGCATCAGCACACTGACATAGTGTAATCAGCGCCTTGTCAGGAAGTAAAAAGGAGGAGTAAAGCAGTCTTCTGTAGAGCACTCAGCCCGCTTTAGCCTACGCTAATAAGCTTTGTGCGTCCTGTTTGCTGCAAGGCAAATGATGTATAACAGGATGGCGAGAACGGAGAGAGAAAAAAATTGTTCTTAATGTCACCGCCGGTTTGAAGGTATTTCTTCAACATTTCCTCTGTGGAATCTCTGCAAATTTACCAAGCACACACTCTCACTTTCTGGTGAGATTAGGTGGCTGTCGGAACCGTCCCCGTCTAATGACACCGCTTTAATGAGCGGTCATTTCTCCCCGGCTGGTTGCTGCTGGTGGGGCGGGGGGCGGGGGAGTGAATGAGCTTGGGAGGGAGTCAGGGAGACTGGGACTGGCTCTCTGAAATATCCCCTGCTGGAAGGGGAACGGATGTTCAGATACAGCTCCCTGGGCAACGGCGTTAGAGCCACGTCTCAGCTCTACAAGCTGTGTGCGCCAGCCCTCTCCGACTTGAAGTTTCTCCGACCACAGCGAGGCCAATTAGGGGTGCGCTGTTGAAAGAGCAGCAATTATTCTTTCGCACGACACGCATGGCTCCTGCATTCCACCCATTATTATCTTCTGGCTCCCCCTCTGTGAAAAGCTGGCAAACTCTTCACGCATCCCTACTCCTATGAGCTTCAGTGAGTCTGGCTGTCCAAAGCTGGAGACCGCCAATGACAGCGCTGAGGTGTCTGGGCTAAAATAGGGCATGAAATAAAAGCAAGCAAGGGAGTGATTAGGAGAAGACCAGGGAAAAGACAGTGCTAGTTTCAGTCATTGCCTCCTGCTTGCAGAACATGCCTCATTCAGATTCACAATAATTGCTTATACTCCACGTCAAGGCACGATGCAAGCCGAGGCACAAACAATTAAAGATAAGAATCGCCGGTAGTGTTTTCCGCCATTAGCGCAACGTTATGCAGATAGATTCTAAAGCTGTCCTTTGAACGAACCGTGCACTCAAAGAACTCATGATATGCATCATCCAAGATGGCACATTTCACCGGGGCAATTTTAAGCCACTGTAGGAGCTTCTACACCCATGCGCTGGGAGTTATATCCGCCGTTGGCGCCGGCTCCCCGTAGTCACCCTATCTTCAACCGAGTCATATAAGTAGACAGCTGAGGGGCTGGAATCAGAGGCCTCCTGTGAGGAGCTTGCTCGGGGAAATGTAAAACAGCTTGTTAATACAAGACGAATCAATCAGACGTATTACGTAGATGTAACTTGATGGTAAGTAGCGAACGGAGTGACGGCGAGCAATTAGTTTGTGGCTTAGCACTCGGATCCTGAGAGATTTCACCTTGCACCTCCTCTGAAGAACTCCCGTAGCTTCTTTCATATCCTCGGTTCAAAACAAAATTCATGTTTCTCCTTTAGATAGAGGTATTGATGAAAAATAAAGCTAGTCTCTGTGAGAGGGTTTCCAACAGTGGTGCAGAATAAGATACTCCTCAATTCACAGTGACCTTTGAGCTTTCAAGTCTTTGATTTTTTCTCCTCTTTTCAGACAGTCAAGGATCCACTCTGTTGGTGATATTACTAGGAAGGCTAGATGATAATAAAGGAAATTTTGATGGGGCACACAGCCTGCTTTCTTCCCTCTTGTGACAAAAAAAAAAAAAAAGTTCCGCGACTGAGCAATTCACTCCTTTCATCTTGGTCTGACACATCTTGCAAGCTTTTAGTTTATTCACTCAGGAATCGTCTTCTGGCCGCCAAGAGGCGTAGCTGGACTAGCAAACCGCGCTCTCTCGTCTCTTTGACCTGTCTGAGCGGTTATTTTTTGAAATACTTTTCCAAATAGCGCCGTGCTCTGTCCACTGACTCAGACCCTGAAACCCAATCATTGACAGCAGAGAACAACAAAATGTTCCCAGGGCTGTCATTTACAATGGACACACAACCACAGGAGCTTGTTTTACAGCTCTGTTGAGATAATCAATGAGTGACTTGGCAGCAACGAGGTCCTATTGAGGCACATTTCCCACTCGCTCCCTTTTTCTTTCTCCTTTTCTCCGCCTCAGTCCTGTCCTCGCTCCGTCTCTCGAGAGATTGTTCTCAAATAAATTGATTTGACGGTATTGCTGTGTTTGATAACATGAGAAAGCCAATGGAATCTGTCAACACAAGCGCCCTCATCCAGCACGCCTTCCCCACATTCATTCACAGCCCTGCTTAAATGACTGTTTATTACTAAGACTAATTTAGTTTAACAGGCAACTACACATGCTGTAACAGTTCCAGCTGATGCCAGGAGATGGAAGACAGTTGGGCCAAGACTGCACTGGAAGACGGATAGCTTTTAACGCTTAGATAAGAGAGACATGCTGAAATAAGTCACAGCCATCTAGCAGACATAAAATCGAGTGGCACTGCCCAGTCCTGTCACACAGCGACTCAGGATAAATTGATGCGTGGCCTGTCCACTGGGGCTTCTAATTGTATTTTCTTTTACGTGGTAGGTTTTGTCAGGGTGCATCTGTCATGTATGACATCTGTAAAATGACAGCCTTTCTCGAGTGCGGAAAGAAGGCTGCTGGGTCTGGGAGATCATGATACCCATGAATTTTTTGCTCAGACATCACTTCAGTGGTTTTTAACCAAGATTTTTTTAAAACTGATAAAGTGTCATGTTTTCCCTTTGGCCATCTACATCCCGGCCAGAGAAGTTTCGAATGAAGGCATTCGAGTGCTGTTTCTAACGCATTCGCTTTTATTTTCCATTGTTGTGACATAAACGTCAAGTTATTCCTACATGCTTTTGAATGAATGTCCTGCATTCTGAAGTAGCATTTTAAAATACTATCAATTTTCTATAGCGATATCTGATGACAAGTTATGTACTTAATGTCAATAGAAAACCGAGGGTTACGTCTGTATGTGAATTATATAATATTACTGGCACCAAATCTATAAAATAACATACTTTCACAGCCATCACAGTAAAGTGCACTTTTCTGTGATCTTTATGTTATACATTCATATTTTACTGGCACAGCAAGCTACTAAAAAAAAAATAAATGCACCAAGCAAGCATAACCCTAGCTGTGACTGGAACATAAATGCAATCTTTTCAACCAAGGGTTTTACAACAAGAGGTCTTGTGCAGTATTTAGAGGTTCATCTGTACAGTAGAGACACAATAATTCAATACAGTAGAACTGCAACTTTATCTATACATCTCTTAGTGCCCCACCTGTCATTTGAAGTGGAACTCTTCCAATAGTCCAAACACAGAGCCCTAAACCTCTGAACTACGTCTGAATACATCTGACTTTCATCTCTGGGGTGCATGAGCAACACCACACTTTCAAGAAACATGCTACAAAGAGAAGCATAAGACTTTTGGAAGAAAAGAACAAGCAGGATTTTATGCCGTCTGCAACACGGTCACAGCATGAGAGCTGGCTGGTGTTCGCTTTTCACTTAGCTTTACATGCGTTTTCTTTCATTTAATAATTCATGAATTTAATAATTACAGCATAGTGGGAACTTTCATGTGTGTCTAATTAATTTTTCTTTTCTTTTTCTTTAAATCCCATTCAAAAAAGATCTGATCCACAGAAGATTAGATATATTGATGGAGTCTATTTCACCCATGGTCATGTGTATTCTGTCATGAGTCATTCTTCTAAAAATAAAATCTTTGTATCATTTATTTATTATTTGGATGATTTGAAATGCAGTAAAAACAGCTATGCGGTAACTATATTCACAGTATACGGAGAGTGTTTTCACATTATTAATGGACACTTTTAATGTAATAATCATAACTGTCATAATTCTAACTGACATGAAAGGAATAATGTAGTTACAGTGATAAACTGCAAAATAAACCCAGATGACACTCATTACATGGCTGCTCACCAAATACATGCATACACGGATGGATATGAGCCATTGATTTTTTTATTTTTTTTGCTTTGTTTTTCATTTCATTCTGTATATTATCTAACAGGTTCAGGCAAGAATAAAATATACAAATGTACAATACAAACAGTCTAGTAATAAGACAAACACATGCAATAACATTAAATCTGTGTTAAAACCGAAGACATTTGAGGTCATTTTCACTACGATGCTTGATGGCACCAGAGGTGATTGAATTAAACAAGAGACAGCAAAGATGGTCATATTCTGCTAAAATAGTGTCGTTCTCTGACGAAAAAAATAAGATTAAGTAATAAAGTGACGCTGCAATGTGTGCAACTTCTATAAAAAATCCAAAAAATCCACAATTTACCATATTTTAAAAGCACTTTTTAAATCACACTTTGCTGTCTCACACAATGCCACTTTGACCATTAGCTCAGTGTCCAGCAATGGGCTGTGGATCTTTGCTATAATTACAAAGATCAATGTCATTATCATAAATTATTACATAGCCCTCTGGAATACTTCATTCTTATTGGCCAGTCTCATGAATTGTATTTCTGCACACTAACCATTAAACTGACCGTCCCAAGCAACCAATTTCCTACATGGCTATGGTGGTTTCATGTCTCGCATATCACCCTGCGGTCTCTTTCTCCTCACATAATAAAATAATTTCAACTCAAATCAATATTTAATGTCCAATTATTTATTTATTTGACAGGTAGCCATGTAATAAGCGGGATAATGTAGAGTCAGCCAGTCATTTCAGCAAAATAAACCCTATTCGGTGTGATACAAGACCCCTGTTTATCTTACAATAATGACCTTTACAGAAGAACTATATAAGTGCATGTAAAAATCACTGCAGTTTAGGGACTGAGCGCTTTGCAAAAGCTTCTGGGCTAAATAGAGGGGGAAGAAGAGAGATGGAGAGGTTAAAAGAGAGAGAGGGAAGGAGAGAGAGAGAGATTTATGTAGGAAGAAAAATTACCTTTGTCGCACAGAAGGACAGTGGTAAATGGTGCGTCATTCTGCAGTAATTTACAAATCGCGGAGTGGAAACAAAATTAGATTAAGAGGGTACGTTGAAATGGACCTGCTAAACATCACTATTAATTACACTGTTGTCAAGGGCGAAAATTATTTATTTTCATGGCAGAGGGGAAAACAAAGGCTGCTGGTGGGTTTAAATGGGTTTACAGGCATTTTTCACTTGAGCAACCTCAGAAAAAAACATACAAGGAAAACATAGATTTTCAATTAAAGGACACTAATGTCTACATTACTACTGAAGCAATAAACTTTCTGACTTATGGAGAACAGCAAGAACAACAAAGACACCGCAGCTTTACGACTCATTGCAGACATTAATGAGCAAGAAAATGTGGGTTTTCGCAGCTCCAAAGATCAACCATTTTGGATGCTTTCCATTAAATTAGTGTCTTCAGATGTCTCGATTCTATCATGCATAAAAGGACAAAGATACCACCCTCACTCAAAGAAAAAAAAAAAGTCACACATCTGGTTACAAAAAAAAGAAAGAAAGATATATCTCGCCTCTCAGACCTTGTGTCATTGTTTTGTTTTATAATTGTAAAAGCAGAGGAGAAACTCTGGGAAGCTGTCAAAGCGATGAAGATCTCAGGCTGACAGCGTGGTGAACTTCATTGCGAGCCGGTCCGTCCAATTCCAGCCTGAGCGCCGCTCATTAGGGCACGTCTGCGCAGGCAGCCGGGGGATGCGGCAGCACCCGGTCCACCCCGACGCAGGCATCCAGCGGGGCATCTGGCAGGGCTACACTTCAGGTCAGTCTATCTGAGAAGGGAGCGCATCAGCAGCCACTTCATGGATGGCACACTGTCTGCGGCTGACAGCTTGTCATTTATCACAGCTGAGCAGTGGCGTCAGGTGGGATCATGATTAATTTCACTTTACCACTTTCAGAAATAAGCCCTATAAATCATCTTAAGCTCCGTGTGCAAGTTTTGTTGTAGCCACATGACAAATCTTCACCACATCCCGCTCCGCCTCAGCGGCCTACAATGGGTCCTGCCACACGGCTCACAAAAACCAGCCGGCGATGGCCAGGAAGGAGAGTGACATTTCGTAAATACCCCGAAGGATTATTAAAGCAAGACAGCTCCGGTTAGAGCCCACGGCGATGACTGAAGAAACCACATCGTCCATTTGTAAAGATAAATGCCTAGCAGTCTTTCTTCACTGTCCATCTGTTTGTTGCTGAACGTTTTTAGTTTTAGCTTTATTTGGCATCTTTACACATGCTAATGATATAGACGTGTCATTGAGATGTAAAATAGACTTTAATCAAATGTGGGTGGAGAAAAAGCGCTCTTCGTAAGTCAAGAGGTAACGCGACATCTTCAGTAGCGCAGGTGGCGGCGTGCCAATCCATCAGTGTGCTTATTAACTGTTTTTATATCACTTTAATCAGATGTCTTGGACTATGAGCTAAAATTGTGTTCAGCTTTCACAGGGTGAGTGCTCCAGTCATTTTAAAAGCATGTAATTGATGCCCATGTCACATCTGAAGTTATCATCTTCCACTGAGATGCTGTTTTTCTTTCCAGCTTTGGATGCCAGGCTACTTAATTAAGTGATGACTTCCAAATTTAAATCAGATCGCTTGAAATGCACGGCAATTTTTTCTCTTTAAAAGTGCCTTGTCAAGGAACCGATTCACTCAGGAATATATATTCGGTAGCCAAGCGTGATGCTATCCCTTAATCTATTGTCCACCGTCTCCATATCTCTTTTCCGGATGGCGGGTAATACTTCAGGACGGATGCCCTACATGCTAGAGTAATGTGACACTTAAACGATTTCCTCATAAGGCCCAGTGACAGATAGCGGAGGGTAAACAGCTGCTGCATGTTACATTTTCTGTCCGCTCTGTCTGCATTTCAATGGCTGCACTTTGCTCCAATTTATTCCCATCTCGGAGATATAGACCGTTTCCAACTGTGCCTAAATCCATATTCCCCAATAACACAGTATGCACTTCCCTGGTGAACTCGACAAATGCCACACAATCAGGGCTCCCCAGCTGCTAAGCTATGCCCCACAACACTTTGCTCAGGCACAGAGGCAAGTGAAGCTAATCGATTCCAAGGCTGTGCCTCTAAACCAAATGTAGTCCTGTTTCTAGGACGTAGTCCCTGAAAAGGAACTCGAAACTCAAAATTACACACATCGCATGGAAAGAAGGGAGAAATAAAAATGCTATATGAGAGAAAAAAAAAGCTTTTTTTTGCTTCTTTCCACTCGAGAATAAAGGCAGAAAACATTTTGTATGCAACAGAGGTGGGGGTTTTGAGCACTTTGTATAATTTCCTATCAAGGTGAAAAAGTTTGCATGGCTAAATACTATATGGTTGCTAGTGTTGTCATGACACTAGAATTTCTAACTTGCAATAGCCTGAAAAAAAAAAAGAAAAGAATTCTATATTCTATACCACATTCAATACCATGACAATACCGATTTTCAATACCAGCCACAACATAAAATATGGCATACAATTTTTTTTTTTTTTTTAATAAAATGTTCTTATCAACTTCTTATCTGGGATTCCTCAAGCATGATAGTCTTCATTAATAATAATAATAACTTTCTTTTTCTTTTTTTTTTAAAATGACTTTGCAATAGCAAAATTACAATAATTATAACCCAAGTTTTTCCCTTGAAAAATGAATCCCTCACTCTTTTATTTTGGTGGAAAACTGTAGGGAGACATTTAAGTATCTGTGACAACGCTCATTTCAAATATGCATAAAATGTGTGAAATGCTGTAATCATCCATCCACAGAAATGTGATGAAAAAGTGAAAAAGCATAACTGAAAGCATGTTCCATTCCCAAATACATGCAAAACTCAAAACACATACAGAGATGGAGTTGCATTTACTGTGAACAGAGTTGTTCTGAGATACTGAAAACACTATATCATGAGCTGCATGTGTGTAAATGAGCACAGTGCTGCGCTTTGCTCTGAAAAAATTCAGAACAACAGATTATATACTTTATTTAAATACACAGGGCAGTACTGTTGGAGAGAACAGAGAATGAGAGAGCGCAGATGCCACCAGTGAATCGATACTGCGGAATTCAAATATTGAAAACATTTGAAATATTCTGAATAAATAGGTAATATAATCAACATTTTTGAGGCAACCATCGGTTGCTATAGGATATTTATATTCTCATTGAAGTATTCTTGTTCTGAAGTTTTAATTGGCTTCAATAAATAAATAATTTGCGCTCCACCTCAGCAGATGTGCACTACAGTGTTTCATAATATTTGCCGTGCAGGTATATGGTAGGTGTCAGCGATGGTACCTCTCAAAGTCTCCCTGAAAGAAGTAAACAAACACACAATGAAAAAAATAAATATTTCAGAACTTCATCATTGTGACCTGTTTTCTATATTGCACAAACTCCTCTCCTCACAGAAGCTCCCGAGACGCCGTCATTTATAGCTTTGAGCTACAGTAACTGTGAGATATGATTGCTTTGAGCACTTCTCATGCGCAGAACTTTCAGATGGTGCAAATGAAACTAATTTGACTGGGGAAAGAGTGCCTTAATGCATTTTGAGTGCTTTTCGCAGGCTCTGCATTTGTATGGGTGTTTCGCACACGCGCATGCGCTACTGTTGTTACTCGGTTGGGAGGGCCAGGTTCGGATTGCCATCGCCACAGGCAGAGGGCCAACTGCGGTATCAGGGTTCTGGGTGGGTATCCCATAAAAATGCATGGCCACATGCTGCTTCCAAAGGCTTTTCATCTTCCCTCTGTCTGCCGAGCCCCAAACACCTGGAGCACAAGGGGAGTCCGGAGTGCATGTGTGTGCACAAGGAGGGATATGCACACACACAGGGATGCGTGGGCTTTGTCCGCCTGTCTGCCGGTCAGCTCTCCGACTGCTTATTAATTTAGAAGCGTTTGCGGTCTCTAGGGACAGAGAGATAAATGCCAGCAGCAGAGGCAGGCCGGCGGTGAACTCATAAAACCTATTAAAGGAAGCTGTTCATCACCTCCATCAGCAGGTCTGATTATGGCCAGGGCCAGCTGTAAACCTCCACAGCCCTCAGCGGAGCCCCAGACACACCACTCACTCTGCTAGCAGCCCTCCGAAGCCACGCTGCCCACCCAGCAGCTCCCATTATGGTGAGGGATGAGATGGTGATCCCAACTACGTACGGGATTTATCGACAGACGCAAGCGCGGCGCCGTAGCTTCAAATGCCAGTCACTGCGGTATTAGCACTTCGCCTCACAACTGCATTTTCTGCGCGTGTTGACGGTGTTATATTATCATACAAATACTTGCGAGATGAACATTTATTAAAAAAAAAAGATGCTTGCTGCCTCTTGCGGTTGCCACAAATACAAGATAAAGATAAACTCATCACCCTCCATCAGATTTCCCCTCAGTTTTGCTTGTATCAGCAAGCGAGCGCACCAGCCAGGACGCTACTGTATGTAGTTTTGTTCTATTAGGAGGTTACATTCACAGCGCCCCCCTCCCCTCCCATGATGTATTTCGCTTATTTGTGTCTTTACGCATCACAAGCGCCGTTTAGAAGCTCTTGCCCGCAGAGAGCAGGGAAATGGCGTGCCAAGGCATCAGTCAAAGACCGAACCTACTTTACAATCAAACATTATGAACTGCTGTTGGAATTAGGACAGCTTCCAGGGAACTAGGGGACACAAAATTATCCAAATCCCATTAATCTTTTTTGAGAGAGATGCTGACATTTTGTAGTCTAATTAAAAATGCCACACAATGAATTTTCCAATGGTAACAATAATTAGCAATTGTCCAGGGACCAGAAAAGGGGACACAAATGCAACGGCTATGCCGTTTACGTGCTTGGCTTTTTGGTTATCGCAGTCAGATGGGGGAAACGGGTGGAAAAGGGCTCTTTGATGCATTGTAGTTCCGCATGTTATTATGGTCACACATTCTATGAACTTCAATTAATTAAGTAGCGCAAAATGCCACTGCATGCTGTGAATAATTTAGATTAATGCAACCATTAAATGATCTGTTGCTATCATAATCAGCCATTTCCAAGGAAAATTTCCCTAGTGATTATTATTATATTATACTACTGGGCCGTTGAATGCTTGAATCTGATTGGCTGACAAACGTTCTAAGGTGTGCAATTATTTTCAGGGAAACGCACGGCGAACGTAGTTCCAGGCAGCTCTTGACCGCATTACATGACCATATCACTTCGCCAAATGATTTCTGTTATTTCAAAGGTCTTACAACAGCAAAACAACCAAAACCCACAACGACACTGGCCAAATAAATAAATATAGTAAACAAATGGATAAAAACGACAGATCATGTCCATGTTTTTGCCACAAAATTACGCTTTATTATGTACGGAAAACACATACTTTCGCGCTAATGTTGTTAGCACTACTCTGACGATTTTATCAGTAAACAACTTAAAAACTACATGACTTCTCACAAGTGAGGTAACAACAATGGCGCTGTTCGTGAACAAAAGGAACTAAGTTTCACTATAACTAGAGACATTGCTGCCGAACATTATTGAGAGACGCGCAGAGGTAATCTCTCTCTCTCTCTCTCTCTCTCTCTCTCTCATAACTTACTTATTAACTGTATTAACTGCATTATTAGTCCACTATCAACGACGGGCCGTTGGATTATTAGAAAAATAATGCACACCCGAGGTGTAATGACCACTCCGCTTCGCGTCGTGACCGCATCACCACCTCGGGTGTGCATTATTTTTCTAATAATCCAATGGCCCGTCGTCAATTATTCCTTACTTATAGCTAGCACCATGCTGTTTATATAACATGCTAAATGCATAAATGTACAGTTGCAAACATAATACATCCTGTTCCAAAAATTCTTGTTCTGAATAGGGCCTATATCTATGTTAAAGGGATAGTTCACCCAAAAGAGAAAATTTGATGTTTATCTGCTTACCCCCAGGGCATCCAAGATGTAGGTGACTTTGTTTCTTCAGTAGAACACAGACAAAGATTTTTAACTCAAATCGTTGCAGTCTGCCAGTCCTATAGTGCAAGTCAATGGGCACACAATCTTTGAAAGTAAAAAAAAACATGCACAGGCAAATCCAAATTAAACCCTGCGGCTCGTGACGATACATTGATGTTCTAAGACACGAAACGATTTGAGTTAAAAATCTTTTTTGAGTGAACTATCCCTTTAAGTAACATTATTTTACAGTGTGCTTGTTACGTGTTACATGTACTATACAATAATATGTACCATAGTTATAACGGTAACACTTTAGAAGGTGAACACATATTCACTATTAACTAAGAGTTTTCCCTGAACAAACTCCTAATTTGCTGCTTATTAATAGTTAGTAAAGTAGTTAAGTTTTAGGTATGGGCAGGATTAAGGGAACGAAAATACGGCCTTGCAGAATAAGGCATTAATATGTGCTTTATAAAGTACTAATAAACAACCAATATGCTAGTAACATGCACGTTAATAAGCAACTAGACCATAGTGAAAACTGGTCCTTAAAATAAAACACTACCATTATAACACTAGATTATACATAATTGCATGCAATAATGCTAAACCAAACCCCAAAATTACATGATGATAATTAATTCAGTACTTAATAGCTTATAACTCAATACTTAAATGTATATATATTATATTATATATTACATTACATTATACACTCTCAGAAATAAAGGTACAAAAGCTGTCACTGGGGCGGTACCTTTTCAAAAGGTACATGTTTGTACCTAAAGGGTCTATTTTGGTACCTTAAAGGTACATATTAGTACTTAAAGTGTACGTATTTGAAACTAATAGGTACAAAAGTGTACCTTTTGAAAAGGTACCGCCCCAGTGACAGCTTTTGTACCTTTATTTCTGAGAGTGTATTAATGACCTTGCCAGTGTATTCAATGGATCCATTTGATCATATATACTGTTTAAAAAGTAGAGCATGGTGCTAGCAAATATGCTTTTGATAAAAGTGTCTGCCAGATGCATAAATATTTATTGTCAAATAATATAATATAATATAATATATGAAATGTATATGTATAGTTGTCTATGGACAGTAACCCTGTCTAAAGTCATTTGCATTTCCTCATTACATTACATTATCTACTGGAGAACGGAAGGGCCAAAATGACATCTCCAATCCAGATGCCGGGGCCAATCATGATGTGAAACTGGCAAGTGATGCACTCCTTAAGATCCATCCATCTGTCACTCCAATTCCCTGGTCAGCAAATCATTTCTTTCCAAAGACACATGTGAAGCAGACTTCTCCTACCCACTTTAATCATCACTCCGTGCTCGAAATAACAGAGGCTGTCCCATGGACCGCTGTCGTTTCTGGTGATCATAACAGATAATTACCCACCTCCCTGGACAGCCATACTGCACATCTCTCCCAGAAGCACTATCTCCTAGTGAATGTGCTGTACTCGTGAAAGCTCGGTGTGTGAGTAACGAGCTCAAAGTGGCAGTGATTCAGTCCCTTATGTCACCCAGATAGTCTTCAGATGGCAAGCAAAGGTAAGTCAAACTTCACCTACAAAAAATGACTTTTTATCTTGAGGAGGAGGATGAATTAATCAATAAAAAGGATGACCGGTAAAAAATGGTGTGCTCATAATTCCTCACCGGTGGCAGGTCTGGATCTGAGCGTGTGTTTTGGCAACAGGGGGCACTGTTGCTGTTCTGAAGGAGAGAGCTGGCAGCTTGCCGCAGTGAGTGAGTGACCAAAGGAAAATCATTGCTCAGTGACCGACGGGGAAGCTACACTGATCGCCATTGATCCTTTAGTGCTGTCCCCTAGCTTGACCACTGCCCTAGTGCCTGTGCAAGGCTAGCATAGTTTTATCAGACTGGACCACTGCATTACAGCCAATACACAATAACCCCATTACTGTACGGATGCCTGTGTGTGCAATGAGGGGAAAGTAAAACGAGAGACCTCAGATGCTCTGCATATTACCTAGATATTCTACACTCTCCTTATCGGTTTGTATTAGTGGGCATGTGAGATATGACATGCAAGGTATTAGAGAGATTTATTTGGTCTTACATTATAAAACTGCTCAAACTGTTAAGGAAATTTAATTATAAGAAGAAATGAGGGACATAATTACTGTAGTTCCCCCAATCTAAAAAAAGTCAACTGTAAATTCAAACATGCAATACTCAAGAAAACTACTAAGACTGCACATAAATTGCTGTACATTAGATGCATGCATTATTTGTTAACAAATTAAGAGTTGCAATTACTAAATAAAATGGAAATAATTCTGTTATGACTTGTTGACAAAAACAATATTCACAAAACATGCTACTAAATGTTTGGTTGGAAAAACATTGTGTGAAAGGAAACATTTCTAGTCTCAACGAAAGCATAATTGCACGTTTTGATTGAATGATACTGCAGCTGCTACAATTAGGATTGAGTAAGATAAAGAAAACAATTTACAGTTTATGAAAATTGCAAAATATTATATATATATATATATATATATATATATATATATATATATATAACATTCTTTTTGTTAATATTTTTAATTTAATTTAGTTTAGGGACTAATTCTCACTATAGACTAACTATTGACTACCTTTGCCTCAAACTCCTAATTTGCTGTTTATTAACAGTTAGTAAGGTAGTTGTTAAGTTTAGGCTTAAGGTATCTAAAATATGGTCATGCAAAATAAGGCATTAATATGTGCTTTATAAGTAGTAATAAACAGCCAATATGCTAGTAATATGCATGCTAATAAGCAACTAGTTAATAGTGAAAATTGGTCATAAAAAAATGTTACCAATTGGTTGGTTGGTTGGTTATCCGATCAATTGATTTGCTACACACATCCACAGGCACAAGCTCCCACACAAACAAAACCAAACTAAACATGAACCATCCACATGCACTTCCACATCCACAAACGTCTCAAACAAAATCTATAATCAAGATCCTGTGCTCCACCCCCTCCAGTGAGGCCAATTGGTATTCCGGGAGATCCTCAGCCCCCTGTTGCGTTCCCAATCTCCAACCAGGAAAGAGAGAAAAGAGGTTACTAAGCCCTAGGATGGAAGATGCCTGGCGATGGATTAATGGCTGGGAGAACAAATGAAGTCTTGGAGAGAGTTTATATCTTTCAATACAAAGCAGAAAAGTGGATGGCTATTTTATTTTATACTGGTCCTCCGCACAGTTTGCCTGCATTAGCACACCTTTGAAACAGCACTGACTTTCACCGTACATGAGAAGGAGAATAGGATGAAATCTACTTACTGCATTGAAATGAGGTAACGCACATCTTTCGAGTGAAATTGAGTGTTGTTGGCAGTACAGTGGAGTGGGGCTCGGATTGAAATTGGATCGCGGTGTAGGATGATAGTTATTTTTAACACAACATGCACAAGGTATGGCTGTAAATATTGTAGCACAGGGGTTGAAAAAGACAAAAAAGGATATGGTCAATCTTAGGGGAAAATATTTAATGCTTATTTTCTTTTAACAGCCAGCGGAAGAGTTCACAATTACTATTTTAACGAACAACACATTTGCCCAAAACAATCATATGAATGGTACGACTACTACAATAAAACAGCAACAAGCAACAGTGAACAGAAATGCTAATTCTATTCATTATCACTAAGAGCTATTTCTATTTGCATATTCGATGTCCCACAGTCCAGGTTTGACTGGCATATCCAAATATACCGCCACAGAGATTACGGCCTCAAGGGCACTGCTCACTGGCAGATGCTACAAATACTGTAACAGACAAAAGCTCTGTTGATGTTGTGTAACGTGAATAAAGCAGTAGGGTATGCTGGGGCTAAAGGCCTCTGGGGTAGAAAAAGCCCTTTTGATTTTATTTTCTTTCTCAATTCAAAACCGCACACAGCTAACATCACACCATCACACCATCACAGCACTTTCCTAAACACTTTGTTCATCTATATGCTCTGCAAAACAGTCCTGATCCACGAGGTCGTTGCAAGATGCCTGAAAGCACACATGTATTGTGAGACAATAAAAAAGTTAAAAAACTGTTAATATTTAATGAACGTAAGCTAACAAATAACAGTTTAATAAATACCGTAACAAATGTATTGCTTATTGTGAAGCATTTTTATAAAGTGTAACCGATTAAATAAGCAGAACAAAGCAATGTAGTTGAAAGGGCCCTACTGTTGTCATAAAGGCCATCAAAAATGCTGTTTCAGTGGGAGCAAAACGCAGAATACCTGTAGTGCAATAAAATTGTTTTCCATAACTCGGAGTGAATAGATTTGCTGTGAAGTATGTGCAAAGTGGGCTCACATTGACTGCTCCATTCACAGAGATTCAAGTGTGAAATATGCCTGCCCTATTGTACACTACAGCTCTAGGATCAACACCATACTCTACTAAATGCAAAAGGCAAACACTTCACAAAGTTATAAATGTCAGGTTTACAAGATTTTTATTTCTTTCTTTCTTTCAGCATTTATTAAGCTAGGTAATGCTAATGCATAAACAAACTACTGTTGATTTTTCAATTCAATCAATTATACAGTACAAATAATGATGTTAAAACATATGACTTTACATGCTAAAATTGCATTAATGTACACTACCGTTCACAAATCTCGGGTCAGTATGATTTCTTTTTTAAAAGTCTTAGGTGACATATTTGATCATAAAATACAGCAAAATCAGTAAAATTGTAAAAAATTATTACAAAATAGTGTTATTATTTTTATTTGATTTATTCATGTGATGCAAAACTGAATTTTTAGCACCATCGCTCCAGTCTTCAGTGTCACATGATCTTTCAGAAATCATTCTAATATGCCGATTTACTGCTCAAGAAACATTTCCTATTATTAATGTTGAAAACTATTGTGCTGTTTAATATTTTTGCAGTACCCATCTTTTGTAACGTAACAAATGTCACTTTAGGTTAATTAAATGTGTCCTAATTAATTTTCCAATATGTACAGCATATAGTATATATTAGTGCTGCAAAACAATTAATCGCAATTAATCACATCCAAAATAAAAGTTTTTGTTTACATAATATGTGTGTGTACTGTGTATATTTATGTATATATAAATACACACACATACAGTATATATTTTGAAAATGTATATATATATATATATATATATATATATATATATACATATACATATTTTTATATATCATTTTTTTTATATATAACAGTTTTTCTTAAATATATATGTGCATGTTTGTGTATTTATACATAATATGTGTGTTCTGTGTATATTTATTATGTAAACAAAAACTTGTTTTGGACGCAATTAACCACGATTAATCGTTTGACAGCACTAATACACACACACACACACAGTAGGAGTTAAAATGCTTGGGGAATTTGGCATTTAATAACCTCACAAATAAAGTAAATTGTTACATAATTTGTTGAATAAGTACATACTTCAAAAAATTACTCAAATATCATCACGTTTGTAAACATGCACCATATTCCACCCTCGCATTTGCTCTCAATCTCTGATTCAATGTCAATCTATATTTTAAGTAAGCATAAGACAGAGTTAAAAGACCCGCTGAAACATGGAACACCAGCACATCTATTCAAGGCAACTTTTAAAAAACATACAATCAATACATCAGGGTGATGAACTCCCAATCAATAGCATTCGGTGGCATGGAATGGAATTGAAAAAGCAGGTATTGGGAGATGTTTTATTATCTGTGCTGGAAGCTCAAAGTTGCACTGGCCAAGGAGACCCAGATAAGAATACAATAGAAGCTTGGCTGTCAGCAGAGGTCATACTCCAGTGAGTTGAATTCTGCCCGTAACTCCTAAACTAAAGTTTCCTTATAACCACATGTTTGTGCTCACCGAACTCCTGTTGAGAATCTTTCAAAAAAGCCGGCTACTTTTGTAGAAGCTGCACATATATGTCGAGTGGTGCTTCAGATGAGTGTTCTAGTTTCTCCTGCACAAGCTGATAAAGCCTTTAGTCCACGAGAAGTTGTGAGGGAGGGAGTGAAAGACGGAGGCTAGCTACAGCGGTAGCCTTGACTCCTGAGGATACCCACGCAAGAACCCATAGAGAGAGCCTCGGGACTAAGGCTGCAAATCCAGCCTGATCCATGTGACCTATCTGAGCTCCATAGATCTCTCTCATCTGACCGTGGAGGGAAAGGGAGGGCCTCTGGCATGGTGCTGCGTGTGGCCCACTTGCACTTACTTGTTTAATTGCCTCGGTGTCTCTTCCACACGTTCTACGCGGCCTCTGCCCTGTGCGCGGAGATGTGTTCGCAGTGATGGTGCGGTGAAAACAGAGCGTGGTAATGTCATTATCTGCAGGACTTTTTAGCAACTGTCAAAAGCCAAAAATACTGTATCTCTCTGGCAGGATTTCCTGGAGTGCAGCTGATTATTTGTTCTTCCATTCGGCTCATGTTGGCCTAGGAGCCAGAAGCTGAGAAAAGAGGCACATCGAGCATAATTTACTTGTGCTCGCTGAACTGCGCAGCAGAGAGCATTTTCACTGAATGTTGGGTCAACGATCTTTAGTGCTATCCGGATGGGACTTGTTTTCAAAATTATTTTTTGAGTTGCGCTTGTAAATGAAGAACGGCTGTGATTTTGTGCGCTAATTCAGAAGGGATCGGGATCTCTAGTTACTACTAAAGTGGGAGTTCGCGTCTGGATGTGGGCGTTGTGGAAGGTTGTGCGCATAAGTGAATGTTGTATAATCATATCATTATAATCAAGAGGAGGAATTAATTAGGGTGAGGATCACACCTGATGTTGCTATCACCAGCTCTTAATTATTTAATAAAATGGTAACATTTTACAGTAAGGTCTCATTTGTTAACATTAGGTAATGCATTAGTTAATGTGAATTAACAATGACCAAAGAGAGATATAAAGGTAACATTTTAGAACACTTATTCACTATTACCTATGACTTTTCCCTCAATAAATTCCTAATTTGCTGCTCATTAATAGTTAGTAAGGTAGTTGTTAAATTTAGGTATTGGGATTAAGGATGTAGAATAAGGTCATGTAGAATAAGGCATTAATATGTGCTTAATTACTACTAATAAATGGCTAATATTCTAGCAATATGCATCTGATCACTACCATAGCTTGTGAAGGTGTTTTTTTTTTTTAATGCCTGACCAAGTCTGTATGACCAAAACATTGCATTAAATATTCTAAATAGTGTTTTTATGTTTCTCATTTAAAAAAAAAAAAAAGTTGGATGAGAGAAACGTTAAATTAAATATATTGTGTTTTTGAAAACTATGTGGAGTGCAGTTTTGTGATTATTTATTAATAAAAGTAAATAAAATATCACTATAATTCCCACTGAACCCCAAATCAATTTATTAAAAAAATATTGCAGGTTGTACAAGACGTTTTTGATTTCAACAGGATTAACATCACAAAACAAGTAGGTGAAGGACAAATGTGCCAAACTCCTGTCCGAATCAAGCTGGTTTCTTCTCCGCTTTATTGAGAGAAGAATTAGCAAAGGAGGAGCAACAGAGGAGGGGATTAAACCCTTTGTTGAGGTTTAGGCTCACCGTGTCATATTAGTCCAGTCTAGGTGAGCCAGCCCCGCTCTCGTTTGCCAGCGAAGAAGCAGATGGCTTGGACACCACACATCCCACAGGAGGCGAGCTCGGTTGCGTTTTCATCCCTTCCTTCGGTTCATGAGGTCATTCAGGTGGATCGAAGTG